>NC_061099.1:48210771-48419375 GCF_015104395.2 Macrobrachium nipponense | reverse complement strand
TTCCTTGTACTCTTTAAGAAGACACCTGGCGAACACCTGACCCCAATTTTAACAGAGCAAAAGCCTTGGGGCTGATTTAACCTGTCTTATAAAATTTATCATATCCTCAGCATTATTTGCAGCAAAGTTAGCAGGAAACCTTATCTTTTAATTATGATACACTTTAGTATCTTTATTTTCTTTGCATGAATTATGACAACAATGTGCTTGTGATTTCATCACAGAAAGGTGACGAAAATCTGATAGAGCATTCAATTAGTAACTGTCTTTTATCTTTACTATGATCTAAAAGTAACCACAAAACCATTATGTTTCACTAAATACTCATTGTTTTAAAATAACAGCTATTGTGCAATATTCAACAATACCTTCACTCACCCTGGTAATAGTGACGGCAATCCAAGTTGTAACATCGGGTGTAAGCCATGCAGTTTCTACAGGTCCCAAGCCATTGTGAGTAACATATAATGGTGCCCCAGCTGCCAAAAGCATAGTCAGGATGGGTTTGCAGTTGGTTGTGATAGCCAAGTGAAGGGCACTGACATAATGGCTTCCAGGAGGTTCCAGTGGAGTTCCCAGTGATATCAGCCATGAGGCATTTTTCAGATGATGCATCTTTTGTTCTGTGCCTCAGGATCATCTTTATCATTGTACTTGGAAGATACTGATACAGTGTGGTTGATTACACTCAAAAGCATAGTATAATAGCGAACTTTTATAACGTCATCCTGCAATACAATATTTTTAGTTAGGTAGTTGGTATGCAAACAGAATGCAAGTGCTGTATGACTCATGAAACGGAATGCAAAATTTAAGGTTATAATGTAATATTATAATATAATCTTATACACATCAAAGTACCCAAAGAAACAACTGGGAACTTTAAATAATAGGAAGACATGGCATTACTACTATGACTGAACTTATCCCTCGTAGCTTTATGAAAGTGTATTCAATGAAATATGTGAAAGAATAAGTTTAAGTGATAAAAGTGGGCAATGGATATTGGTGTGAATTATATGGAAAATCATGGAGCAGCAAAGTAAATGCTCAACTTAATTTTCATAGCTGCCAGAAGGCTAAAAGGTATATGTATTAGTACTATTCCAATGTGATTTATTTGAAATCGACCACAGTAAAAGAGCAAGTGCTATATTTTCATTTGCATAAAAATATCTGTCCTTGAAGCATGGCAAACCCCTCTAAGATTCTACCACTTTCAATGACACAAAATACATTAATATAAGTATATATGTGTAATAATCAACTGACCAGTTTTTAAAATAAACTTTTATAAATGTTATGTGAATTTCTTATACCTAAAGACATTAAGCCATAAATAACATGTTACATATTATCACATTCACTTTAACCTAGGTATAACTTAAGCCAAAAGAGGCCAAGTGCAACTATGTTGACCACGATGCCATTTTGAGGTGGATTTATGTATGGCAGTAGTAATTAAATCTACTCAGCTATCAAAAGAAATATAAAATGATTTTGACTCTCTTGTACACCTTCCCAATGAATTCAGCATGTCCAGTGCTTAGAATCAAACTCAATATGGTATAATATTGCAGTCCTTAGTTTGCAACAATCCATGAATTAACAGAGTCTGAGATATAATCTACATAATAAGGTACCTTGGGGCTAACCCTTATAGCTTATAGTCTAGTGAAACTCCATACTAAATATCTTATAGCCTTTCCTCACTGGTTTTTGCAATCATTCAATCTAAAGTATTGATATACATATCAATTGAATTCAGATCTATATCTTCCAAATGAATTGCTTCTAACAATATGTGTATGGACCTGTACCTACTTTTGCCTACAAGATGTGTAAAATACTTACAAAACCCCTACAACAATAAAACATTAATATCATTAATTTTTAAATATTAAATCAAATTAATAACCCCCAATTTCTTCACAGCTAAAATAGAGAGAGAGAGAGAGAGAGAGAGAGAGAGAGAGAGAGAGAGAGAGAGAGAGAGAGAGAGAAACATACTGTAAATGACAGTTTATCCTAACATGGTGGATACATAAGTATACCCCATAAACATGCTGAAAAATATGTAACGCCACATTAATGTATTTCACTGAGTACAGTACAGAACAGTGATGCGTTATGTTATGTCAATAAAAATAATGTGAGAGAGAGAGAGAGAGAGAGAGAGAGAGAGAGAGAGAGAGAGAGAGAGAGAGAGAGAGAGAGAGAGAGAGAAGGTTAAGCTCACAGTATGTAGTGCTTGCACTAAGAGGAAGTGCTGATTGTCTGTGTGAGTGCGTTTGTTCATCATCCACCCTTACAGGCACAGCAAGGAAATCATCAGTCAACATAAGTGAGTTTTTGTTTGTTTGTTCACCCTCCACCCTCACAGGCACAATCAAGAAAGCCTTGGGCTACTGTCTCATAACCTTATCATAGTACAAAATACTTTTATAATTTCATCATTAAGTAAGACCCTTTGGGTGTAAGTTGTGTTCTGAATTGTTATAAGCATGTTATGTATATTGATATAAAAGGCTTTTTGATTTTTATTTGATTTATATAGATTTTTGACAATATGCCAAGCACTGGGGCAACTAAGGCCATTCAGCGCTGAAAGGGAAATTGACAGTACAGAAAAGGTTTGAAAGGTGTAACAGGAGGAAAACCTCGCGGTTGCTTTATGAAACAATTGTTAGGAGAGGGTGGACAGAAAGATGAGGGGAAAAAGGCTTTTTGAAAACAAGTGTACAAAAGATACAAATATAATTTAGTTCTAATTTTTCACAAAAACATTGGAAGGTGAAAAGGGAAGTAATGGGGGTTCACTGGCCATAACAATATTACTATACTACATTATTATATATATATTATCCATAAAAATCACAAAAAACATTGGAATGTGAAAAGTGACGTAATTGGTTTCACCGGCCCATAACAATATTACTATACTAGATTATTATATATATTATCCATAAAAATCATAAAATGTCACTTAACCTGTTAAAATCAATCCAGGATATATAAGTATCCAGAGAAACATTCTAATAAGAGTACTAGTCCTTAAGTACTACTACATCATTCTCACTGACAACAGTGACTTGGCACTCATCCTATAAAATATAAAGAATGACAGTTTTAAATACCGTAAATTCATTGTCCTTAAACGTCTGCACACGATTAGCAAGCTTCTCTTCGATTTCATCCAGACCCAAATTTTTTGCTATGTCCAGTGGTGTTAAGCCATCATGACTTTTTGCTGTGATCAGTGCATGTTGATCTAGGAGGATCAGAACTCCTACAAGGTTCTTCTTCTCTACAAAAACATGCAAGTGTGTCATTCCTCTTTCATCTTGAAAGTGCAGATCATAAATTCCCATGGATAAAGTTCCAACGGTGATAAAGGAGTTGACTCTATCGCTCTGTTCCATTGCCATTAAATCTTCCAAACCAAATGAAGATTTGCATAAATCCTGAGGAAATTCATTGAAAAAATATTTTGTTGATTGTGGATTAAAAATTAACCATTCAATTATTCCTCAACTGGCCAATTGCAAAAGGAATACATTCTCAAATTCTTTATGTAATGATTATTCAAAATATTCTGATCTTTTGAGAAAGTAGTTCCAGATTCTATACACCTATAATCTGGGAACAATGGTGTTGCTGTCATCTTTTGATATCAAAATAATTTTTAACAGAATATACGGCAAATCAATAAATACAATTTAAGGTATTGATGTTATTTTACTTAGAAAATTCAAGTTTAGCTACATCATTGTGATAAGTGAGAGCTGACTTTAGAAATTCCTTGAGCAAGTGTCATGAAGGATGTCAGCTGTAATGAAAATGACATTTTTATAATAAAGTTTTAATTATACTTACCTAGTAATTATATAGGCAGTCCCCAGTTATCGGTGGACTTGGTTATCGGCGATCCGGTTTTATGGCGCCATAATAGGATGAGTTCCGGTTATTGGTGCCATAAGGGTTCTCATGGCGCACCATAAGGGTGCTTATGGTGCCAATAACCAGTTATTAGGGCCATAAATCACTGAGTTTCGGTTAAGGGTGGTTTTCACTTATCTGCACACCCCCGGGGGAACGAAACCCCCTAATAACCGGGGACTGCCTGTATAGCTAAGTTTCACTCACCTGGCAGTTAAAATTTTGAAATTTGCGGGTTGCACTAATTTTTCTTTTTTGTTTGGGCTAGGTAACAATGACTCGCCCACTTTCTTGGGAAAGAAAGGAACAACTTGGCAAAGAGCTCAGTTTGTTTTATGCCCGTAAACAATAAAACTATCTAAGGGACAGAGGGAGGGCTTCGATTATATAATTACTGAGTAAGTATAATTAAAACTTTGTTTTATTACAAAAATTTCATTTTTAATTATGTAACTTAACCAGTAATTATATAGCTAATTCCCACATTGAGAGAAGGTGGGAAGCATGGATAGTTCTACCTCAAAATATTATTATGTAACTTAATCAGCTTGAGACGAGAAAGCTTTGCCAATATTAAATAGAATGTTTGTTGATTCCTTACCTGGTAAGAGAGTTGATGCAGGAAAATACTACCTCTGGTCGTCATTCATCTTATCATGTAGAGACATGGCGGTATAGTCATGGTGCGCCTACTAATACTTTAGTGAGACTTTTGTAGTGAAGGATAATTCCGATGGCTAACAAAGATAATCAAAGTGTCCCTGTCCAGGACACAGTACCAACAAATAACTAGAAACATAAAAGATTGTTACCTATACCCAAAACATATCCTAAAAACTACTTCACCCTACCAAAGGACTGGAGGGTACTCCAGGTACTTCGTACCTCCAGACTTCCCCAAAAAACCAACACCTTATATCAAGGAGAATAAGAATTAGGAAGTTGCTTCCTACACTTCTTTTCCCAACACCACACCAGCCAATAGAAACAGACACAGGTTACTGCATTCATCATACATGGTTTCAATACCACGAAGATAATGTGAGGCAAAAACAAATTTACATTTCCAAAATGTAGACTGTATCTCTGCAAGGGATAAATTTCTTTTAAGGGCCAACGAAGTGGCTATTGCTGTAATATCATGAGCTTTTACCTTACACAAAGGGAACAAGTCCTCCTGAACTGAAGAGTGGGTTTCACAAATGATGTCCCTAAGAAAGAATGCTAGAGCATTCTTAGACAATGGTCTGGATGGAATCATGACTGTGCACCAAAGACTGCAAGAATCACCGGGAATGTCTTTTGTTCTATGCAGATATTATCTTAAGAACCTCACAGGATACAGTCCTTTCAATGTCGTAAGTTCCCAGGAATTCCGCCAAACTGTTATTTAAGAAAAAACGAGGCCATGGATTAGAAGGAGACTCATTGTTGGCCAAAAAATCAAGGGACTAGGTGCAAATTGCATTCCCTTTAGAAAAACCTACTCTTTTCTTTAAAGCATGCACTTCACTGATCTGTTTTGCAGTCACCAATGAAACAAGAAAAAGGGTTTTTCTACATAGTTAAGTCTCTCAAAGTAATTGCATACATAGGTTCAAAGCAAGGTCCTGACAACCACTTTAATTAATACTATATCAAGATTCCAAGACACAGTCAGGGAATTCTTACACTTGGAGGTGTCAAAAGACTTGATAAAGTCTGAGAGATCAGAATTGGAATACAAGTCCAATCCTCTGAGGTCCTTAACATAAGGAATTACTTTCAGCAGTGCTTCTACTTGCCCTCGGAGCACCCACTGCCAACTAAGCAGGTTGATTTGGAGTTAGTACACCTGACTCCTGGCTTGCCTCGGCAGCATCTGCTATCGGAGAACCTTTGGTTTACGTAGCAAGAGGCAACGGCGTTGGAGGCTACCACAATGGCAGCCTTCCAGGCTGTCTCCTGGCTGGATCTGTGGTTCCTCACAGTATCCAAGGTCGCGGCTTCTTTGGGATCAATAGTTCCTTGAGAAGACTCGGCCTTCAGGAGACTCTTTCAGTCTGGCAGTAGGGCTATTTCCTACCTGGCCCACCAGACTGCCAACCTGTGGGCCAACCTGGTTCTTAGGAGGAGGGACACTGTCCTAACTCGTATAAACAGGGTGGCTGGTGCGGAGTCGGCATTGGGTCTTAGGAATGGACCGTTGGTGGGTTCCTCCTCTTTCTCCCCTAGAGAGATGGTGGACACTGCATTGGACAAGTGGAGAGCTGAAGAGAGCGACTGTGTTGTCCACCAGGTAGTTGCTAAGACATCCGGGCCGTCTTGAGCAACTATGGCTAGTCCTAAGAGCCAAGCTAGCTCTTCCTCTGACCCCAAGACTGTCTCTTCGTCGAAAAGGGCGCAAGGAAAGACCCAGCCTTCCTCTTCCGCTTTGAGAGGGGAACAACAGCCCCCCCACACCCTCACAGCCTTCCTTCTCTCGTGGGAAAGGAGGTAAGTGAAAGAGGAAGAAGGGGAAACGCTAGGGACGGCGTTCGCCCTCAACTGCTGCCGTTGGTGGGGGGATGCCTGGCGAGCCATTGGGCAACATGGTAGCGCTACGGAGCTGAGACCTGGGTAGTGGATGTCCTTCGGGAGGGATATCTTCTGCCCTTCGAGTCAAGGCCACCTCTCACCGATTGACCAGTCCATCTTCAAACGTATATCCCTGGTTCTGCCAAGGATCTGGCACTCAAGGAGGAATTGCTAATGATGCTAAGCAAAAGGGCTGTGGAAATCGTCTGAGATCCTTCACCGGGGTTCTACAGCTGCCTTTTCTTGGTGGAGAAGGCTACAGGGGGCTGGAGACCGGTGATAGATCTATCTCTCTTGAATCGATTCATTCGCCAGACTTGGTTCATGATGGAGACGGCATGCTCCATGCTTGCCTCCATCAGGGAGAACGATTTCATGCTTTCGTTGGACCTGAAGGATGCCTATTTTCAGATACCCATCCATCAGTCCTACAGGAAGTACTTTTGCTTTATCCTTGAGGGGACAGTGTTCCAATTCAGGGAACTGTGCTTCGGACTCTCAACCGCCCCACAAGTGTTCATGCGAGTGTTGACACTAGTCTGGGCTTGGGCCCACTCGGTCAGGATACATCTTTTGAGGTATCTCGACAATTGGTTAGTCCTGGTGAGCTCTCTCTCGCAGTTGCTACAGGACAGATTGTCTCCTCGACTTTTGTCATGAGGGATTGTGATAAATTTCGAGAAGTCGGATCTCATTCCCAAGCAGAGGATAAAGTACCTGGGCATGCTGACCAACACAGTAGCAGCACAAGTCTTCCCTGCAGACTCGAGGATCAACAAGTTCAGGAAGGCAGCAAGGCTGTTTCTGTCTCAACAGGAACAGCCAGCTCAGCTTTGGCAGGTCATGATCGGTCACCTGTTGTCCCTCTAAAGAAGTTAGTCCCTCATGGGCATCGTCACCTGCAGTCTCTGCAATGGAGACAAAGGGAATGTTGGTCACAGGCTCGAGATCCTCAATCCTTCCTCATCCCTCTCACGGAGGAAGTTAGGAAGGGTTTAGCCAGGTGGCTAGACGAAGGAGCCTCTTAATAGGAGTGGAGTTGCACACTCCCCCTCCAGACATGCTTCTGCTCTCAGACACATCGAACGAGGGTTGGGGAGCTCACATGGAGGAGTTGCTGACTGCAGGGGTGTGATCGACATGACAAGCACCTTCACATCAACATCATGGAACTCAAGGCAGCAGTTTTAGCCCTCCAAGAGTTTCAGGATCGAGCGATGGGACACTCCATGGTGATGATGGAATGGAATGGAATATGTGATTTTGGCATAAAGCCAAGCCATGGTGTTGATGAGCAACAACACCACAGTAGTGGCATAATTCAACAAACAGGGTGGCCTAGTGTCCTTCCCATTGCATCAGTTGACTGCAGGTGCACAAGTGGGCTACGGCCTACTCGGCAGAGCTGTCAGCCAGATACATTCCAGGCAAGAGGAATGGA
The DNA here is from genome assembly GCF_015104395.2 of Macrobrachium nipponense. Taxonomy (NCBI): domain Eukaryota; kingdom Metazoa; phylum Arthropoda; class Malacostraca; order Decapoda; family Palaemonidae; genus Macrobrachium; species Macrobrachium nipponense. The sequence continues at coordinate 48,411,439 of NC_061099.1, read as the reverse complement.
GTGGCAGACAAGCTCAGCTGCCAGAATCAAGTGATAGGGACAGAATGGTCTTCACTCAGATGAGATGGAAAGGCTGTTCAACCTGTGGGGGTGTCCAGTAGTGGACCTGTTCGCCACCCAGCACAACATTAAACTTCCGGTTTTCTTCTCCATTGTGCCGGATCCATGGGCAGTTGCAGAGGACACGTTCCAACGCCCATGGGACAACCTCGAAGTCTGCGCCTTTCCCTCGTTCTGTCTGATTCGCAAAAATCAGCAGAGTGCTGGTCACCAGCAATCTTTGGATGATCCTGGTGGCTCTCAAATGGTCTCAAGCCATTTGGTATCTCAATCTGTTGGCTCTTCTCTCTGAGGCACCACGAGAGATTCCCCCATGGCACAACCCTCTGTGTCAACCACACGAGAATGGTACCACTTGGGAGTACAGTCCCTGTGTCTTCACGGCTGGTGGTTATCCACCATCAGAGGAACTAAAGGAGCCGGTGGCACCGATGGGTGCTTGGGTGCAGCTGTGTGCACTTGTTTGGCTCCAAGCAAGCAGGCACCACAGCCACTACTGGGTGCTTGGGGACTGCTGGAGGAGGAGAGGGAGCAGAGGGAAGCACTGATGCCTAGTGAGGAGATGAATGACAACAAGCCTTGGGAGCTGGGGGAGCATCAGCTTCTGAGAGGCAATCAGAAGAAAAACGCTCTGGACTGTCTCAGTGACTGCAAGACGGGCGCTCTGGATCTCTGAATCTCTTGACAGACACAACTAGAGATTTCTCTATATCTGTAGCACTCCTCTTTAAATAGGACAAGACTTACTTCCTGAGCGCCACTGATGACACATGGAGAAGAATCCTCTGAACTCAACAAACTTTGCACATCCACAGAGAGGCCTTTCCAGTTGCTCTTTGTTACAACCCGGGATGCATCAACAGGTTTAACTGAGGGAGTGACTGCTCGTGGGCAGACCCCACCAACCTCTCTTGGGCTATATACCAATTTGACTCCTCCCAGGTTTGGGGAGTATGCCGGTGACCTTTGTCTAGGAAAGTCAATGGGACAAACAGCCACCTCCTCCACTAACACTACACAACCATTTTTAGCTTTGTCCATATATGCTTTCACTGACGAACCAAGCTGCTCCATCGTCTGCACCAATAAAGCAAAGCCCTTATCAAGCTTTTCTTTGAGGCTGGCGATGGAATTGCGATTGAAAGTGTGAAAGCCTGAAACTGGAGCCGGTGAAATATCAAGAGAACTGGGAATGGGGGTTAAAGAAATAATAGGAACATTCGAATCCAACACTAATTCCAAAGATCCCTGGCTAGCTGATTTTGAATTTGCCCTAGCCAAAGCCTTTCTTTCTCTTTATCTAACTTTCTTATGTGAGACTCTAAATTCTTCCATGTTCTCTCTTCCCTGTCAATGCACTCTAAACATCTCAAGTCAAAAGAACATACATGTCTACGGTAATCTGTAAACAAAGTATGCGAAACATAAGATTCTTTGGTCAAACGTCTGTTACAACCTTGAGCACAATATCTAAAGTTAGACAAACTTGAGTCCGACATCGTCACAAATGGTTAGTCAAATTGGTAACAAAAAGTCATTATAGTAAGTTCTGTAAAAAAGAACCTAACACTATCTAAATACGTAATGCCAAATCAGCCAACAAATGAAAATACTTCACCAAATCTGATGAACCAACAATCAGTAAAGTCAAGATTTTCATAATTAACTGCAGCCAACAACCAGTGTATAGCCTTCAGAAACAAACTGAGCTCTTTGCCAAGTTGTTCCTCTCCCCAAAAGTGGGTAGGGCATTGTTACCTAGCCAAAACAAAACAAAAATTAGCGCAACCCACAAATTTTGGAATTTTAACTGCCAGGCGAGTGAAAGTCTTAGCTATATAGTAATTACATACTGGGTAAGTTACATAATTAAAAACAATATTTCTATATGAACAGTAGCAGTAACCTTTACCATTTCTGGGCGGTCTCTGATGCCCCTGACAGTACCTCGAAGGGTCTTGTTTGCATACCATGCAACATCATGGTGGCCCCTCATATGAGCAATCTCTTCTATGGTCAGATTAGTGGATGGGTCTCTGTATGAAATATCTCCTCCTTCCTCTACTGTCAAGTGCTGAAGTGTTTTGAGTCTGCCATGCCTCGCTGCGGCAACTAGGAGATCCTCTAAGCTCTCGGCATTTATTTCTATTTCTGGAACAAAAACGGAGAGAAAGACTCTCAAGTACAACAAAGACAGCCTCTCTTTTGAACAGATCAAAGGATGAAAATGTATTTAAATAGATGTCACATGAGCATTTTTTTCATCAATTTACATTCCAAATATAATAACTGAAGAAAGAATCAAAGGAGGTCTCAATAATTTCTGTTACAATAATAATAATAATAATAATAATAATAATAATAATAATAATAATAATAATAATAATAATACATATATACTTTATTAATAGTAATGGCCACTTCAGCAGGATTACGCTTGTAGAGATTCTTCTCTATTTTTTGAATAGCGGCTTTTTCGGTGCTACTTAAACAGGTTAGCAAGAGTGCCTATGGAGGTCCTTATCAAATACAGGGTCAAGATCGGTGCTTATATTTCAACTTATACAAATAAACTATGATGTCAGAGTCATCAAAGTCAATAATGGTTTTCTCTCTCTCTCTCTCTTTCTCTTCCTTGAAGTGAGCTTTCGTCTGGAGCTGCCAGACATCCTCTGGGCTGAGAAGCTGAGGGTGGACTGTTTTTGGTGTGGTGTCCGACCTCCTTATACTTGGGGTCGTCACCAAGGGGTCTGTCCCATGCTGCTCTCCTATTGGCTGGTGGTGGAAAGTCTGCTTTTTCGTTGGTAGCTTGAGCCAGGTCTCAAACCACTTTCGCCGTGTCAATGGTTGCGAAGCTGCAGCCATCTGAACCTCCAGAGCTGTGCGGTAACATCGCTGGGCGTTGCGTCATGCCGCGAGATGTCATGGCTAATTTGATTTTCATTGGCTGCAAGAGTATCTCGTTCGGGGCTGCTGTCTTCCGTAGAGTTGTTATGATCGGTGGTGTCATAGTTGGTGGCAGGTGTTCTCATAGTCATGGGGAGGAGAAATTCTTCCTACGTCGTATTAAGTGCTGGTTTTATTTGCTGGATGAGAAGCGCCTCTAGCAAGTGTAACCGATGGGCATCAGGGGGCCTTCCCGTTGATCTTTGTGTTCTGGAGGATCACATCACGGGAGATAGCCTCTTGATGTTTGGTGCGGGCATGATTCTTGAGAGCCCCCTATTGTGTGTGGCACGAGAGTATCTTAAGACAGGCGCATGCTGGTCATACCTACGTAGGCACTGCTGCAATCATGGACTGGATACCACTCACATCTGCTTCAGGGGGTCTCGTACCTGTGGGAAGGGGTTATTTTTCTTAATTAGGTCGCGCGTCCTCTGATTCTGGTAGTATATGATTAAGTCGATTTTCTTGGTGTCATTAGTCTGGGTTACATTTTTGGAAATAATCTTAACAGAGTCCTCTTCTTCACAGTAATGGGAACTCATTACCGTGAAGAAAAGGACTCTTTTAAGAAGATTATTTCCAAAAATGTAACCCTGACCGATGACACCAAGAAAATTGACCTAATCATATACTACCAGAATCAGGGGACGCACAACCTAATTAAGAAAAATAACCCCTCCCCACAGGTACGAGACCCCCTGAAGCATACGTATGTGGTGTACCAGTATACATGTCCAGTTCATGATTGCAGCAGTGCCTACGTAGGTATGACCAGCATGCGCCTGTCTAAGATACTCTCATGCCACACCCAAAAAGGGGGCTATCAAGAATTGCGCCCGCACCAAACATCAAGAGACTATCTCCCGGGATGTGATCATCCAGAAAACAAAGATCATCAGGAAGGCCATGATGCCCATCGGTTACGCCTGCTGGAGGCACTTCTCATCCAGCAAATAAAACCAGCACTTAATACGACGCAAGAAGAATTTCTCTTCCCCACGACTATGAAAAAACCTGCCACCAACTACGGCATCACCAATCATGACGACTCATGACGTCTCGCAGCGAAACACAACACCCAGCAGCGTTACTGCACAGCTCCGGAGGTCCCAGATAGCTGCAGCTTTGCAACCACTGACACTGCGAAGACCTGGCTCAAGCCACCAATGCAAAAGCAGAATTTCTGCCACCAGCCAATACGAGAGCAGCATGGGACAGACACCCTGCTGATGACCCCAAATATAAGGAGGACGGACACCACACCAAAAACAGTCCACCCTCAGCTTCTCAGACCAGAGGATGTCTGGCAGCTCCAGAAGAAAGCTCGCTTCAAGAAAAAGAGAGAGAGAGAGAGAGAGAGCGGAGATGGAGAGGGGAGCGAGAGAGAGCGAGATGAGAGAGAGAAGAGAGAGAGAGAAAACCATTAATAACTTTGATGACTATGTTATCATAGTTTATCTGTATAAGTTGAAATATAAGCACCGATCTTGACCTGTATATTTGATAATGACCTCCAAATAAAGTATGCTTGAGAGAGGGTCTGCTTCCTTAATAATAATAATAATTAAAAAATCCTCGATAGTAGCACGAGTCTTCAAATGGAGAAACAAATCCACAGTTATGTAAATGTACATATTTTTTAAACTGAAATATATGTACATTTACATAACTGTGGATTTGTTTCTCCAATAATAATAATAATAATATTTCGGAAGGAGACCCTCTCGTAGACATGTTTTGTTAAAAATGATTGCTGCTTCAGCACTATTAATCTTGTAGAGTCTTCTCTATTTTTCTGATGACGGCTTCCTCGTTGTTCCTTAGGCTGGCGAGCAACGCACCAAAAGGGCATGGTAAAATTCAGTTGAGTCATTTGGTTTATTATTGCTTATACAATTCTCTCTCTCTCTCTCCAACGCGATGTTCTTCCTGATCCACAGGAACATTATCAAGCGATGACTGCTGAGGGACTGAATTCGAGTGGCGAGTCCTTCTTCTTATATCGTGATGTTGCGGGCTCTCGAGTACGGTCCAGAGAACCTCTCCAGCAGGTCGAGTTTTCATTGGTTCCTGGCAAGGTGACTCATATGGCAGGCGTTTACGAGTCTTGTAAACACCTGCCGTATGAGTCACCTTGCCAGGAACCAATGAAAACTCGACCTGCCAGAGAGGTTCTCTAGACCGTACTCGAGAGCCCGCAACAACACGATATAAGAAGAAGGACTCGCCACTCGAATTCAGTCCCTCAGCAGCCATCGCTTGATAATGTCCTGTGGATCAGGAAGAAACGTTGCGTTAGAGAGAGAGAGAGAGAGAGAGAGAGAGAGAGAGAGAGAGAGAGAGAGAGAGAGAGAGAGAGAGAGAGAGAGAGAGAGAATTGTATAAGCAATAATAAACCAAATGACTCAACCGAATTTTACCATGCCCTTTGGTGCATTGCTCGCCAGTCTAAGCAACAACGAGAAAGCCGTCATCAGAAAAATAGAGAAGACTCTCTACAAGATTAAGTGCTGAAGCAGCAATCATTTTTAACAAAATAATAATAATAATAAAAATTATAATAATAATAATAATAATAATAATAATAATAATAATAAAAAAGGGATTTTGACAAAGGAAAAATCTATTTCTGGGCAGTGACCTGTGTCACCCAGTGAAATGTTCCTATAGCACTCATTTCTAAGGTATAAATATTGCTAAATATACAAGAGAAAAAGCTATATGGATATGCCAGGGTTTCCTGGCTCGCTCACCCTTTTATAAGGGTGTCGGTATGGAAACTGGGGCGTGTGAAACCACTAACAGAGGTCCCCTGCCAATTAATCTCTTCCTTTCTCAATTTCCCCCGTTCTACAGAAGAGCCGTCCCAAGGCCATCTACCGCCCGCTACTGCTACAACTAGCGTCCCGTCTGCCATTCCTGAAAATAGCACCCAAGCTTGGGCCAGTCAGGGTGAGGAAGATAGAGGGGTGGGTTCACTGGGCGACACAGGTCACTGCCCAGAAATAGATTTTTCCTGTCAAAATCCCTTTTCTGGGCCTAACCTGTGTTGTCCAGTGAAATAGTAACAGAGAATTGGCCCCACCAGCTTGGATATCTAGTGTAAACAAAGTTACTGGAAGGAAAAATGAAAGAACTTTAATTCATTCTACAGTACTTTAATAAAGTTTCTTAATTCTACAGTAATTTTAATAAATTTCCTTAATTCTATGGTCCTTACCCTAAGGAAATATATACAATGGTATAAAATACAATTTCTGGTAAGGCCACGTTGATTCCAACACCAAATAATAAAGGGTATTTATATACAGTAGAATATTGTTTAAGTATGTACAATACAGGAGTGGGTCAAATGTGCAATCCAGGTGAAAAACCAAGGTAAAGGGTAGGGATTACAAGCGAGGCAGGTAGGAGAGAAAGAACTAAAGGGAGTTATAATCTATTAAGACTAGGTATATTATCATGGCTAGGCTGTGTCAGGGGAAACAACATTCCCTGCTGCCACTGCCTAGTATTCAAGGGCCTCTAAAGATTTTAGGTAGTGGCGTTTCGATTCTGTCGGTGATTTCCAGCCCGTATGTTTTTTAAGATCATTGAAGTTCATGTGATGAAAGTAATTAACTGAGGTAGCCACCGCTCGGATATCATGCACACGTGGAATTGATCCCGGGTTGGCTTGTTTGATAAAATACAGAATTTATTGTCTGATCGCTTTCATGGAGATAGTTCCACCATTCTCTCTAATGAATAAAGGACCTAAAGGCTTTTTGAAGTTCTGTTTAGATAGGATCTCAGCGTGTTTACTGGGCATAGAGATAGATCCTGTGGAAGTGGGACAATCTTCCACGGGGACCACCTATTCTGTGGATCCTCGTTCTTAGCCAAGAATTTTTGATCTGGGGATATTAGAACGTCTCCAGATGGAAGGGAATCAATATGATTTGGTTCTCTGGAAAGAGCCGACAGTTCAGATATTCTGGCTCCTGAGGCCAGGCTTACTAGGAATAAAGTCTTCCTGAGAAGGGTTATATAAGGACATGATTCATTATCAGTGTCTGAAGCTAGCTTAAGTACATCATTTAGAAACCAGGAGACCATATGAGGTCTGTCCGCTGGCCTTAGTCTAGCACAAGCTCTGGGGATAGACAAGAAATACGAATCTGTCAGATCGATGTTAAAACCAAATTGGAATATTTTCCTTAAGGCAGGTTTAGTTGTAGTAATAGTACTAGCTGCTAGGCCTTTTTCAAACAGGGTCCTAAAGAATGTAACTGCCAGATTCGTAGTCATCGTCTGTACCTTCGAGTCTTTTAGAAAGGTGGCTAGCTTCTTTACTGCTGAATCATTCTGCTGAAGTGTAGATTCTCGTTTGTCTGATTCTAGGAACAAGGTGTTTAGAGGATCAATATTGGCATCTTTCTGTGCTGCAAACTTCATGAAGTCCACAAAGTTAGGGCATTCTGAATTCCTGAGGAAGCGGACACAGTCCGCGTTTGTACTAACTGCGTTAGTCTTGGGTTGGGGATCCGCCGGGGCGGAGTCCCAATTCCACCAGCAGCGGGAACCAATTGCTCTTGGGCCAGTTGGGAGCTACCAGCGCAATCCGTCCTTTGAAAGATCTGAGTTTGTTCAGGACTTTCATTAGTAGGTTTATTGGTGGAAATAGGTAAATCCTCTGCCAAGTGTTCCAGTCTATGAACACAGCGTCTGTGGCATGAGCCAGAGGGTCCAGATTGGGGCCACATAACACTGTAGCTTGTGGTTGGATTCTGTGGCAAAAAGGTCTACTTGAAGCCCTGGAACCTGTTGGCAGATCCAATTGAATGATCTTTCGTCTAAGGACCATTCCGATTCCAGCGGAGTTATCCTTGACAGTGCGTCCGCCACCACGTTCCTTACTCCTGCCAGGTGAGTGGCTGACAGGTGCCACTGGTTCTTTGCTGCTAAAGAAAAGATTGCTATCATCACATGATTTATGTGGCTCGATTTGGAACCTCCTCTGTTTATGCAGTGGACTATCACCGTACTGTCTAATACTAGTCTGATATGGATTTTCTTCGCCGGAGAGAGTTTCTTTAGGGTCAGGAACACCGCCATGGCTTCTAGTACATTGATATGCAGCTGGCGGAATGTTACCGACCATGACCCTTGAACCTTTTTGTATTGGGAGTATCCTCCCCAACCGCTTAGTGAGGCGTCCGTGTGGACCACTAAGGCCAGCGGAGGGAACTGTAACAGTATTGATTTTGCCAGGTTCTTGACTTCTGTCCAAGGACGGAGTCTCTTCCGTAATATCGGCGGGATCCGGGAAATTTTGTCTCGAGATTTCCTGTTTGCTCTGGTCCGCCAAACCCGGTTTATATCCTTCAGTTTGGCTTTTAATAGAACGTCTGTTACTGAGGCGAATTGGAGTGAACCTAAGATTCTTTCTTGGTTCCGCCGGGACGTCTGTTTGTCCTTGAGAAACCGCCTTGTAGCCTTCGCTATCTCCCTGCGTTTCTCCGGCGGGATTGACAATTTGTGTGAGTTCATATCCCATTGTATTCCCAACCACTGAAAGCGTGGTGCCGGAGTAAGCCGGGATTTCTTGCTGTTTATCTGGAATCCTAGGTATTCCAAGAATTTTATTACTTTGTGCGTCGCCCTGCGACACTCCTTGTCGCCTGTGGCCCAGATGAGCCAATCGTCCAGGTAGGCTACTAACATTATCCCTTGAGACCTCAATTCTTGTACTGTCTCTGTTAGCTTCGTGAATATTCTGGGCGCTATGTTGAGCCCGAATGGCATGACTTTGAAGGCATAAGCCTGCTTGCCTAGTTTGAAGCCTAGGAAGGGACGGAAGTGCCTTGCTACCGGAACATGATAGTAAGCATCTGTAAGATCTATAGAGGTGGTGACGGCCCCACGGGGAAGTAAGGTCCGCACCTGCGAGACGGTTAGCATGCGGAACTTGTCGCATTGAATGTATGAGTTCAGATGGGACAAGTCCAGAATTATTCTTGGCTTGTTTGAGTCTTTCTTTGGAACGCTCAACAAGCGTCCTTGAAATTTCACGTGTTTGATTTCTTGTATTACCTTCTTTTAAAGAAGGTCTTGGGTGTACTCTATTAGGTCCGCCGTTGGGTTTTGGTAAAAACTGGTTGGTGGAGGAGGCCCTTTTTTCCAACTCCATCCCAGTCCTTTTGATACTATGCTGTGAGCCCAAGTGCTGAATCTCCAACGGTTCCGGAATAGGTACAGCCTCCCTCCTACCTGGGGAGTCTCACTGGCTAGCAGAGGGCCGACTTCCCCGGAAGCCTCTGCCTCTAGCGGAGGCTCTTCCGCCGGCCCTGTGCCAGAAAGCTCCTCTGGCTCGGCTACCTCTAGCAAATCTGTTATACCCCTGAAACACCCCTTGAGTTTCGAAGGTGGCGTTGAAGGCCGGAGAAGAGGTGAAAGTGGCCGAACTTTGGGGCTGCTGAGAGGGTTGGCTCTGCAGTAGAACGAATTGCTGTTGAGGTTGGGTTTTCGAGGTGGAGGGTTGGCCCAACTGGGTTACAGGGACAGCCTGTACCACTCTTTGGGGTTGAGTGGTCTGGAAGGACTGGAATTTCCTTGATCTCTTCCTGCCCCTGGGATGTGCTCCGGAGGGTTCAAATTTCCTTTTGGAAATGAGCCCCCAGCGTACTCTCAAACTCTGGTTCACTCTGGCCGCTTCCCCGAGAACCCCATTTACAATGGTCTCGGGGAACAGATTCGCTCCCCAGATTGAAGATTTGATGAGCCTATTAGGTTCATGTCTAATGGAAGCATTGGCCAAGACATGCTTCCTGCAGTTCCTCCTGGCTACTGCGAAGTCATATACATTGCACTGTAAGGTGTGGAGTAGTGACTTCGTCAGGATCTTAAAAAGTGGCTCGTCTGCATATACCAGGGATGTCATTTCTGCCGTAGTGGCTGAACTGATGGATCTGCTTAACCGAAATCTAGCCTCATATTTCGCCTTTACCATGGCCTCTGGAAGCCTAGGAGGCGTTCACTGAACTGGGTAGTCGCGCAGTCCGGGCTGAGTTTGCCTACCGAAAAGGTTGCTGGGGCATCCACCCAGCACTCCATACCTCCCGGGAACAGCAGGGAAGGCAGGTCTGTCTCCCTGAGTTGAGGCATCGGTTTTTCCTCCGTTGCTGCTTGTAGCGTCAGCTCAACCACTTTGGAGGTGCAAGGAGTAGGGGTATCATCCCCTACCACAAACATGGTGAATGGGCTTTTATGGGGTGTCACCTTCGTGTTGACACATTCCCATTTGGTCGAGGTCCGGACCCAGGCTGATTGGGCCTGGTCTCTGGGGAAGGTAACGGTCTCCTTGGGGACCTTATCTTCCCTTATCAGTGCCTCCTCTGTTAATCGGACATAGCCCGGGAAGGGAAATTGGAGACTCGGCGGGTAGAATTCGAAGTCTTCTACTGGCCAGTTTCCACATCCTTCTATTGTCAGCATGCCCTCTGAGAAAAGAGCATGTGCTGCTAGCCGCCAAGGGTTATTATTCTTAAAGGGCGGTAATTTTGAAGCGCCCGGCACTACAAAGGGTTGCTGAGAGTGCCCGGACTGGAGGAGTCTCGCCATCAAGTTCTCCTGGTTCTGTAGCCTCTCAGTCAGGGACTGAATAGATTGTCCCGACGTCTCCAGGCTAGAGACCAGTTGCGACGAGATCTCCTGGAACTTGGTCTGTACCAAGTTCCCCATCTCCTGCATTAGCATGCTGGAGAACACCGCCGGGTCAAAGCGAGGTTCCTGAGGTCTGGCTTTGGACCCTCTAGCTCTCAACCCCTGTTGTGGGGGAGCAACTTTTGCAGAGTCCGCCACCGGCTTGGGAGCTGATGACGTGCTGGCGCAGCTCGTCTTAGGAGGCTTTGGTTTTGTTGGTTTTGGTAGGGACTTCTTAATAGATTTAGGAGTTTTCTTAGAAGGTTTTACTTTAGGGATTACCGAGACCAACTTGTCCCTAGAAGTTGTGGGCCTCCAGGCAAACCCCTGAAAAGATGAAGAAGAGGATTGAGACGGGCTAAAGGACAGGAGTTTAGCCAGCGTACCACCTGCCTCACTTACCTCCCTACCTTGACCCAGGTTGTCAACAACCATGGGCTCGTGGTCCAAGTTGATGGCCGCCACCTCTCCGAGGACCTCTTCACCAAAACCCTCCAGGTCTTCCGGCAGAGCCTGGGTCTCTTCCTGGATCTTGGCTATGATTGGAGCCGCCAAGTAGATCAGCGAGCACATCTCCTCCACAGCATGTAGGGTTGCTTGGACTTGACGTTCCGGCCAAATCCTCCTACCCAGACCTTGAGGGTTGTAAGAGCCGAATCTTTGACGGCTTGGGGGGTCTGCAAGAGATAGCTACATCAAGGCCTATCCTAGAATAATGAACTACTTCATCCAATATGCATCATTATAATTCTCATTGTATCATTTAGTAGAATAGTACCTATACCGACTCAGTAGTGTGGTCTGTTACCAGGGAGTAAACTTCGAACCCGTCCGGGTGCCACACCAGCAAGTTGTCCACCTGGACTGCACATCCGGCATGAGATCTGCAGACCTCATGCCCGCACGGCTGCTATAAAATCGCTGTGAATGCTGTCTCCTGACAACGTACCATCTGTAAGTTAAATGATACATGAGTATCACTATATGGACCCGCAGGAGATGTATCCGGCGGGGCATGCATCGTAAATCTAAAGCCGCCGGGATTGATGCCGGCGGAATGTGTGTCTACTACTAAATTTTACAAATTTTACTTCCCAAAAGCTCCCGGCCCTAGTTATCATCCTCATCATGAATATCTTATAATAAGATAGGCTTGGTACAAGCAGAACAGGGGAAGGATGAACCTGGCCTGAATCCACTGGCAACGGAGATGTGTTACCTAGTAGCCTAGAATCGCCTCTCTTAGCCCACTGTCCGCCCCCACCGGAGTGAGGAACGGAGGTACTAAACGAGAATGTTGAAACCAGGAGGCGGAGCTAGGTATTTGGGAACACGGTGCTTCGGTCCTAAAATACCCGGCGGGGTGGAAATGCCCGTCGTAATAAATGGGCCGGAAAGCATGCTTAAAGATAAGCTTAATCTAAAATAAAACTATTATACATGAGTTCTGACTGTTATCGTCCATTCCGTACCCCGTCCCCACCCAATTGCTATGCTTATACTTCCGGGTCCGGCTCCGTGGGATCGCAGGGAAAATAGGTAAAACCTAGGCCTGAATCTGATCATATAAGTGATCGTAGCTATTATATTTATAACAGGAAAGAACTCTTAGCCGGGCCCCCGGTCCCGCCGGGGTGGGAGGATAGTCAAGGGATAGGAGACCGTGGATAGGGTGGCGAGAACGAGGTAGCACGCGGCGTATACCATCCTGACGAGCCAGGTGGCCAACCAGGACTCGCCAGGGTGGACACCCCGGTACCATTCCCACCGAGCATGACGAGGTGTACCACTCCACCGATTGTACTCCCTACCCTCCCCCCTAATGGGTATAAGGCTCAGCTAAACTGCCCGAGGGTAGCGTATGGCGAGCTGCGTCACCCCACCGAAGTGGGTCCAGGGGGAGGGAGGTCGCCTAGAGGAGTGGCCCACTCGTGATCAGTTGGTCACCACAACCGGCCAGGTGGGACAACCCTCCGAGAAGTCGTGAACCAACCGATACCAGGGACAGAAGGCCTATAGGCCAACTGTACAATAAATCGACACGCATTAAAACTAAGTAGGCATAATAATATGATATTATTAGAATAACACAAGTAGTCCTGACACGAGAGGGGATAGGGAAGAAGGTGAGGGGGAAAGGAATAAAGTCCTCATAAGTAGATAGCCTAATCTTCGCAAAATCGGAACGATCTGGTCAGGTCGGCCAGGGTGGCTCTGAGCAGCTAGCCTAACCCTCCAAAATCGGAATTGGAAGTCTAGCATACGGACTAAGGAAATGGCTAAACCGCCCAGCCAACGAATTGGTTGGGAAGCAAGCCGTAAGGGACAGGATGACAGCGATCCCAAGCTTAGCCTACCTTCCAAAACCAATGAGGCCTGGTCGGGTAGGCCAGGATATAGCCCTCATGTCAGGATACGTATTATATAAAGCATAAATTCTTGAATAAATGCTAATCTAACCATCGGACGCGACTACAATTAGTATGGGGGACTAATTGAAAGTCGTCATGAATTATATGAAAATTAGCGGGTAGCGATGCATGTAATGGCTGACTCAGGAGCGGCGCCATGCGGGGCTCCAGCTACATAACAACACCTAAAACATACTTATAACTAACATCGCTACCCTAACAAATGCAAAATTGACATTGCAACACTCAACTTAGATACGGGAGTCTCCTGACGTTCAGTCATCATGAAAATAAGTAAAAAGCTTCCGAAACAACACACACGTAAAATTGTTGAGAGTGCTATTAAAGGAATGGCGGACGGGACGCTAGTTGTAGCAGTAGCGGGCGGTAGATGGCCTTGGGACAGCTCCTCTGTAGAACGGGGGAAATTGAGAAAGAAAAGACTAATTGGCAGGGGACCTCTGGTAGTGGTTTCACACGCCCCAGTTTCCATACCGACACCCTTATATAAGGGTGAGCGAGCCAGGAAACCCTGGCATATCCATATAGCTTTTTCTCTTGTATATTTAGCAATATTTATACCTAAGAAATGAGTGCTATAGGAACATTTCACAGGACGACACAGGTTAGGCCCAGAAATAATAATAATAATAATAATAATAATAATAATAATAATAATAATAATAATAATAATAATAATAATAATAATAATAGCAAGATGGATAGAAAATAAGGAAAAAATGGGGTACGTGCACTAATTTCATAAATTGGTATAATGAGCATTAATGACAGTAATAAAAAAAAATAACAGCAAAACCAACAATATCAATAACAAAAATCACAATTTGTCGTAAATTGTATTTTTCCTAACTATACAAACCTGAGATTCTTTACATATGGAATATACTTACAGTGCAGCTGGACCAGTCATAAGCTTTTGAACAAGGTGGTTCGGTAGTTAACTGCTTGTCCGATAGTCGGAAGTCCCGCCCAACTGGAAGGTAAACATTCACTTTGCTTTAAGCCCAGGAACAGAGTGAGGGGTGGCATGAGGTGGGACTATGTGTAAAGGACCTCAGGTTTGCATAGTTAGGAAAAATACAATTTACGGCAAATTGTGATTTGTTCCGACACATAATACAAACCCTCGGTCCTTTACTTATGGAAGACTCACTTACTGGTGGGTGGAATCTGAGTCTTATGAACAGACTGGTGTTCGTCTGACCTTGGTTCCCTCCCTGGTTGTAAGAGCAGAGGGAGGGATCCTAGCCTCTGTCCAACTGATCGGGGTGTGCACCGCAGGATCAGTGGTCAGACCTCTGACCAAAATCATAAGAGGGAGGCAAGCATGCCTCTTATGAATAGCAAGCAAGAACTAGTTCCTACGCAAGAGCCAAATACAAGGTCTTGGGTTTGTCTCTTGTTGGCGTCCACTCCCCCCCTTGTTAGGAGAGTGGCGGATAGTCGCTCCTATCCCTAATGAAAGGGATAGGACGGGGCTCAGTCGCGTAGCTTACCTGCATCGGCATCCTGTCCAACGTAGTGACGACCGCCACCCTCTGCCCGCAGGTACAGGTAAGAAAAGAGGAGGAAGAGAAGCCAGTCACACTCTCATTCACTCTTCCATTCATGCAGTCTCACAAGATGAGATGCTATCTTGTCCGGCGAGGGAGCTGGGTAAGCTACACAACTTGTTGAGCAGCCACCACAGGTCCCAAAGAAAAAGTGTCCAAGGAGCTGTGGGCCATATCCCGAAGGTAGAAGGAGGTAAAAGTGGTCTGGTTGGACCAAACCCCTGCCTTCAGCACCTGTGCCATGGAGAAGTTCTTGCAGAATGCAAGGGTTGGACCAATACCTCTGACTTTGTGGGCTCTCGGATGAAGGGTACAGGTGTCGTCACTCCTATCTGAAGCGTACGCCTTCCTTATCACCTCACGAAGCCAGAAAGAAAGTGTTCTTGGACACTTCCTTCTTGGTAAGCCCGGTGCTAATGAAGAGCCGTCGACACTCAGGCCTGAGGTGACTAGTTCTCTTCAGATAGTGCTGTAGCGCCCTCACAGGACAAAGCAGCATCTCATCCGCATCATTATCGGTGAAGTCCTTCATGGAGGGGATCATGAATGACTCAAACCGGTCATCAGGGACTGAAGGGTTCTGAGTCCTCAGTACGAAGTCCGGGACGAAATCGAGCGCCACCGATCCCCATCCCCTCGAGCGCTTGACATCGAAAGAAAGACCATGCAGTTCCCCTACTCTCTTCGCCGATGCCAGGCCCAGCAGAAAGACTGTCTTGAGGGTCAGATCCCTGACTGACGACTCTCAGTGGCTCGAAGGGTCTGTGAGTCAAACTCCTAAGGACGAGAGTCACATCCCACCCCAGGGGCCCTGAGGTGGGCAAGACCTCTCGAAGCTCTTCATCAGGAGGGAGATTTCCATGGAGGTGGAAATGTCCACTCCCCACAGTTTAAGGACTAGGCCCAGGGCGGCCCACAGAAGACGGACCACTTCCCCTGGTACACCGCTGCAGAGGACTGTCTGAGGTACCCAGCCATCTCTGTTGGTGCTCAGCGAGAAAAGCCTCTCGCTCGCAAGAGATGGTGGATAACAGCCAGCCGTGAAGAGACAGGGACCGAACCGCTCAGTGGTACCGTTCCACATGTGGTTGGCAGGTCTGGATATCAAATGGCCTGAGGCCATTTGGGTGCCACCACAATCATCCGAAGATTCGCGGTGACCAGCACCCTGCTGATCACCTTGTGAATCAGACAGAACAGGGGAAAGGCGTACACGAAGAGGTTGTCTTACGGGTGTTGAAGAGCGTCCTCTGCAGCTGCCCATGGGTCCAGCACAACTGAGAAGAAAACCTTGAGTTTCCTGTTGTGCCGGGTGGCGTACAGATCCATAGCTGGACGCCCCCACAGGTTGAAGTGTCTTTCCGCCACGTCTGGGTGAAGAGACCATTCGTTCCCTATCACCTGAATTCCGACGGCTGAGTTTGTCTGCCACTACGTTCCTCTTGCCTGGAATGTATCTGGCTGACAGCTCTACTGAGTGAGCTATGGCCCAGGACGTTGATGTGAAGGTGCTTGTCATGATGGTCCCACACACCTACAGCCAGCAACTCCTCCAGGTGTGTGCCCCATCCCTCGGTCGATGCGTCTGAGAACAGCAGCATCTCTGTGGGGGGAGTGCGAAGAGGCATTCCTCTTACGAGGTTCCTGTCTTCCAGCCACCAGGCTAGGTCCTGCCTCACCTCACCTACTCCGCAAGAGGGACGGGGAGGTATGGCGGGTCTCTTGCCTGTGACCAACACTCCTTTAGCCTCCACTGAAGAGACCGCAGGTGAAGACGCCCGTGAGGGACTAACTTCTCGAGAGACGACAGGTGACCGATCATGACCTGCCACTGCTGAGCTGGCTGCTCCTGTCAAGACAGGAACCGTCCGGCTGCCTCCCTGAACCTGCTGATCTGCAAGTCTGCGGGGAAGACTCACCCTGCTACCGAGTCGATCAGCATGCCCAGGTACTTAATCCTCTGCTTGGGCTCGAGATCTGACTTCTCGAAGTTCACCCCGATCCGAAGATCACGGCAGAATTCGAGGAGTTGATCCCTGTCCTGTAGCAACTGCGAGCGGGAGCTTGCCAGGACCAACCAATCGTCGAGATACCTCAGAAGACATATCCCTACCAAATGGGCCCAAGCTGACACCAGCGTGAACACTCGCGTGAACACCTGTGGGGCGGTTGAGAGACCGAAGCAAAGTGCCCTGAATTGGCACACAGTCCCGTTGAGGATGAGGTACTTCCTGGAGGACTGGTGGATGGGTATCTGGAAATACACATCCTTCAGGTCCACAGAAAGCATGAAGTCATTCTCCCTGATGGAATTGAGCATGGAGTGTGCCATTTCCATCGTGAACCAAGTCTGGCGAACGAATCGGTTCAAGGGAGTGAGATCTAACACTGGGCACCAGCCTCCCCCGATGACTTCTCCACCCGGAAAAGTAGGCTATTTTAGCCCAGCGACTGATCCCGTACAATCTCCATAGCTCATTTGCTCAGCATGACATCTACCTCTTGCCGAAGCGCTACGTCCCTGGCTGAACCAGGAACGTACGTCTGCAGATGGACCAGGTTGGAGGTGAGGGGTGGCCGCGACTCGAAGGGTAGTAGATATCCCTCCTGAAGGACATCCACGATCCAGGTCTTGGTTCCGTAGCGCTGCCAAGTTGCCCAATGGCTCGCCAGGCACCCCTCCACTTCCTGCAGCAGGTAAGGGGGAACGCAGTCCCTAGCATTTCCCCTTCTTCGACTTCTTCCCGGATCCTCCTCAGGAAAAGGAGGACTGGGAGGAGGGCTGACGATCACTCCTTACAGCAGAAGTCGAAGGCTGGGTCTTTCCTCTCGGCTTTGACGAGGAAGTTGTCTTGGCTGCAGAGGAAGCGCTAGCCGAGCTCCGAGGCTTGGCCGCAGTGGCTCGAGGCTGCCCATCTGCCTTCGAGACTGCCTGGTGGACTAGGCGGTCACTGTCTTCAGTGCGCCGCTGTTCTACCACAGCGTCCACCATCTCTCTAGGGAAGAGAGAGGAGGAACCCAGCACCGGTCCGTTCCTCAGACCCAAGGCTGCCTCACGCCCTGCCGACCTGGTCACTCGAGCGAGGACTGTGTCCCGACGTCACAGAACCAGGTTGGCCATCTGGTGGGCCACGTAGGAGATAGCCCTACCTCCAGACAGACACAATCTCCTGAAAGCTGGGTCTCCTTTGAGAGTGATGTTTCCTGAGGAGGCCCCAACCCTGGAAACCATGAGGGACCACAGGTCCAGCCAGGAGACTGCTTGGAATGTTGCCATGGCAGTCGCTTCCAGAGGTTCCTCTGGTTCTCGGCCAGCAGGTGTTGAAGAGACACCCCCGGAGTTAGCCTAGCTAGCTCTGGGTTAACCTGTTTGGGTGGCAGCGGGTCTTCCGATGGCACATAGAACCGCCTCTGTCGTGGTAGAGGAGGGGGAAGCAGCTTGGTCGACCTGCCAGACCTAAGCGATCCCTCCTGTCTGGAGACAAGAGTTCACCTGGCCAAACACACCGTCGGCCAAGGCTGATCGGGGCAGACCCACCGTCGTCCTGCATTCCTTCTTAGGCCCCCAGAACAAATCCAGCCTTGATGGAGGCTCGGAGGGAGGGAGCACCGATCCTTCCCGAGGTCGTTGTGCTGACAAATCAGCACAATGACCTCCGCAAATGACCTCTGGATCTTGGGAGTGATCGCGTCCTGTGGAGATGGACCGTCCAGTCTATCTAGGGAGAACACTTCCCGAGATCCTCCTCCTTCCACAGGAGGAACCACGGCAGACCCCTCTTGGTCTCCTCCAACCACTTGGGCGTACGATCTGGTCGGTCGCAAGACCGTGCCAGGCTCGTAGGCCCTCGCAGTGGGACTGTGAGAAGCACACTACTCACGGTCGCTTCTGATCTCCTCGCTTCTCCCAGTGTAGCCCGAGGAGGTTGAAGGGATAGGAGAGGCAGACCTGACGCTCCTCCCCTGCCTACCAGCAGAGCGGTGTGCTGGGGGGGCCTGCAGGTGATTGCAAACCCGCGGTGACGATCGAGCTGCAGGTCTAGTCTCGTGGTCTCCCTGAGGAGAGCCGCTGGACCGAGAACGGTAGTGACGGTCCTGAGCATCAGGAGAGCTGCTACCTGTCAACCTATCCGTCCAGTCCTGGTGGGAGCGTGCACCGTCCTCACGACGCGTAACGGTACCTGGCCCAGCCGAGACTGGGCCTGGTGACCAGGGGGACCTCTTCCTCGCCTCAGCCCGCATACGGTCTGGTGGGACCGTCGCGTCAACCCTGGGGACCGGCAGATCGCTACGAGAGCGATTGCGGATCTGGCGGGAGTTGCCTGAGCAACTGCCACCAGTCTTCCGCTCCGTGCCTGGGTCCTGCCGGTGAGCAGACTCAGCAGTCTGGACCCTGGCTGCATGGTCACCCGCGGGCGACCGTATACTCGGTACCTCTCGCGAACGAGCATGCCGAGGCAGAGCCTCTGGCACCAGGAGAAGAGGTACCAGTGGTAGCCAGTACCCCTCTGGTCCCCGTCTTCTTCTTCCTTGCGGGAGACGGGACAGACCCTTAGAGGTCTCTGAGCGAGACTTCTTAGGGGAGGAGGAGGCTACCTTCTTCTTCCTCGGCCGTGGAGCCTCGGAAGTCGAAGGGGAAGAGGCGGCTGCAGACGACGACGAAGAAGACGACGACGAAGAAGACGACGACAAAGACGACAACGTCTTCCTCTTTTCCCTCTTCTTCTTCGTCAGCTTCCTCAGGACCCCCATCAGGTCCTCCATCCAGGACGGAGCTGGGGCAGTTGCTGACGCTACACGGCCCAGCTGCACCTGACCGGAGGGACCTACGGAGGGAGCAGCAACACCACGGGCTGGAGCGAAGATGGCAGGAACTGGAACCGGGGCAGCGACAACTGCAACTGGTGGCAGGTCGAGCGGGGAACTCTTGGCGCACCAAAAGTCAGGGGCTGGGGCGAGGGCAGCAAAACCAGGCGGTGGGGTCGTCTCCTTCCTCGGCAAACACGACAGCGGGGCCTGGATGCAGCTGTAAGGGTCACCATCGCCACGTTCTGGGTGTAAACTAGGTGGGGAGGAGTGGCATCCCAGGCGTAGACACTGTTGTCGTCGCTGAAGTCACCGGGCCATGCGTCACTGGACCGGCACCCGGTGCAGCCAGGTGATACAACAGCCCCTGAACACTTGGCGTGCCTGGGAGTCCCAGCCAGTACCAGACCTGTTCGAGATCGCCACCCGCAGCGGCAGACATACCTAAGGAGGCAAGGGTCAGGTTAGTGGGGGGGGTCCTGCTTGCCCATGGAGGGAAAGTTCCCACCAAGCGAACGGAAGACCCCGAGTACAACTGCACATCCGGGTGCTGCGCCCCCTCTTCTACACTCGACTGGTCGAGTGAAGAAGCGGAACGCGACATGTCCCCCAAAGGGGAAGGAGCCATACGTGCGAGCTGACACGGAGGAAGGAATGAAGAAGACTTGTCCGTAACCAATGGTGTCGCTGGAGAGCCCTCCGACGACACCTTGGCCGGCTTACACTATTTCCACCTCTCCTCATAGTACTCCCACTGCTCCTCTGACCACTATACACAAATAAAACAAGTGTCGGCGCGAGAGCACTCTCGCCCTCGGCACTGAGTACACAGATCATGAGGGTCAACGTCCTCGAGGGATCTAAAGGCCCCACACCTACGGCACTCCGTGCCAGGGCACAATCTACAGCTGACTGGGGGCGGGGGGGGTCTCTCCGGCTCGTGGCTGCTCATTTCAGCACAAGACAAAACATAATATCAATGAAAAAAGCAACAATAGTATGTACTTACAGTCACACCTCCAAGTACTACCAAAGATACAACCATACACACAAAGACTTCGTCAAGCGAAGGCAAAAGCAAATGACAATGGCGGGCAGAGCGGCGAACACACGTCTTACTCCGTCGGTGGCCGAAAGCAAAGTGAATGTTTACCTTCCAGTCGGGTGGGACTCCCGACTATCGGACAAACCACCTAGTTCGAAAGCTTACGACCGGTCCAGCTGCGCTGTAAGTATATTCCATATGTAAAGGACCGAGGGTTTGTATTACGTGTCGGAACAAATATGATGCTAGTACCATTGTAAAAACAGTAGAAATATCTGTAATGAAGACTACAACAAAATCCCTAAAAATATATTTTACATTAAAATACTCTTACAGCCTTCAGTATATGTAAGAGATTTGAAAATACTGTAGCACAGCACTACTCTCATATAAAGTAAAGTTATATTAAAAATTGAACAAACAATACTGTATAAGAAATTAAAAATGAAAGGTTTTCTTGAACAAAATATATTTACGGCAGATCACTGAAACCCATCACCAACTTTATGAGATGTCTTCAGAAATGCAGACAGAGACACAAATGAAACAATGACAGAGGCAAACATAGTACCTCCTTATTTCATTGTAGAAGTAACCATAAAAAACTCACCTGAAGTTTTCCCTGCACTTTGGTCACAGGCAACAGGTATTCAACGACACTTTGAAATCCATTCTCAGAAGCCAACTTTAATGGTGTGAATCCTGTGAAATGCAAAATACAAATAATACCAAATTTATCATACATAAATTACCAGTACTTAATGCAATGGTACACAAAAGAGAGAGGACAAAAGAAATGAATTACACTTCATATGAAGGACGTCTTATTATCCCTTTTTTCATGAGAGATGTGAATAATTAACAGCACATACTATATAATCATTCTTTGCCTCCATACTCATGAATTTGCACGATGATAAAGAAGTTGGACTTATGTAACTTATGTACGTATTATTTTTTGCTTAACACTTCTATTTCTCTAAGATGGTAATATTTGAAGGAATTTGACTTTGTCATCCTCTTAGTACAAAATATCAAAAAGAAATGTATAAACATTTTGTAATTAGATCATTACTTATATATACACTGAAATTATTACCCAACCTTCTTCAAGTTAATACGAATAGAACTATTTCATGTTAATAGCAGTATTCATAAGTTTTCATACACTAATTTTGATTTTTCGTCCAATAAATAATCATTCAAATTAAAATGAAAAATCAGAGAAATCAACCATGCATAGCCATAAAATAGAAGCAAGCACCATGCTATTTGATGGCATAATGGACCCTTTCCACCCCCCAAAAATGACCCAAAGTTGATAAATCTAGTGGAGAAATATTTACCCAGATGCCATAGACTACCAGCACTTGTACCAAAGTTCAAGATACTGCAATATCATCAGTAATTATTTACATTTTATTACATTTCACGATAAAATCTCTCATAACTGTCACCTTGGTATCAAAGGGTTGTAATGCTTGAATCTATATGTACACTGATTGTATTATAACAATATCATTTTTGTACATGCAACTTCCCCGGCAGATATATACTTAGCTGATTGGCACCCTTGGAGGAGGGCAAGAGACAGCTACATATAAAATAATTATAAATATAAAAATGGGGAAACAACATACGTTGTAGGTATAATAAAAATAACCTTGGTTCCTACCTGAGAGGGCAGAAGACTTCATTGATACTGTCTATGAGTCTGCTTGCCTCAAGAGCTTCAGAGAGGATGAGACCTGTGACTGATAACCCTTTCGGATCATGCCAATGGGGGCTGACCCACTTACATGGCAGAGCCTTCACCTGTATCGTATCAACGGGGGCTAACCCTCTTACATGACAGAGCTTTAGGTACTTAAGACACTACAAGGACCACAACAACCAATCCCGACCACCTGACCACACTAAACATCTTAGAACTACGACTTGAAAGGGGTCCATCTCCAATACCCTCTTTCAATGGACCTAATAAATACACCATAAACCATTAAAAAACCCTAACATAACTATACTAAAAAGGATTGGGTTTCAGCTCCCTTTGTCCCAGCAATCTAATCCGCAAGATACGTTTTTTTTTTTAAACTAGCTCCCAGAGAAAAACATTTGTCATAAGTTACTTGAATGTCTCTCAAATAATGTGATGCAAAGACTGAATTGCATCTCCAAAAAGTCGACTCGATGAGAGTTTGTATAGACAAATTCTTGTGGAATGCTAACGAGGTAGCGATGGCTCTTACCTCGTGAGCTTTAACTCTTAGGAGGCCGAGGTGTTCTTCCTCACAGGCTAAATGGGCTTCCTTGATCACATCTTTGATGAAGAACGCATTTTTAGAGATTTGTCTTTTGGGATCTCTAACGGAGCACCATAAGCTTTCCTTATTACCCACCTAGCTTCCTCTTCCTTTCTAGGTAAAACTTAAGGATTCTGACTGGACACAGAGTCCTTTCTTGTTCTCTTCCTGTCAGAGAAGATAGTCCCTTAACCTCGAAGGTACTAGGCCAAGGTTTTGAAGGATTTTCATTCTTCGCGAGAAAAAGGGGCTTGAAGGAACAGAAAGCCCAGTCGTCCCTGAAGCCAACAGTATGTTCTAAGGCTTGTAGTTCGCTTATCCTCTTGGCTGAGGCTAGAGCGAAGAGGAATAATGACTTTCTTGTCAGATCTCTAAACGAAGCATTTACGTGGAGGTTCAAATCTGGGGGTCATCAAGTACTTTAGGACCACATCCAGGTTCCAACTGGGTGCCCTAATATTCTTAGTCTTCGAAGTATCGAAAGATCTAATCAAATCATGGAGATCTTTGTCTTCTGCAATGTTTAGGCCACTATGCCTGAAGACTGACGAAAGCATGCTTTTATAGCCCTTAATCGTGGAGACTGCCAGATTACATTTCTCCCTCAAATAAAGGAGGAAATTGGCTATATCTGTCACAGAGGTACTGGAAGAGGATATCTTCTGAGCTCTGCTCCATCTGCGAACACCTCCCACTTCGACTGGTAGACTCGAACAGTAGATGGTCTTCTTGCCCTTGCGATAGCTTTCGCAACTCCTCAAGAAAAACCTCTCGCTCTGACAAGTCCTTCGATAGTCTGAAGGCAGTCAGAGCGAGAGCGGGGAGGTTTTTGTGATATCTGTCGAAGTGGGGCTGTCTGAGAAGATCGCTCCTGTTTGGGAGTGATCTCGGAAAGTCTACCATCTATTCCAGTACCTCTGTGTACCAGTTTTGTGCTGGCCAAAGCGGGCGATGAGAGTCATTTTTGCTGGCTCCCCTCCTGCTGGCTGCAAATTTTCTCACCACTTCTGCGATGATCTTGAATGGTGGAAAAGCATATCCGTCTAGTCCGGACCAATTGAGAAGGAGACCGTCCACTGCTACCGCCCTTGGATCTGAGATCGGGTAGCAGTAATTTTCTAGTCTTTTGTTCCAATGAGTAGCGAACAGGTCTATATTTGGTCTCCCCCAGAGGCTCCAAAGTCTGTTGCAGACCTCTGGATGTAGGGTCCATTCTGTAGGAAGTACTTGGTCCTTCCTGCTCAGAAGGTTGGCTCTTACATTCTTCTCTCCTTGGATAAATCTTGTCAGGAGAGTGAGCTTCTGCTCCTCTGCCCAAAGCAGTAACTCTCTTGCCTTTTCGTAAAGGGTGAAAGAGTGAGTCCCTCCTTGCTTCTTGATATAAGCTAAGGCCGTTGTGTTGTCCAAATTGATCTGCAGCACTGAGCCTGAGATCTGAGCCTCAAAGTGCAGGAGTGACAGGTGAATCGCTGCCAACTCCTTTAAGTTTTTGTGCCAGGACACCTGTTCTCTCCAGGTGCCTGACACTTCTATCGCACCCAGAGTGGCTCCCCAGCCCGACTCTGAGGCGTCGGAAAATAACACTAGCCGAGGGCTCGGAGCATGAAGGGATACGCCTTCGTTGAGTCTGAAAGAGTTCATCCACCAACGAAGATCTTCCTTTATCTTCTTTGAAATCAGGAAGGAGTCTGACAGCTTTTGGGACTTCTGATCCCAATGTTCCTTGAGGTAAAATTGTAGAGGCCTTAAATGAAGCCTTCCTAGAGAAATGAACTGTTCCATCGAGGAAAGGGTCCCCAGAAGACTCATCCAATCCCTCGCGGAACACTGTTCTTTCTCTAGGAAGGTTGCTACTTTCTCTAAGCAGCGGTCTTGTCTTTCTGGTGACGGAAACACATGAAAACCCAGAGAATCCATCCGAATCCCCATATAGACGATGCTCTGCTGGGGAATCATCTGGGATTTCTCGAGGTTTACTAACAGTCCTAAGGACTGGGTCAACTTCAGGGTCAAAATCAAGTCCTCCAGACAGCGGACTTGCGACTGAGCCCGAATCAGCCAGTCGTCTAGATACAAGGATATTCGAACCCCTTTGAGATGTAGCCAATGTGCCACATTTTTCATAAGTCCTGTGAACACCTGCGGGGCTGTTGAAAGTCCGAAGCAGAGAGCCCGAAACTGAAATATCTTCCCTCGTACCATAAATCTGAGGTATTTCCTGGATGACGGGTGTATTGGCACGTGGAAATAGGCATCCTGAAGGTCCAGGGACACCATCCAGTCCCCTGGACGAAAGGCTGCTAAAACCAAGGATGTCGTCTCCATCGTGAACTTCCTCTTTGCTACGAACACGTTCAGGACGCTCACGTCCAGCACCGGCCTCCAACCTCCTGAACTTTTCGGCACTAAGAACAGGCGGTTGTAAAACCATAGGGAAGGGAGTTCTTCTTCTACTTCTTCTATTGCTTCCTTGTACAGCATTTGGTCCACAAGTTGTAGAAGGGCTTGGTTCTTGATAGGGTCCTTGTACTTCGCTGTCAACTCCCTTGGAGTTGTTGTCAAGGGAGGTTTTTCCCTGAAGGAGATTAGATATCCTTTATTTAGGATGGAGAGGGACCAGGCATCGGCCCTTTTCTGTGCCCAGGCTTCGTGAAAGTTTAGAAGCCTGGCACCCACTTTCTTCTGGAGGACTGCATTTTCATTGGGTCTTGACAAAAGGCCTTCGTGAAGACCTTCCTCTCTTATCAGATCGTCTACTCCTAAGAGAGGATCTAGGGGCGGACCTTCCCCGAAAGGGCTGCTGGGAGGGAGCCTTTTCTTTCTTCGTCACCGGGACCGCAGGTTTAAGCCTCTTAGCCGACTGCACCAGCAGATCTTGTGTGGCCTTCTCGGATAAGGACCTAGAAAAGTCCTTCACAATCTCCTGCGGAAAGAGGTGACCAGAGAGGGGCGCGTATAACAGAGCGGATCTCTGAAGAGGAGATACTGACTTCGTTAAGAAGGAGCTGAACACTGCTCTCTTCTTAAGAATACAGGATCCAAAGAGGGAGGCAATCTCATTGGAACCATCCATAACTGCCTTGTCGAGGCACGACAACACACTGGTTAGTTTGTCCATGCTGACAAATTCCGGATCTTGAGTCTTCTTGGCTAAAGCTCCTAATGCCCAGTCCATAAAATTAAAAACTTCAAGGGTGCGGAACAGGCCCTTGATGAGATGGTCTAACTCGCACATCCACCATGCGGCCTTAGCAGATTGTAGAGAGCGTCGTCTTGACGAATCCACCAGGCAGAGAAGTCTGCATCAGCGGATGAAGGGAGTCCCAGGCCCATAGGTTCCTCGGTATCGTACCACATACCCGGTTTACCCGCAAGCTTGTACGGTGGACAGGAAAACACCATCTTCCCTGCTTCTTTCCTATAGAGAAGCCAGCTCTCTAGACTCTTAAGAGACTTCTTCATCGAAAGAGTTGGGGTCATCCTGACAAAGGAGGGGGACTTCGACAGTTTCATACTGGATAGTAACGATCCTGGGGAAGGAGGGTCAGAAGGTCGCAGAGAATCTCCGAACACTTGTAGTAGGAGAGAAGCAAGCCTCTCGTAATCCGATATACCGGCGTCTTTGGGGGCTTCTTCCTCCGAAACCTCTTCAAAAGGAGCTGCTGGAGATGAGGGCTTTCCAGGAGAAAGATCCTTAGGAGGCGAAATAACTCTCCCCTTATCCGAGGCTCGATCTGGAGAACGGAATCTCTTTCTCTCAAGAGCTCTATCCGAAGGGGAACCAATATCCACTTGTTGGATATTATCAGAAGTCCGGATCCTGTTACCCTCCTTTCTAAAAGTGTCCTGGCGCTTTACCGGGTCTTGGTGCCTGACAGGGGAGGCGCTTGCGCCCTTGAATGCGCGCCTGTGAGGCGTAGGGCACCCACTGGTATTAGGGCTCATGAAAGGCTCCTGGCGCCTGCGAGGAGAGGCGCTTGCGTCCCGGTGGTGGCGCCTGGGAGGCGACATGTGCCTGGGAGGTGACATGCGCCTGCGAGGCGAAAGGCGGATGTCTTGATCTTGGCGCCATGCAGGAGAGGCGTTTGCGTCCTTCAAGGAATGCCTGGGAGGCGAGTGCACCTGCCAAGATCCTGGTGCCTACTAGGAGAGGCGCTTGAGTCCTTAATAGAATGCCTGGAAGATCCAACAGATTCTGGGAGCCTCTTAGACTCTGGGCGCTTGTAAGAAGGGGAGCGTCCTTCCCTTGAAGCTCGTCTGGAAGTAGAACGAATCCTGCTACTTTCTTCTGAGACTCTGTAACGAGAGGGGCTCTCGTCTCTTCCGGAACGTCTGGAAGAACGAATTCTCTCACTAGAGATTTGTGATGCATCAGAAAGCAGGAGGCTCTCAGGCTCCTGGCACCTGTCAGGAGAGGCGCTTGTGCCTCGAGACAAACTTCTGGACGGTCTCTTATCAGAAGGGAGCTTCCGATTATCCGAGGGCTTAACAGGAGAAGACGTACGTCTATGAGCGTAGGCAAACGAAGAAGAAGGCTTCGCTGGGGACGAATACCTTTCAGGCGACGTGCGTTTGCTGGCGCCAGAGCGCCTACTATCAGAGGCTCTCCTAACCGAGCTCTTGATGGGAAGGGATAAGTCCTTCTTTTGAGAAGAGCCCTTCGAAAGAACTCCTACCAGGGCAGACAATTGTTCCTGGAGGCCTACCAGAACTTCTTTCATCTTAGAAGAAACTCCTTCCGGAGAGGAGTCAGGGGATCTAGGCGCTCTCTTCTTTCGAGCAGGAGAATACTCCGGGAAAGGCTCAGGACTGGAATCCAAGGTGTCGCCTGCAGGAGGCATCCAGGCTCTCTTGAGAGGACGAGAATTAGAAGACGAACTCCAGCCTCTTCTCGGTGAAGACGAATCCGAGTCTGAAAAGCACTTCCTCAGGATGCTTTTACAATAGCTGTCCTTGGCAGCCTGGGAATGGTCTACAGGATCTCCCGAAGGGATGCCTGACCGTTGGGAATACTCTACATCCCCCTTGCGGCTGTCGACATTCCTCCTCCCCTGGGCATGGGAGTTTGGAAGCGGTCTAGGCCTAGGAGCAATGAGGAGTCGGTCAGACGCCCCCTCCACTGCACTGGGGACACTGCACACATCACTGCACAAATCACTGCCCTTACCTTTCTCTTTCATCGCTTGCAGTTGTGATTGCAAGCTGAGAATATAGGCTCTCATTGCAGCCATCTCCGTAGACGAATCCACGGGTTCGCTGCGGGGGGAAGGGGCTGAAACCAAACTAGAAGCAGGAGAATTAACAGAAGAATTAGGAGCTACCTCCTGCTCAATAGAGCAGGATCTACTAGAGCTTCTGATGGAAGCCTTCCTGACTCTATCCTTCTCCAGCTTTCTGATATAAGCAGCCAAACTCTTCCATTCAACTTCAGTTAAACTTTCACACTCTACACTGGTGTTAGTTGCTGAACAATCATTCCCCCTACATTTATACTACAAACCGTGTGAGGGTCTACCGCAGCTTTCGGTAGCCTCACCTTACATTCCTCTTTCGCACAAACCCTAAACACAGGTACAACGTCAGACATTCTAAAGAGTAATCTAAATCCAAAATCCAAAAATGGTCCACTAAAAGCGTATGCCAAAGCCAAAGATCAATACGTCACCAAAGGTCAATCAGATAATCCTCAGCAATCGAGAAAGAATTTCTAAGCAGGAGGAACCAACAACAATGTTGTCGGTACCGGCGACAGAGAAAATCTGATTAGAAAATGGGAATGGTTCCTAGTCCTGCCACCCAGCGGCGGGAATGGACTGATCACCTGACCTACCTGTCGCGTGTGCCGCGAGTTTTGAATTCTGTCGGGACGTCAGAGACTATAGCTAAGTATATATCTGCCGGGGAAGTTGCATGTACAAAACTTCAAGATACTGCAATATCATCAGTAATTATTTAAATTTCATTACATTTCACGATAAAATCCCTCATAACTGTCACCTTGGTACCAAAGGGTTGTAATGCTTGAATCTATATGTACACTGATACAGCCGATGGCAGACACACATTGATGCATTAAATAGCAAATGCACACCGTGCATTTGTGCTCTCTCTCTCTCTCTCTCTCTCTCTCTCTCTCTCTCCCTCTCAAAATCTTTACCCTAGAGAATTTTGCAAAAATGTAAGTGCATAGATTATCTGAATGTGATGCATATGTGTACATATGCAGAGTGAAAACTATTTGTATATAATACTATGCCACTAAATTCATTAGAATAATAAACTGCATCAAATAAGTGTCAATAAAAATAATGTATCAGGAAGACAGAGAGAAAGAAGGGGGAAGGGCCAGTAAGCGCATAGTTTACTTAACGCATTGCACATCTACTACATATATGTACTATACACACGTAGGCTAAGCTTACACATCCCATTACATAACACAACTTTATTTAATGAAACTGACTGAAAATCTTATCCTAATACACAAACTTTTAAATAATTTCTTATAGTTTACCTACAAGTTTGCTTTTTGTCATCATTGGAGTTATCCATCGGAGGCACAAGAGATGGAAGGAAGTAAGGAAGTGTTACAAAATGTTTTTGGCTGCTTTTGTTTTCTCTTGTAAGTTACAGTAGCTACATATTACAGTAATGTTACATTCTTATATGTAGATTCACAAAAATTTTTTCTTATTATTCCAGTCTGAAAATGTGGGGTCTTATATGCCCAGCTGTCTTTCTTACATGCCATCAAATGTAGTAATAGTGGTGCTGTAACACATTCTTGAACACTAAAATCTAGTTTTCCAAAGCAAACTTAGGTCATAGAGAGAGAGAGAGAGAGAGAGAGAGAGAGAGAGAGAGAGAGAGAGAGAGAGCGAGAGAGGAGGAGGAGAGAGGGGAGGGATAGAGAGAGAGAGAGAGAGAGAGAGAGAGAATCTCACCTCTGTTGTTCTTTAACGCTGGATCTGCTCCAGCCTCTTCCACTAAATACTTCACCAATGGCCTGTTTCCCATAGAAGCAGCAGTATGCAGAGGTGTAAATCCTGATAAAAGAAAGATAAAAGAAACCTGGAACATTAACAGCTTTTTGAGTGCACAATGAAATTGATTTGTACATAAACCAATGGACATAATTCAGAGGACTAACTGCCCACACACATTAGATAAAAAGTGGCAAAACCTCTTAACACCCTCAATGCAGAAGAAATTATTTACATACTGCTTCCCTTTTTCTAATCCAAAGAATTACTTCCAATAGTTAAAATAAATAAGTTATAAGATACAACCATTAATCAATGTTGGGTACTATTGAAGCATATACATACAAGCAGTCTTCAGTGGTCAACAAGCACTGTCCATTGTAGATCCAATTGCACCAAAACCAGTGATCCAAATTATACTTAAGACTAAGATCAGAGCAGATATAGTTTCATACTTTTAAAATGTTTAGCTGAATTCCACAACAAGAGTTTTAAAATACATTTAAATTACAAATAAATCATCTATTGAGATAATCTAAGATAGCTTTAGTTCTTAAAAAACAAATGACCAATTGAACTTGACTTCCTCATAAACAAGATATCAACATGCAGAGAAACAGTTGAAGGTGAGGAGATGGGAGAGGTGTTTCTGGAGTCAGATAGTAGGGGGAAGGTCAGGTGGGATGGGAGGGGAGCCATTGACAGTACTTCGTGTGCAGAGAGAAGTGCTAGCAATGCTACTCATGGTTAAGGGGACCGTCCGCTATGGCGGATGACATGTCAACTTGAAAAAATAAAAAATAGAGTTATTACTTGTATCTATGCAGAAACATGCCGTGCATGCTCTCCAGAAGTTTCAGCCAATTATTTTCACAAATAATGAAGATATAGCGGTTTTTAAATGATGACGTCATCGTAACTGTGTCGTCTGTATGACTTGAGTTTTGACCAGAATTCGTTTTTTGCGTGTTTATTTTTTTGTCATATAATTACAAGCTATTTTTTTAAAGATTTTTTTGTTCGAAATTTCTCCATAATCATTGGCGTAGCCAATGAAAGGTACTGTGACACTGGGTGAGAAGCGAGCTGCTCAGAGCGGTTATTTACAGGCGAGACTCGGAGAATGACTCAGTTACGCCACAGACGTCAAAGCAGTTACACGCACGTAGGCACTTGCGTTTGGTTACTAGCTATTTACGTAGTTTTTATAACTTCTTAGTGAACTTATAGCAATGCCGAAGTTACCTAAGATCAAGAAGGCTACTCAGCAACTATGGCTAGCAAAATTAGCGAAGGCCAGGAGTGTGCTGAAAGAAAAACACGAAAATTAATTGTTTTCAGCTGCCCTCATTGTCTCATGTCTCGCCGTCAACATCATTATCTGGTGTCACGCTGAGGGTATTAACACCACTTTTAGAGGTAGGACCACGATCCTTGATGTAGAAATCAACAATAAAAGTACAAATAAAGTAATTATAATAATGTTGTTTTGACTTTTATAAGAAAAAAGCGAAAATTTACATAGCAAATCTTTGGGAGCTCATAACTCAAAAACATACTTATGCGCATGTCGGTAACCATTACTCGGTTATTTATTATCCAATTTTAGAGATAAAGATATCATGGAAAGAGGAATAAAAATCCCATAATTCTGTGTGACAGAATTTTGATATCTTTTTTTCTTTTTTTTTTAGA
Source organism: Macrobrachium nipponense (assembly GCF_015104395.2). Taxonomy (NCBI): domain Eukaryota; kingdom Metazoa; phylum Arthropoda; class Malacostraca; order Decapoda; family Palaemonidae; genus Macrobrachium; species Macrobrachium nipponense. The sequence goes on along the minus strand of NC_061099.1, from coordinate 48,379,930 downwards.
ATTTTTTGAGTGTCTAGACAAAAAAAAAAAAAAAAAAAAAAAAAAAAAAAAATCATAAAAAATAAAAAAATTAAAAAATCAAAATTCTGTCACACATAATTGTTCCGTATATAAAGAAGTTTTTATGGTATGATTTTCAATACAACTGATGTCATATTAGCGGAGAAAACTCTACCAATTTTTTTTTTTTAATCATGATTTTTGCTAATAAAACGAAAAGTTTTTGATCAAATGACTTGAAATTTTTATATGATGAAGGTATTATATATATCTAAAACATATATGAAAATTATGTATTTTGCGTAATAAATAAAAAAATAGACATCATAGCGGACGGTCCCCTTAAAAGCACACAAAGAGGTTATAGTGGAAGCAAAGTTTCCCAGGCAGGGAGCAGGTGGGAAGCCCATGTAGGATGAGATTAGAGGTGCATACAGGCATTTGACTTCCTTACAGCTTTTGCAGTTTTTGAAAATACCTTCCTCTGTGTTTTTTACATTTAAGTTTTTTCACATTTTATTCAAGGATATTAACGTAAAAGAGAAAGAGAGATGCATTCAATACCAATCTAATAAAGTCACTTACATACAGTAACTGTAACACACACCTACATTCCGTTTTTGCCCATATCATTTTGAATTTTTACTGCATAAAATAATGAAAATCCTAAAAATGTTGATGAGAGAGAGAGAGAGAGAGAGCTAAAATCCGCTAATACAGTGGTACCTCAACATACGAAAGTCTCAACTTACGAAAAATTCAAGTTACGAAAGCAAATACAAAGAATTTTTTGGCTCTCCATACAAAAATAATTCAGGTGACAAAAGGTTGTCGCTGTAAAGTCCCGAGAGTCGCCCAGACCACTGAGAACAATTTTAAAACTTGCGCGCCGCCAACTGAGTAGACTCGCCACCATCCTCCCGCTCTCCCATTGGTTCCTGATGCTAGTCACTGCCATAAGCTCCTGCTCTCCTATTGGTCAGCATCTCTCCCATCGTGCTCTATGTATAGGCATTCTTCTTCAGCCACTCGGTAGCAACATCGTTACCGTACGCATGCAGAATTCCTTCGTTCACATACACGATTTCGTTTGTTAACGTAAATTCTTGTTAGTGATTTCATTGTACTACTTTATGGTGTTGTGTGAGAACTTAATTAGTATACTACATAACTTAATTACGTACAGTATAGTCATGGGTACCAAGAAAGTTGCTGAGGTTCACGGAAAGAAGAGGATGCTTTCTATGGAGACGAAGATGGAGATTATTAAAAAGTATGAAGCTGGCATATGGTTGAGTGTGATCGCTAAGGAATACGGCCGAAATCCGTCGACGATAGGCACCATTCTTAAGCAGAAGGAAGCCATAAAAGCAGCTACACCTTCCAAGGGCGTGACTATTTTGTCCAACAAGCGGAGCCATGTGCACGATGAGATGGAGAGGCTGCTTCTTCTGTGGATAAAAGACAAAGAAATCGCTGGCGATACGATAACCGAGACGGCAATCTCCCACAAGGCCAGCGCTATTTTCGGTGATTTGATTGCCCAGGCCGAAAACGACGGAGGAGAAGGACCATCGACGCCAGGAGGAGAAGGACCATCGACGCCAACCGCAGACTTCAAGGGTTCTCATGGGTGGTTTGAAAAATTCCATAAATGGACTGGCATCCATTCGGTGGTGCGGCCAGCTTGGACACGAAAGCAGCCGAAGCCTTTATTAAGACGTTTGACGAGATGACTCTTAACGAAGGCTACAGTTCTCAGCAAGTCTTCAACTGTGATGAGACTGGCCTTTTTTGGAAAAAAAATGCCTCGTCGGAAGTACATCACGGAGGAAGAGAAAAAGCTACCAGACAGGCTTACACTCGCACTTTGTTCGAACGGGGGATTGTAAGGTGAAGCCCCTACTTGTCTATCATTCGGAGACTCCTCGAGCCTTCAAGGCCCACAAAGTGCTAAAGGAGAAGCTTCCAGTGATGTGGAGGGCTAATGCGAAAGCCTGGGTAACGAGACTTTTGTTCACCGAGTGGGTAAATCTGTGTTTCAGGCCGACAGTGAAGAAATTCTTGGGAGTGAAGCGCCTCCCTCTGAAATGTCTGCTGTTGTTGGACAATGCCCCTGCTCACCCACCTAGCCTCGAGGAAGATATCCTAGCGGAGTATTCTTTTATCAAGATTCTATATCTTCCGCCTAAAACCACCCCTCTCCTCCAGCCCTTGGACCAGCAAGTGATATCGAACTTCAAGAAGCTGTATACGAAACATCTTTTCAAAAGATGTTTCGACATCACCGATATCACAAACCTCACCTTGCATGAATTTTGGAAGGAGCATTTCGACATCGTCATATACATCTGACTCATCGATCAAGCTTGGCAGGAGGTTTTGAGGCGAACCTTGAATTCTTCGTGGAGGAAACTCTGGCCTGATGCCGTATCCGCCCGAGACTTCGAGGGATTCGATGTGGGCGAAGCTGGTGCAGATTCAGAAACAGTTAACGATCCTGAAACTGTTTTGCAACCAAATCTTGACGAGATCATTGCACTCGGCAAGTCCATGGGGATGGTCGTTGACGAGGACGAAATCAATGACCTTCTCGAGGAGCACCAAGAGGAGCTTACGACGGATGACCTGAAGGAGTTGGAGGCCATGCAACATAACGTTGTTCAAGAAGAGTTCTCTAGCAGCGGCGAGGAGGAGGAGGACGACCCTATGACAACGGCAGAAATTAAGGATGCTCTAGCTGCTTTTCATAAAGTGCAATCATTTGTAGAAAAGACACACCCCAAAAACGCTTACACAGGTCGTATGCTTGCGCAGTTCAATGACGTTTGCCTGAGTCGTTTCAGGAACATTGTGAAAAGCAGGCAGAAGCAAACTTCCTTGGATAGTTATTCTTTAAAGAGGCCTTTAGTAGAAGTAAGCAAACAAGATCAAAGTGATACTACCAAGTGCTACACGAAAAAACAAAGTTGAAAGTGGTGAAGAAATTGAAATTTTGTATAAAAAAGCGTAAAGTATAAAAAAGTAAAAAAAATGTAAAAAAAAAGAAAGAAAGAAAAAAAAATCTAATTTTAAGTTTTTTGTAGAGTTAAGTGTTAACGTTTTGTGCCATTTGTTAATGTGTTTTGTAAAGTTTAGTGTTAAGGTTTCCTGACATTTTTTAATGTGTTTCGTAAAGTTAAGTGTACAAGTTTCCTGCCATTTGTCCTCCTCCTCTATTGCCACTTGGAGATTGCCTCACTCGAAACGTAAGGTTCCACCTTTTACTACATACGTACATATGTATGTAAAGTATTTCTTGTATACCATGTACACTAATACACTTTATTTACAGGTATGTAGTACATATTAGTAGTATATGTAGTTTAAGTTAGGTATTGAATGGTTCAAATTGTTGTATTTCATTGTTTATTGGTCAATTTAGCTTTATTATAAAATTTACTGGGGTGATTTTGTAGGGCTTGGAACAAATTAAGCAATTTACATGTAAAATGCGGTTCAAGATACGAAAAACTCAGGTTACGAAGGCTGCCTCGGAATGGATTAATTTCGTTTCTTGAGGTACCACTGTACTTAAAACACTTCTAAAAATCAAACACAACACAAAAAATACCTTTAAAAATGTTTATACCCGAGTATTGTAATAGTTTGATAACAAAATGTGCATTTAGTTATGAAAATCATATGAAAATACAGTAATTTGTGAACATTTCTCAAATCCATGAATCGTTAGGTCCATGAATTGCAAGCCCGTGAGTTGTGGGAGTTGACTATATAGGCTTAAGGAGAGGGGAAACAAATTTTTTTGAATAATTCATTATTCTGTAAAAATACGTTTCTTTTGGAGATGAGCAGCTCAACGTGTTGCCAACACCTCGAAAAAATTTCATGCTGAAATTCCTGCCATTAATAATTTTAATTAATATTTTTTATATTTTACTGTGAGGGTGCTGTGCCACATGCAAGGAGATGTGCATGCATTGAGATGACATATTGCCACAGCTTAAAATGTACACGTATATATTTTCATAATATATACGGTTAATGGCGATCCGGTTTTATGACGCATCTAGCGCCATATAACTGACAATTTATGGTGTCATAAAGCGCCGATTTCTGATTATCAGCAGCTGTAAGGCACCGATAATAGAATTATGGCGCCATAACATACCTAACGGAGGTGCCATTAACTAGTTATCGGAACTACATGTGCCATAAACCAGGGTTTCAGTTAATGGCAGTTTTCACTTATCAGCACCCTGTCGAGAACAGAACCCCCAGCAGATAAAACCTAACATCTTTAAATTTCATCCCAAATAAGATTTATTTTTAAAATATCACAAATTAATATTTAAATGATGCTTTGTTTGTTTGTTTGTATGTTGTTTTTACGTTGCATGGAACCAGTGGTTATTCAGCAACAGGACCAAAGGCTTTACGTGACTTCCGAACCACGTTGAGAGTGAACTTCTATCACCAGAAATACACTTCTCTCACACCTCAATGGAATGGCCGAGAATCGAACCTGCGACCACAGAGGTGGGACGCTAATACTATATCAACCATGCTGCTGAGGTGCTAAAAAGGGATTTTGATGAAGGAAAAATCTATTTCTGGGGAGAGAAGCCACTATTCACAGGTCTCCTGCCAATTAGAGGTTTCCTTTCCAAAATCCCTCTCATGGGGAGAGCCAACCCAACGGCTACTACTTCCCCCCTCTCGCTACTACTGTCACTACCTGACCCGAGCGCCACCTGCAATCCTGAATTTTTAGACACTTTGGCTTGGATTGGTGTAAGGGTAGGGAAGTCAATTAGAAGGGCTGGGTTCACGGGACGACACAGGTCTCCCCAGAAATAGATTTTTCCTTCGTCAAAATCCCTTTTCTGGGTTGACCTGTGTTCGCCAGTGAAAAGTTACCAGAGAATGCCCATCCAAGCCTACTAGATACCAAGTAATCTTATAAGGAGTTTAATGGAACCTGGGGTTCATTTTAGCTTAAATTTACTAACTTAACATATTACAATAGATCTAATTAAACTTAAGCTTACTTACTTACTACTTATGCTAAGACTTAAACTTATGACTTAGAATTAGTAATAGCCTAAAGATATCATATAATTGACAGGGTATCCTGTAAGGAATTTATCACATTTCCAGAATATGTACAGTCCAGTCCATAGAAACAATCCGGAACCAAATATTTTATGTACAAGATTAGGTGGCAGGATGACGCCCAGGTCCTCTCAACCCAGAGGAGAGAGGTATAGTGGAGAGTACGAGCGAGGCAGGTAGAAAGGAGAGAGTATCAGGGAGGAGAAAGGGGTAGAAGGTTGATAGGATTTATTATTCGGGGGAGACTATGCTCCCTGCAGCAATTGCTGGGAATTTAAGAGCTTCTAAATTTTTCAAATAGTGGCGCTTAAAAACTACTGGGGATTTCCAACCCGTATATTTCTTCAGATCCTCATAATTCATATTTTGAAAATAAGTAATAGAAGTAGCCACCGCCCGGATATCATGGACATGTGGGATCGAATCCGGGTTGGCTTGTTTAATAAAGTAGAGTATTTGCTGTCTACTACCTTTAAGAGAGATTGTGCCACCCTTTTCTCTAATAAAAAGAGGACCTGACGATGTTGTGGAGGTTCTGGCTAAAAAGGATTTAAGGGTAGTGACAGGGCACAATGATGTGTCCTGTGTCAAAGGAATGACTTTCCATGGAGTCCATCTATTTTGTGGGACATCATTCAAGAACCAAGTGACCTTTTGTGGGCGGACAGTTGGTCTTAGGCGTGCACATGCTCTCGGAATGGAGGAGAAGTATGCATCCGACAAATTAATATTGAAGCCGACTTGAAAAATTTTCTTCAAAGCTGACTTGATTGTTGTAATAGTACTGGCGGCTAGGCCTTTCTCAAATAGAGTTCTAAAGAACGAGATTGCCAGATTTGTGGTCATTTTGTGGGCTCCTGATTCCTTTAGGAATTTGGCCAATTTTTTAACAGTCGAATCATATTGCCTGAGAGTTGAATCTCTTTTACCTGATTCTATAAAGACAATGTTACGTGGATCAATACTCGCGTCTTTTTGGGCTGCAAACTTCATGAAGTCCATAAACTTAGGGCTTTCAGAATTCTTGAGGAAGCTGACACAGTTTGAGCTTGTACTGTCTGTGTCAGTTCCTGGCGAGGGATCCGTTTGGGTTGGAGCTTCAGCTCTAGGAGGAGCGGAAACTAGTTGCTTTTTGGCCAATTGAGGGCCACTAATGCTACTTGTCCTGTGAAGGATCGTAGCTTGTGCAAGACCTTCATTAGAAGATTCACCAGAGGGAATAGATAAATCTTCTGCCAGTTGTTCCTATTTATGGACATCGCATCTGTGGCATAGGGTAGAGGGTCCAGGTTGGGAGCCACATAGCATGGCAGCTTGTGGTTGGATTCTGTTGCAAATAAGTCTACTTGATGGTCCGGGATTTGATTGTAAATCCACTGGAATGAATTCTTGTCTAGGAACCACTCTGATTCTAGTGGAGTAGTCCTGGAAAGAGCGTCCGCGATCACATTTGTGACTCCTGCCAGATAGGTTGCTGACAGGTGCCAATGACTCTTCGCTGCCAAAGCAAATATTGCAATCAGCACGTGATTCAGTTTGCTTGACCTGGAACCTCCCATGTTTATGCAATGTACCACCACTAGGCTGTCCGAAACTATCCTCACATGGCTGTTCCTGGCCGGAGTTAGTCGTTTTAAGGTTAGGAAAACTGCCATAGCTTCTAGCACATTGATATGGAACTGGCGGAACGTATTCGACCATATCCCTTGAACCTTCTTGTGCTGAGAGTATCCACCCCCCCAGCCACTCAGTGACGCGTCTGTATGAATTGTCAAAGATGGCGGAGGGAATTGCAGTGTACTGCCCTGGTTAGGTTCTTGTGCTTTGTCCATGGGCGAAGCCTCTTTGCTAGTATGGAATTGCTGAGATCTTGTCTCTGAGATTGTTGTTGGCTCTCTTTCTCCAGACACGATTGATATCCTTCAATCTGGCTCTTAGTAGGACGTCCGTTATTGATGCAAACTGTAGTGAACCGAGGATTCTCTCTTGGGTACGACGAGAGGCCTTTTTGTTCCTGACAAACTGTTTTGTAGCCGCAGCTATCTCCTTGGCCTTCCTGGGTGGAAGGGATAGCTTGTGTTTTACTAAGTCCCATTGGATTCCCAACCATTGAAAGTGGGAAGCCGGTTCCAGCCGTGATTTCTCCTTGTTTATTTGAAATCCCAGAAACTCCAAGAGTTCTATTACTTTGGCTGTCGACTAAGTCCCATTGGATTCCCAACCATTGAAAGTGGGAAGCCGGTTCCAGCCGTGATTTCTCCTTGTTTATTTGAAATCCCAGAAACTCCAAGAGTTCTATTACTTTGGCTGTTGACCTGCGGCATTCCTCGATGCTGGCTGCCCAAATGAGCCAGTCGTCCAGGTAGGCTACCAACATTATTCCCTTGGTTCTTAGTTCTTGGACTATCGTCTCTCCTAGCTTGGTGAATATTCTGGGCGCAATGTTGAGCCCGAACGGCATAACTCTGAATGAGTAAGCTTTATTCCCTAGCCTGAAGCCTAGGTATGGAGAGACGTTCCTTGGTATCGGAACATGATAGTAAGCGTCTGTAAGATCTATAGAGGTGGTGACGGCCCCACGGGGAAGTAAGGTCCGCATCTGCGAGAACGTTAGCATACGGAACTTGTCGCAAAGAATGTATGAATTGAGCCTTGACAAGTCCAGAATCACTCTTCTTTTGTCTGAGTCCTTCTTTGGAACAGTGAACAGACGTCCTTGAAATTTTAGTCTCCTTACTTTCTTAATGGCCTTCTTTTGTAGGAGATCTTTGGTATATTCTACCAGGTCTGCAAGAATATACCTGCCGGGAGTTGCCTCTGGCTCTACTGCTACCTGCATGCCTATTGTAGCTACGAAAAGATTCCCTAGCTTCATAGGCGGGGTTAAAGGCGGGGGAGGTCATGATGGCTCTGGAGGTTGAGGGTTGCTGGGCCAGTGGAGTCTGTAGCAGAACAAACTGCTGCTGTGGCTGGGCCTTCGATGTTGAGGGCTTCCCAACTTGGGATATTGGGACTGCCTGAACAACCGCCTGAGGTCGAGAGGACTTATAGGGAATGTACCTCCTCGGCCTCTTCTTTGCCCTAGCTTGATGTCCGGGTGCTTCAAACTTCCGTTTGAAAGGAAGTCCCCACCGGACTCGGAGGCTCTGGTTGGCTCTAGAGGCTCCCCTCAAGACATTGTCTACCTCTTCTCGAGGGAACAGGTTTTCTCCCCAGATTGATGCCTTTATCAACCTGTTGGGTTCATGCCTGATGGAAGCCTCTGCCAGGACATATTTCCTGCAAGATCGTCTTGCTATACCAAAGTCATATAGGTCTGACAGTTAAGTCTGTAATAGACTTTTCGTCAAGACCTGGAATACTTGTTCGTCTTTATAGGTCATGGCTACCAACTCCATTGAGGTAACGGAGTTCATAGACCTTGCTAGTCTCGACCTAGCCTCAAATTCTGTTTTTATCATGTTCTCCGGAAGTTTGGGTAGTCTGTCGGAGAATAAGGTTGAGGCACAGTCCGCATCCAGTTTACCTACCGTAAACATGGCCGGAGCTTCGTGCCAGAATTCTCTACTGGCAGGGAGGAGAAGGGAGGTAGCCTCTGTTTCCTTTAAAGCCGGGAGAGGTTTATCGTCTGCTATGGCTTGGAGAGTTAACTCCGTCACCTTGTCGGTGCAGGGCGACGGGACTTGATCCGGTGTCACGAACATCGTATATGAGCCTTTGTGAGGCATTAACCTGGGGTTAACACACTCCCATTCGGCCATGGTGCGTGCCCAGACAGCTTGGGCTTGGTCCCTTGGGAAGATCACAGTCTCCTTTAGGACCTTGTCCACTCTAACTAGCGCGTGCTCTGCTAGTCTGACGAACCTGAGGAAGGGAAACTGGAGACCTTTCGGGTAAAACTTGAAGTCCTCCAGTGGCCGGGTCCCGCACCCTTCAATTGTTAATTTCCCATCTGCGTATGGGGCATGCATAGCAAGCCGCCATGGATTATTTTTGTGGAGGGGTGGGAGCTTGGAAGCATCCGGCACTGCCATAGCCAGCGCCGGAGATCCAGAGTGGAGAAACCCAGTCATCATGTCCTGTAACGGTTGATCTGCTCAGCCACTTTGTCAGAAACTGACTGGCCGGAGACCTCAGATCCGGAGGTGCGTCGCAACGACTCAAACCTCTTGTCTACTGCCTCCCTAACCTTCGTCAATAGAGGGTTAGCGAGTAGTTCATGGTCTACGCCGGACTCCGTCACCTTGGGTTTCACAGAACTCTTGGCAGCAGGCAACTTGTCATACGATGTCGACAGCCTTGGGGCCGGAGATGACTCAGTCGCCGCTGACGGAGTCGGCTTTGATCCCTTGGGCAGGGATTTTGGTCTTACAGACTTTTCCTTGGGACGAACTGACCGTGAGCTGTCCCAAGCGGGGGTGGATTTAGAGAAGCCCCGGAAAGAAGAGGTAGAAGGAGTTGGGCTAAGGAGACTACCTGCCTCACTTACCTGCTCTCCCAGGGCCATAGGTTCGGTGTGGATGTTGATGGCAGCCACATCCGCCATCAAATCCTCTTGGTCGTCCAAAAGGGGGGCCGTCTCCGCTTGGATGGCATTGATGATTGGTGCCGCCAGACGTGGCTGGACTGATGCCGAAGGGGACCCCTTGAACAAAAGGGTTCCTAGGCTGGCGTCCAAGATGTAGGGATGACCCGATGGCGCGTTCCTCCCGTACCCGGAGACCCAGCGCTTCAGGTCCGTCTTGGCACTCTGGCGGGCGTCCTCACCCGTCTGTCGGGGAGGAAGGGGAATTAACCTTCCCGACATAGGAAACCAGTTTGTTGAACAATATTGTTACATGGTTAATTACAATTTTCATCATGAAAAAGGGGGGGGGGAGGTTAAGATGCTTACCTAATCATTCATAGGGAGCATCACCATCTCGTAACAGATGGTGCAGGCCTCCGGGTGCCAAACCATATACGGAAGCTGCCCCTCCTCGCCTACAAAGGGAATGGAGCAGTTCGCGTGGGAGCGACACACTTCGTGCCCCACGGTCTCGCCGAGGGAGGCGGAGCACCCCGGCGACTGGCAGCACACCTTCTGTAATGGTAATTATTAAGGGATTTTGACGTAGGAAAAATCTATTCTGGGGGAAGACCTGTGTCGCCCTATGAAAAATGCCTGTTATTCATTTTTCCCAGTATAAATAGCTCTATCATATACCAGAGAAAAAAGCTAACATAGTTATGCTGAGGTTACTACCCCCAGCGCGATCACCCAAGGGTGTCGGTATAGTATAGGGGCGATGTGTTACCACAAACCACAGGGCTTCCGCCATTTAGAAGATTCCCTTCAAAATCCCTCTCTTTTGGTGGGAGCCGTTACAATGGAATCTCACTACTCGTCCCGGCTCGCTACTACTACTACTACCGAAGCGCCATCTTGCATTCCTGATTAGATCTATAAACTTGGATTAGTCAGGGTGGGAAGAAATGTTAATAGGGCTAGGGTTCATAGGGCGACACAGGTCTTCCCCCAGAAATAGATTTTTCCTACGTCAAAATCCCTTTTCTGGTGTCGACCTGTGTCGCCCTATGAAAACATACCAGAGAATGCTACAAGTTTTTAGTGTAAAATTATATGTAAAACCAGGTTAATGACATTCAGAGTAAAGAATTATAAATAGTTTTACTATTTAATCTTAACTTACTATCTGTAAGAAATTATTTCTTAATATATTCTTAACCATAATAGTAATACTTATATAATACTTAAAATTTTACATAATATGAAGTTATTGGTCTTAATTGTGTGTCATACAGACCAATCAAGGCAATACACTAATACTTAATAGCTATATATACATTTTGTGCAATCTTATATACTAATTCGGTAACGGGATCGACAACAAACATTTCGCCCGGTCCGGCAAACAAGGTATGGTGGAGAGTGTGAGCGAGTCATGCAGGTAGAAGGGTCATGCAGAGGGAGATAGTTAAAGGAATAATCTATTCAAAGGTTTCTAAGGAGAACCGTTAGTTTGTTCTTCAAGAACCACCACAGTACCAGCTACCAATGCTAAAAAATTTTTGGGCCCTGTAAATTTTTGAGATAGTGGTGCTTAACACTGTTGGGGACTTCCAACCTGTGTACTTTTTTAGGTCTTCAGACTTTATATTTATAAAATAATTAGTTGATGTGGCAACTGCCCGGATATCATGGACATGTGGAACTGGATCTGGGTTTGGCTTGTTTAATAAAATAAAGAATCTGTTGCCTTATTCCTCTTGAAGTTATCGTGCCCTCTTTTTCTCTAATAAAAAGAGAGCCCGTTGTTATTTGAGATGTTCTGGTCATAAAGGTTTCAAGTGTATGAACAGGACATAATGATTTGGCTTCTAGAAGAGGAATAATTTCCCAAGGAGTCCACCTATTTTGTGGATCCTCATTTTTGTTAAAAATTGTCTATCTGGTGAAAGTAAAACTTTCCCAGATTGAAGGAATTTCACATGCCCTGGATTTCTAGAAAGTGCTGATAATTCAGATATTCTAGCGTCCGAGGCTAGCGCTACAAAAAACAATGTTTTACTTAATAGTGCTGAATAAGAACAATTATTGAAACCTATTTGAAAAAACTTTCTTAGGGCAGATTTAATTGTGGTAATAGTACTGGCAGCTAGGCCTTTCTCATGTAATGATATAAAGAAAGAAATGGTAAGATTAGTATCCATCTCTTGTACATTTATATCATTTAAAAACATAGCTAGTTTCTTAACTGCGGAGTCATACTGTCTAATTGTAGAATCTCTCTCATCCGATTCTACAAATAGAATGTTTAACGGATATATTTTCGCTTCCTTTTGTGCCGCGAACTTCATGAAGTCCATAAGTTAGGGCATTCAGAATTCTTGAGGAAGCTGACACAGTTTGCGTTTGTACTGTTTGTGTTAATTTCGGGAATGGAATCTTCTGAGGTTTGAGTTTCATCTCCATGATAAGTGGATACCAATTGCTCTTCGGCCAATTGGGTGTCACTAGTGCCAACTGGCTTCTGAATAATCGTAGCTTGTGAAGCACCTTCAAGAGGAGGTTCACTGGTGGAAAGAGATATATTCTTTCCTATTTGTTCCAATCTAAAGACATTGCATCGATCGCGAAGGCATTGTTGTCTATATTGAGAGCTACATAGCAGGCTAGTTGTGGTTGGACTCCAAGGCAAAGAGGTCTACCTGGAGGTCCGAAATCTGATTCATAATCCATTTGAATGAATTGTTGTCCAGTGACCATTCCAATTTCAATGGGGTCATTCTGGACAAAAAGTCTGCTATTACATTGCTTACTCCTGCCAGATGAGTTGCTGACAGATGCCAGTGGTTCATTTCTGCTAATAGGAATATTGCTATCATTACATGATTTACTTTGTTTGATTTGGATCCTCTTCTGTTTATGCAATGGACGACTGTAGAGCTGTCCGATACGATTTGGATGTGGATCTTCTTGGACGGTTGTAATTTTCTCAATGTCAGGAACACTGCCATCGTTTCCAATACATTTATGTGGAATTGACTGAATGTTTGTGACCATGTCCCTTGAACTTTCTTGAGGGGTGAATATCCCCGCCAGCCGCTCAGGGATGCATCTGTGTGGATGATCAGAGATGGGGGAGGAAATTGTAGCGGAACTGATTGGATAGATTCCGTTGTTTCGTCCATGGAATAAGTCTCTTTTTCAGAATATCTGGAATTCTTGAAACTTTGTTTCTGAATTTGAGATTTGCTCTTGATCTCCAAACCTGATTGATATCTTTTAATCTGGTTTTTAGTAGAACATCTGTCACTGATGCAAATTGAAGGGAGCCTAGGATTCTCTCCTGTTCCCTTCGAGATGATCGTCGTTTTCCAACAAAGCGTTTTGTAGCTTTTACTATCTCTTTGACCTTTTGGACGGTAGAGATAGCCTGTGTTTCTTCAGGTCCCACTGAATTCCTAACCATTGGAACTGGGATTGTGGAGTCAGTCTGGACTTTGCCATATTCACCTGGAAGCCTAGAAAATTTTAGAAATTTCAGTACTTTGGATGTTGACCTTCGACATTCTGCTTCGTTGTTTGTCCAAATTAACCAATCGTCCAGGTAGGCTACTAAAAGTATTCCTTTCTTCCTCAATTCCTGAACTACTGTCTCCCCTAATTTCATGAATACCCTACGTGCTATATTGAGTCCGAAGGGCATCACCTTGAATGAGCAGGCTTTCTTGCCTAGCTTGAATCCTAGGTATGGAGAGAAGTTTCTGATTATTGGAACGCGATAGTAAGTGTCTGTAAGATCTATAGAGGTGGTGACGGCCCACGGGGAAGTAAGGTCCGTACCTGTGAGATTGTCAGCATATGGAACTTGTCGCAGTGAATGTAGGAATTCAGCCGAGACAAGTCCAGGATTACCCGTCTTTTGTTCGAGTCCATCTTTGGGACACTGAACAATCGTTCTTGGAATCTTATGCTCTTCACCCTCTTATGGCACGTTTCTAAAGAAGATTCTTTGTATATTCTAAGAGGTCCTCTGTTGGTTTTTTGAAAGAAGTTGACTGGAGGGGGAGGGCCCCTTCTCCACTTCCAGCCTAGACCTTTGTATTAAACTGTGGGTCCATGGACTGAAGGTCCATCGACCTTTGAACAAGTACAGTCTCCCCCCTACCTGGGAGATTTTACTGGTTGGAATCTGGTCTAGTTACTCTACCTCCTTGGAATCCTCTACCCTTGACTCCACCTCGCAGTCTGGAGCCTCTTCTGGCTTGACTACTCCCAGCATGTCTGCTATATGTACGAAAGGCACCTCTTGCAGGATTATATGCTGGGGAAGCCACATCGCCCCAGCATGTCTGCTATATGTACGAAAGGCACCTCTTGCAGGATTATATGCTGGGGAAGCCACAACTTGCGATGAAGTCGAAGGTTGAGGTTCCGAGGATGGCTGAACCAATACATATTGTTGTGGTGGTGTTACCTTTGAGGTGGACGGCACTGCCTGCATATATCCATGAGGACGGGCCGTCTGGTAAGGGTTATACCTTCTCGCCTTCTTTTTAGGTGCTTGTTGATGAGGAGACACATCAAAATGGCGTTTCGTAGGAAGACCCCACCTCACTCTAGCTGCTTCGTGCAATATGGAATTTATCTCCTCTTTGGGGAAGAGGTTTTCTCCCCAAATGGATGATCTAATGAGCTTATTGGGTTCATGTTTGACTGTAGCTTCAGCCAAAACATGTTTCCTACAAGCCCTTCTTGCACTTGCGAACTCATCAGGTCTGATTGAAGAGTCTGTAAAAGACTTTTCGTTAAGACCGAAGGACTGGTCGTCTTCGTATGTTGTGGCTAGCAACTCTGCCGAGGTGACGGAGTTGATAGTCCTGGCTAACTTTGTCCTTGCCTCAAATTCACCCTTGATCAAATGTCTGGGGAGTTTGGGCAGTCGTTCGGAGAACAAGTCCGAAGCACAATCCGGTTCTAGTTTACCAGTCGTGAACGTAACCGGAGCATTTACCCAAATGTCTGCTCCTGAGGGTAAGAGCAAAGATGTTGGCTCTGTTTCCTTCAGGGCTGGGACTGGTTTGTCATTATAGATTGCTTGCAATGACAACTCTGCCACCTTGGTTGTACATGGTGACGGAAGACCATCTGGGGTAACAACATTGTATACTTTCCCTTGTGTGGTCAAGTATTTGGTATTGACACCAATTCAGTTCTGTTAGGAAACGGACCCAGACAGCTTGGGCCTGTTCCCTGGGAAAGATTACTGTTTCCTTTGGTATTTTGTCTATTCTGACTAGCGCATGTTGTGCTAGTCTGACAAAACCCGGGAATGGAAACTTCATACCGGCTGGGAATAGCTTGTAGTCCTCTATTGGTCTTGTTCCACACCCTTCTATAGTCAATCTTCCTTCTACGAAGGGAGCATTTAAGGCCAACCTCCAAGGGTTTTCCTTATCGAAGGGGGGAAGCTTTGAAGTATCCGGAACCATCATGATACAGCTGGTGTTCCGGATCTAAAGAGGCTTGAGAGCATCTCCTCAATGGGCTTGATTCTCTCAGTCAATGACGAGAGAGCCTGGTTTGAGATGTTCGGTGTTGATCTGAGGTGTGCATCTATCCTCTGATCTACTACTCCACTAATCCTAGCTAGCAGCTGGTTAGTGAAGGATTCAGGGTCGAAGAACTGTTCCGCCGCCCTTGGGACTGACCCTGTACCTTCGGTAGGGGAAGGATTTGTGGCAGCAGGCTGAATGACAGATGATGTCGACGGTTGTTTGACACCGAAGACGACTCATTCGCTGCTGGCGGAACAGAGTTGCTTTTCTTTTTTCAAGTGTTCTTGACTTTAGGAATAACCGACGGCATTCCTTGTTCTTTAATGGGTTTCGAAAAACCCTTAAAGGATGGAGTTGAAGACAGGGAAGGAGGAGAAGGATGGGAACTCGCCCCACTTACCTCCCCACCTACCTGGTCCTCCGTGACCATCAGCTCGACGTTGAGGTCGATCGCCGCCACTTCCTCCGTAAAGTCCTGCTTCTCCCCTAAAGCGGCCGTCGTCTCAATGCGGATAGCTTCAATGAGGGGTCCGGCAACGTCCCTGGGCACCGCAGTTGTGAAGGTGGCGCCTGGAAAGATCTTCTTGCAAAGGCCAGCATCCAAAACATGGGGCCGGCCTTTTGGTGCGTATCTGCCGAACCCCGCCACCCACTTGCGTAGGGACGCCCTCGAGCCGTGGACAATCGACTTGTCCGCCTGTAAGGCAATCTTTGTTTTAGTGGCGGACCAGAACAGTATACAAATTACCTTACTATATTCTCAGTATATAAGATAATTCTGTAACATCCTTACCTGTTCATCAGTCAACAACAAAACAAGCTCGTAACAAACGGTACAAGCATCCGGGTGCCAAGCCACGTAGTCATCCAAGGCTACTGCACAATTGGAGTGCGAACGACATACTACGTGGCCATAGTCGTTGCCTAGAGACGCGTGGCATCCCTCAGCTTGGCAACGGACCACCTGTAATGCGAAATACTCAATGAGTGATCTTCCTTTTGATGGTTTATTGTTAGACCATCGACGAAATATTTTGTGGCTGAAATATTTCGTTTGTGGCCGAAATATTTCGTTTTAGAGATACAGGACAGGTATTTTCTAGAAAAATCATGCATTTTATTTATTGGCGAAGTATTTCGTTGCCGAATTTCGGCGTACCGAACTATTCCGTTGTCGACTGAATAGTAATTACAGTAAGTCCTCGGGTTACGCTGGTCTCGACTTACGATGTTTCGTGGTTACGAACGCGCCCCCATAAAAATATAAAAAATAATATTTTGCGTCGTTCCGTCTTACGCGGTTTAGCGTCGTAAGCAACGTAAACAAACGCGAACTAGTTCCAGGCGCACGGCGGAAGAATACGCCTTTGTGGGGGAAGAGGACGGCGTCGCTTCGCTACGCTCAGTCCTCGCCCATACGCCATTTTGGTTGTTTACACTGCCTCTCTCTCCCTCGTGTTGTATCGTTTTTGTAACTTTTTGCTCTTTGTTATGGCTCCCAAGCGCAAGGCGGACTCTTCTGATGGTAGTGCATCGAAGAAAAGAAAGGCCATCACCATGGAAATTAAAGTGGACATTATAAAGCGATCGAGAAGGGAGAAACGCCAACAAACATTGGCCGCTCGCTTGGCCTTAGCCGTTCGACCGTTGCTAACCATTATCAAAGATAAAGAGCGCATCGTTGAACATGTGAAAGGATCTGCTCCTATGAAAGCGACAGTGATAACTAAGCAGCGTAGTGGTCTAATAATTGAAATGGAAAGGTTATTGGTGCTTTGGTTGGAAGACCAAATCAACGGCGTATCCCAGTCAGCCTTATGGTGATTCAGGAGAAGGCGAAAAGATGTTTGAAGCGTGAAAAAAGAAAAGGGGGAGGGAAGTGAAAGTGAAGAGTTTGTGGCTAGTAGGGGTTGGTTTATGTGATTTAAGGCTCGGGCCAATTACCATAACCTTAAAGTGCAAGGTGAAGCTGCTAGTGGGGATGAGAAAGCAGCGAGTGAATTCCTAAAGCGTTGTCTGAGATAATTAAGGAGGGGGGTTATTCTGCTCAGCAAGTGTTTAACGTAGACAAGACAGGTTTGTTTTGGAAGCGTATGCCTAACCGCACTTACATCGCCAAGGAGGAGAAGTCAGCACCCGGTCATAAAGCCAGCAAGGAGAGGCTAACTTTACTTCTTGGGGGTAATGCTGCTGGCGACTTCAAACTGAAGCCCTTGTTGGTGTATCAGGCTGAAATCCAAGGGCACTCAAGGGCATTTGGAAGGGTCAACTACCAGTAATTTGGAAGTCAACAAGAAGGCATGGGTGACACTTGCAGTGTTTTGAGGACTGTTCGTAACCATTTGTTCCAAGGTGTGGAGCGGTATTGCGCCTCCAAGGGTATCCCCTTTAAGGTGTTGCTAGTGCTGGACAATGCCCCTGGACACCCTGCCCAGCTGGGAGACTTCAACCCTAATGTCAAGGTGGTTTACCTTCCACCTAATACCCACGGCCCTTTTACAGCCTATGGACCAAGGAGTGATTGCTTCGTTCAAGGCTTACTACCTACGAAGGACAATTGCTATGGCTTTACAGGCAACTGAAACCAAGAAGGACTTGACTCTGAAGGACTTTTGGAAATCCTACAACATCCTTGATGCTGTAAAGAACATTGCTAATTCCTGGGAGGAGGTTAAGCAAACAAACATGAATGGTGTCTGGAAGAAAATTTGTCCTCAATTTGTGAATGATTTCCATGGGTTTGAGGACACAGTTCAGCTAGTTGTCAAGAACGTTGTTGCCCTGAGTAAGGAAATCAATTTGGAGATGGAGGTTGATGATGTTACAGAGCTGCTGGAGTCTCATGGCGAGGAGTTATATGCTGAGGACCTGATACAACTGGAGAAGCAGATAATAGAGGAAGAAGAAGAAACGCACACCCACCCCAGAGCCTAAGGCTTTCACAAGGCAGGACTTGATAAGAGGTTTTGCAGAGTTGCAGCAAGCGTTGTCAACTTTTGAGGCTCAGGATCCCAAACAACTTGGACAGGTTCACTAGGGTTTCCAGAGGCGTCATGGTATTTGATGCAGTGTTACAAGGAGATCTTGGATGAAAAGAGGTCGCTCTCTGTTCAGACTAACCTGGAGCAGTATTTTAAGAAGGTAGAGAGGCCTGCAGAAGATCCTGTACCCTCTACCTCAGCTGCCTCTGCTAATCCAGCACCTTCTGAATGTTCTGCTAACCCAGACTCACCTGCCCAGTATCTCCAGCACCTTCTGTAGGTTCTGCCTCACCTAAAGACTCACCTGCCCCACCATCTTCACTAGTATGTTCTGCTCACCTCAAGAATCACCTGCTCAGCATCTCCAGTACTAGTATGTTCTGCCTCACCTCAAGAATCATCTGCTACTGCATCTCCAGCAACACTCGGAGGTTCTTTTTCTCTTCACTAACCTCCCCCAGTCTCTCCAGCACCGCAGCTTCCTCTCCAGTGTGCAAGCCAATCAAACTAATAAAGGTAAGGAATTGTTCTCTCGTTGTTATTGATAGGTATTTACATTAAATCATGTGGTATTTTTCAATGTTCCGACTTACGCTGAAATTCGTGTTACGATGCATCGTAAGAACGGATCAACGTCGTAACTCGAGGACCCCCTGTATTAATAATCAGATCATAAAACTCGTAAGTTTTGTAAGCGGAATATTTCGTTCCCGAAATATTCCGTGTCGACGTATATGCCTTAATTTTTCCAGATATTCTTAACTAGATTGTCTAGAAATACTTCGTTGCCGAAGTATTCCGGTATCGACTATCTTATAATATTAGCTTAGTCTAATAATGCTTATATTAAATATATGCTTCTCTAGGTTGTCGGAGAAATACTTTGTTGCCGAAGTATTCCATTATTGACTTATTACTAAGTAGTTTACTACTAAATAATAATGCTTATATTAAACATATGCTTATCTAGGTTGTCGGGGAAATACTTCGTTGTCGAAGTATTCCATTATCGACTTATCACTAAGTAGCTCACTACTAAATAATAAAGCTTATACATATACACTTCATTAAGTTGTCGGCGAAGTACTTCGTTGCCGAAGTAATTCGGTACCGACCTATGTAATAAGGCTAATAAGTTTTCAAGTATAATAGTATAGACTGAAAAAAATACCTTTCAGAGGCATGTTTATGCCGAAACACCGAACTTCGCCGATGTCGGAGAAAAGAGACGTGGCGACCACTGTAATTGCCAAAGTTAGGAATTGTTCAGTCTGAATTCCGGCAATGCCGAACTTCGAGTACTATCATATTCTACCCTGCCTCCAATCACAGTGATTAGAAGTAGTCTCTGTTCGCCGAGGCTCCAGAGATCATATAGTAGAGATATGATCTCTACTATATGAGATTAGAGATTAGAGGTTTGCAAGCAATAGTTTATGTTGTTTGGCTCTACCCCTGATCTAAAGTAGATCCACTTTTAGGCTAAATAGCCTAGAACTTTCGCTGACTGGCTGTGGCTCGTCGTGATCGAAGGTGGTCCAACCCGGTCAGGAGGTTATCCAGGTAGGCCAAGCACACAATATATACTATTACTTTGGGTATTTATTGATCTAAATACAACAATATATCACAAAATGCATAGAAATTATCTCTTAATATCTAGTACTAATCTACGTAACCGACATTATCACTTAAATTCCCATTCGTAAATGGGCAATTTCCCAGATCGTATTAGTAAAGTCATTTATAGACCTAACTTACAATAGCGAGAAAAAATAGATTTAAGGTTACTAGGCTTAATAATTTAAGCTAACTAGAGATAATGAACCATGTATCCGTTAAGGATCAAATATGGTTACCTCAATAAGACTAGCCTAGATTCGAGAATGTTCTCCAGCACCGAGACATTGTTGTATCAATACCTAAGCCTTATTATTATGAAATGTAAGTAGTATCTGTTTTAACAGAAATAACACCTTTTGATCATCTTATAAGCAAAGCTAAGCCTATATATATATATAATTTTACATATGCCGTGCGTAATTTGTTGTTGCTATGCCGACGCACAAAATGGCTGCCCAGTCGTCAGCGTCCCCAATTCATATTTCGAGGCGCCTGGACTGATAGCATAATTAATACTAAACTTAAATATGTTAAAAAACCAAATTGGAGTACTCAACTTCGAAGTAGCAGAAGATTGGGCACTCATAATGGTTATTTAATTGCGAATACAATCGAAAAAAGGGATAGCAAAAAAAGGGATTTTGACGAAGGAAAAATCTATTTCTGGGTGATTGGCTCGTGTCGCCCTATGAAAGGATCCTTAATATCATTCTTTCTAGGTAAAATTAATCTAAAATTACCAGAGAAAAACAAAACAAAATTAAGAAAATGTCAGTAAAACTGACTCGCTCACTCTTAAAAAGAAGTGTCGGTATGAAAATAGGGGCGAGTGTGGAACACTACCACGAGACAATCACTAATTAGAACTTCCAATCAGAATCCCCCCAAGAGAGAGCTGATACCAACGGGCGATGCAGCCGCTACTACTACTACTAGAGGGACGACCACGGACAGCAGCGCCCTAGCGGACATCCTTAATCTAAAAACATCTTGTCCTGCAAGGGGGGGAATAAACCATAAAGGGGGGGTTTCATAGGGCGACACGAGCCAATCACCCAGAAATAGATTTTTCCTTCGTCAAAAATCCCTTTTCTGGGCTCAGCTCGTGTCGGCCTATGAAAGAGTACCAGAGAAACAGACAAGATGGGAAAAAAAGGAACAATGAAAAGCAGTGTAAAATGATGGATATAATATAAGTAAATCAATTACAGCATACAAACTAAGCACTTAAACTAACTTATACTAAACAGTAAAACAATAGAACGTTAGTAATCTTAAAGTACTTAAATGGTAATTAAAGTAAATTACAGTGATGCATGTAATATAAACAAAAAGGAATTTACTTAACATATTTACAAAATATACAAACTCATTGTGTCCTACCCTAGCATAAAAATAAGGGTAGGTACACTGAAGTCATCATTAATACAAGTATGGCAAAATATATACAAACACATCGTGTCCTACCCTAGCATAAAAATAAGGGTAGGTACACTGAAGTACATTATCAGTACAAGTGTGGATGTCCCTAGCAAAAAAATAAGGGACAATCCACTATATGATTCAGCGGCTAAGGCTATGATATTCGAGTAGCCTGGCGATAGGGTGAGCATGTTGGATGATGTAGGTAGAAAGGAGACCTGGATCTATACTACAACTACTATACAGTATCAGGGGAAACAATGTTTCCCACTGCTACTGCTGAAAACTTTAAAGATTCCAAGGACTTTAGATAATGCCGTTTAAAGACTGTCGGGGATTTCCATCCAGTATATACTTTCTAAGATCCTCAAAGTTCATATGTTGAAATAATTAATTGAGGTGGCTACTCCCCTGATATCATGTGCTTTTGGGAATGACTCAGGGTTGGCTTGTTTAATGAAGTAAAGGATTTGTTGTCTAATACCTTTTACTGACAAAGTACCACCTTTTTCTCTCATGAAGAGAGCACCTGAGGATCTTGAAGAAGTACGAGATAGAAAGGCTCTAAGAGTTGATACTGGGCAGAGAGAAGGATCCTGTGGAAGTGGGATAACCTTCCAAGGAGCCCACTTTTGCAAGAGGATCCTCATTTTTGGCTAAAAAGCTACGATCCGGAGCAAGTAGAACTTCTCCTGATGGGAGGAATTCCACATGACCCGCATCCCTGGATAGAGCCGACAGTTCTGAAATTCTAGCTCCTGAGGCTAGGCTTAATAAGAATAATGTCTTCCTCAGGAGCATTATGAATGTACAAGATGAGTTGTCAGTATCTGAAGCTAGTTTGAGGACATCATTTAAGAACC
Organism: Macrobrachium nipponense; assembly: GCF_015104395.2. Taxonomy (NCBI): domain Eukaryota; kingdom Metazoa; phylum Arthropoda; class Malacostraca; order Decapoda; family Palaemonidae; genus Macrobrachium; species Macrobrachium nipponense. The sequence continues at coordinate 48,357,861 of NC_061099.1, read as the reverse complement.
ATGAAACTGTAGTAGGCCTCTGAGAAGGTCTAAGTCTAGCACAGGCTTTAGGGATAGATGTGAAATAAGATTCAGTCAGATCTATCTGAAAACCTACTTGAAAGATTTTCTTCAAAGCCGATTTATGAGTGGTAATAGTGCTAGCTGCTAAACCTTTTTCAAACAAGGATCTGAAAAAGGATATAGCCAGATTAACTGTCATGGTTGTAGTGTTCGATTCTCTCAAGAAAGATGCTAATTTTTTAACAGCTGAGTCATATTGTCTAATGGTTGACTCTCTCTTATCTGATTCTAGGAAGAGAATATTCTGTGGATCAATATCAGCATCTTTATTAGCCGCAAACTTCATGAAGTCCATAAAGTTAGGGTCTGGAGAATTCCTGAGGAAGCGAACACAGTCCTCATTTGTACTGATTGTGATAGCTTGGGATTGGGGATCCGTTGAGGTCGGAGACCCAATTCCAGAAGAAGAGGATACCAGTTGCTCTTGGGCCAGTCCGGTGCAATCAGAGCTACTATCCCTTTGAAAGACCTTAGTTTGCTTAGGGACCTTTCAAAGAAGAAGATTCACTGGAGGAAAAACATAAATTCTCCTCACTGATTCCAATCCAACGACAGGGCGTCCGTGGCATAAGCCAGAGGGTCCAGGTTGGGGGCCACATAAGCAAGGGAGCTTGTGGTTCGCTTGTGAGGCGAAGAGATCCACTTGGAGACCTGGGACTCTCAGGCTTACCCACTGGAATGACCCGTCGTCTAGAGACCACTCTGACTTCCAAGAGGAACTGACCGGGACAGGGCGTCTGCTATCACATTCCTTACTCCTGCCAGGTGAGTGGCAGACAGATGCCATTTGTGTTTGTTTGCTAATGCAAAGATGGCTATCATGACATGATTCACATGCTTGGATTTGGACCCTCCTCTGTTGATGCAATGAACTACCACTGCACTGTCCAAAACTAGCCTTAGATGAGACTTCTTCGGGGGAAGCAGTCTCTTCAGAGTAAGAAATACTGCCATTGCTTCCAACACGTTTATGTGGAGCTGGCGAAATTGAACTGACCAAGTCCCCTGAACCTGTTTGAACTGAGAGTATACCCCCCCACCCGGACAGGGATGCATCCGTGTGAATGGTTAACACTGGAAGGGGATATTGAAGGGGTACTTTCTTGGATAAGTTCTTTACTTTTGACCAAGGCCGTAGTTGATTGCGGAGGATCTGTGGGATTACTGACAACTTGTCTCGATATTTGGAGTTTGCTCTTGACCGCCAAATTCGATTTATATCTTTCAGCCTTGCCTTCAGAAGGATATCTGTTACCGAAGCAAACTGAAGGGACCCTAGGATTCTCTCCTGGTTTCTCCTTGACGTTTGTTTGCATTTGAGAAATTGCCTGACAGATTTTGCTATTTCCTTCCGTTTGGCCACTGGAATTGACAGATTGTGGGAAGACAAATCCCATTGGATTCCTAGCCACTGAAAACGAGATTCCGGAGTAAGTCTGGATTTCGTTTTGTTTATCTGGAACCCCAGATGTTCCAGAAAGTGAACTACCTTTTTGGTGGCTTTGAGACATTCCTCGACTGTTGGTGCCCAGATCAACCAATCGTCGAGGTATGCCGCTACCATGATTCCCTGAGCTCTCAAATTGTTGTACAACCACTTCTGCTATTTTTGTGAATACCCTGGGGGGCTACATTCAGACCGAAGGGCATCACTTTGAATGAGAATGTTTGATTTCCTAGCCTGAATCCTAGGAATGGGCGGAAGTGCCTGTCTATAGGGATATGATAGTATGCGTCTGTAAGATCGATGGAGCAATGTGACGGCTCCACGCGGAAGTAAGGTCCTACTTGCGAGAGGGTAAGCATCTTGAACTTGTCGCAACGAATGAAAGAGTTTAGCTTTGACAAGTCTAAGATTAACCCTTCTTTTGTTGAGCCTTCTTTGGCACGCTGAATAAGCGACCTGAAATTTTAGATGCTTGACTCTCGCAATAGCTCCTTTCTGAAGGAGTTCTCCGCGTAATCTGTCAATTCCTCTGACGGTATCTGTGGAATGATTTGATTGGAGGAGGATCTTTGATCCAACTCCAGCCCAATCCTTTGGACACTATGCTCTGTGCCCAATTGCTGAACCCCCACCTGTGGCGGAAGAGGAACAGCCTCCCTCCTACCTGGGGAGCCTCATTGTTGATGGGCGGGTTGGCCACCACGCCCTCCTCTGAACTGCCTGCTCCTTGTCGCCCTTCCTGCGCCACGCTGACGAAAGTAACCTCTCGCCCTACCTCTCGGTTGTTTGTAGCCTTGAGCCTCATATGTAGGGTTGAAGGCCGGCGAGATAGCGTAGGAGGTGGATGGCTGTGATTGATTGGGGCGGGGACAACAGGAGGATTGGGCTGGTTCTTCTGCTTCGAACTAGCAGGTTGTCCTTGTTGGGTAACCGGGACCGCCTGCACAAATTGCTGCTGTTGCTGGTGTTTCTGATACGGCTGGAACCTCTTACCAGCCTTCTTCGGTTTCTTACCAGCAGTGGGAACGGAATCTTGTTTCCTCTTCGAGGAAATACCCCACCTAGCTCTAAGGCTCTGGTTGAGCCTAGCAGCTTCGTGGTGTACTTCGTTGACAGCGGACTCTGGGAAGAGATCCGCTCCCCACATGCTAGAGGCCAAGAGTCTATCGGCTCATGCCTAATAGTACACTCTTGTAGAACATGCTTTCGGCAGTTCCTCCTAGCCTGGAAGAAGTCAAAAGCGTCCGTTAGTACCGTCTGGAACTGAGATTTCGCCAAAATCTTGAACAGCGGTTCCGTAGCATAAGAGAGGGCAGCCATTTCCGTAATTATAAGGGAATTGAGGGACCTGCCAAACCTGGTTCGCGCATCAAACTCTGCCTGGATTAGGGAATCCGGCAGCCTTGGAAGCTTCTCGCCGAACTGGTCCATGGCGCAGTCCGGTTTGAGCTTACCAAGCGTGAACGTAGCTGGCAAGTTCTCCCACAATTCTCCGAAAGCCGGGAAGAGCGGAGAAGTAGACTCCGCCTCCCTCAACTGTGGATGGGCTCATCCTTGAGGACTGCCCTGAAGGGACTTCTCCACTAATTTCGTGGCGAACGGAAGAGAAACCTCCTCTTCCGTCGCGAAAATAGTGAAGGGACTCTTGTAGGCCTGGAGTTTAGTGTTCGTACACTCCCAGTCCTCAAGGCAGTGAACCCATTCCCGCTGAGCATGATCTCTACTATATAGGACCGACTCTCTAGAGATCTTGTCTTCTCTAGTCAGAGCCGTAACGGTCAGCCTAGCATAACCGATGAAAGGCTGCGTCAGACCTGGAGGGTAAAACTCGAAGTCCTCAATCCTTCGAGTTCCACACTCCGGGATAGAGATCATCCCATCCTTGAAAGGAGCGTAGGCAGCTACTCTCCATGGGTTCTCCATGGAGAAAGCTGGCAGAGAGTCGTATGGCGGGAGTTGGAGAATCCCAGTGCTTGGTGCTGGGGAGACTGGAAGAGGAACCTGAGATAGCCCGGCTACTCGGTCCTCATTTTCTCTAACCCTGTTAGAGAGGTCTTGTATTGACTGGCCTGATTGAGACAGAGTGCTCGACAACTGTGCGAACATCTTGCTCGGAAATCTCGTCCCCAGGGCGGAGACTTGCGAGCCAACCAGCTCGCCCACCTGTTGCATCACCACTGCTGAGAAAGCAGAGGGATCAAAGGTGCTAGGCCCTGCTCCTCCTACCGGCGTAGCCGGAGTGGAAGCGGTGGAGGCGGGAGAAGGCACTGGCTCGGCGGGAGCGCGAGCCTTCTCCTTAGAAGCCTTGCTTCTGGAGCTCTTTGAGTGAGAAGAGCTCGGCTTCGCTTTCACCGCATCGGCGTAGGAAGTCGACGACTTCCTAGCCGAAGAAGACGAAGACGACTTCCTCGAAGTTGTCTTGGCCAGAATCTTCGGTTCTCTCTGTCCCTTCACCTTTGGGGGTACAGAGAGAGCGGGAGAGCGGGTAGGGATCTCAGATCCCACAAAGCCTTGGAATGAAGCACTCGAAGAAGGGACAGGAGAAGATCCAGGAGCACCCAAGGAAAGACCTTGGGCGCCCGACACACCTACCTCAACCAACAAATCCTCCACCCCTACCGCCATGGGCTCGATGTTAAGGTCCAGGGCAGCGACGTCCGGGACCGACTCCTGGGAGGCTACGACCCCAAAGGATTGCTGGAGGTCTTGCTGGATGGAGGCTATCAGAGGGGCAGCGGACAAGGGGTCAACGTAACCGGTCGACTTGCCCGCAGGGAAGATCTGGACGGCCAGCTTCTATCATGAATGTAGGGCTGGCCTTTGGCGGCGTTCTTCCCGAGCCGCCCACCCACGCTTTCAGGGTGGCGAGGGCTACTTCCCTCACACCAGTAGCCTGAAAGAAAGGCGAGATTAGTTTCCAGTGGCGGAACGGGGTTAACAAACTTATGACTAAGAGTTGTTAGTAAAATGATAAGGAAGCCTATAACGGACTTACCCCATCTCCCAGCTGACCGACCAGGTCGTAGCAGATGGCGCAGGCTTCAGGGTGCCAGACGATCATCTCATTGTATGACGTGGCACACGGGGCGTGAGACCTGCACTCATCGTGGCCGCAGGGGTCGTACAACATCGCGTTGCACGCTGGGACCTGACAGTTGGTAGCCTGTAAGTGGAAAGATACATGAGTACCAGGTAAACACTTACAGTCTAACAGATGCTCCGCTGGTGCCGGAGCGATAAAGTTAGATTAAACCAGAGCCCCCGCCAAAATACGTGTGGTAACCAGGTTGGTTGTGTGCCCTAGGCTATAGCTCCGCTGATGGCGGGGACACAAAAGGGAACCAACCAGGAGTGGTGGTAAATGGAAACCACGACGGAAAATGGCGGGGATGGTAGATAAAAATAATCATAATACACAATTCATTGTAAAATTAGGGTATATCCTTAAAATAATAATAATAATAATACAAACCTCCCTCCGCCCGTCTACTAGAAGAGTGCGCGGGTAAGAAGCAAGCTCCCTTCCGGTAGCGGGGGAGAGATGTAAGGATATAGTAGGCAAGCAACCGACCACTAGTGGTGCCCACCCCGCCCGCTAGCGGAGCCAGTAATCTATAACCAAAGGTGCCCCGGCTGCGACGGAAGGCTCCTTTCGTATAGCGAGGGAGGTGGCTGAGCAACTGGGGAGGGGGGGGGGGGAGGAAGGTCTCAGTGTAACACGGCGGGAGTGAGAGAGGGGGGAGGGCCTGGCCATGGCCTACTCCTCCCCGCCTCACCGACTACCCGCATGGAGACCCGGGTACCTCATGAGTGGTCGCCCTATACCCCCCGCTGGGAGGAACCCCTGGCCGCCTCGAGTAGGAGTGAGAGAAGGCAACTGAGGTTGTCATGACAACCAAGGGGTCCCCAGCTCCTCCCTATACCAGAAGGGGGGAGGCGGGGGTGGGCAGGGTAAGGTGCGATGGAACACGTGACCGCAAGTGGCCTAGGCCGCGAGCAACACAACCGTGAGAGGGCCACGTGAACCAGGCTGTACCAAAACAAGGAACAAGCACCTAGGCTAGCCTAACACCCTAAATATAATAAAAATATACATCGAAAAGATGGAAAAGACACTTTTAGTAAAAGAGAAAGAAGCCCAGGAGGAGGCAGACTGTTCCAAGAAACAGAAGCCTACTCGGAGCCAGCGATAGCCGATGAAGAGCAAGAGCCGGGATGCTGGGCCGGAATAATAATAATAATAGCCCTAAATACCAAACTAAGAGAAATGGTAGGAGGGCTGAACTAGCTAAAACTCGATGTAAAAACAATGAACGTAATATAGTAAGCCCATAAGTATAAGAAGTCCCAGTATGGAGGACCGGGAATTCTTACGAGGCAGCATGGCGCCGCCACGAGACAACCGGGGAACCGTATATGACCTATATAAGAGGAAAATACTGGTACCCGGAAGATAAAAATGTGGTAAAATATTACTTATGAGTTACTTAACTTAGCTGTGGCAATAGCAGAGCGTTCCATGGTAGATTATAGAGATAAATCCAGAAATAGCACAGCACAAGGAAAAATTGCGTCTTGACGCTAGCGCTAAAAATTAAGGATGTCCGCTAGGGGCGCTGCTGTCCGTGGCGTCCTCTAGTAGTAGTAGTAGCGGCTGCATCGCCCGTTGGTATCAGCTCTCTCTTGGGGGGATTCTGATTGGAAGTTCTAATTAGTGATTGTCTCGTGGTAGTGTTCCACACTCGCCCCTATTATCATACCGACACTTCTTTTTAAGAGTGAGCGAGTCAGTTTTACTGACATTTTCTTAATTTTGTTTTTCTCTGGTAATTTTAGATTAATTTTACCTAGAAAGAATGATATTAAGGATCCTTTCATAGGCCGACACGAGCTGAGCCCAGAAATTCTGTTTTGAAGCGCACGGCTCTATAACAGGAATGCAAGATGGCGCTTCGGTAGTAGTAGTAGTAGCGAGCCGGGACGAGTAGTGAGATTCCGTTGTAACGGCTCCCACCAAAAGAGAGGGATTTTGAAGGGAATCTTCTAAATGGCAGAAGCCCTGTGGTTTGTGGTAACACATCGCCCCTATACTATACCGACACCCTTGGGTGATCGCGCTGGGGGTAGTAACCTCAGCATAACTATGTTAGCTTTTTTCTCTGGTATATGATAGAGCTATTTATACTGGGAAAAATGAATAACAGGCATTTTTCATAGGGCGACACAGGTCGACACCAGAAAATGAGTATCAGCCTCAAGGAGGGCCGGAGTTGCTCCGGTGAGGGTATGGAACTTAAACTAGATAAAGTTCAAGACTTACTCATTAATAAATATCCAATTCACTGAATAATTTTTTATATAATAGCTAACTGCCTGCTCTCGATCCTGCTCTTGGATCTTATGTAGGTCTAGTACCTGAGATCCAATATCCGCCGGACTATGAGGAGGACAGGCCTCAACTCTGTAAGTCCAGCCGGACCGGAGGGCTACGTATGAACATAGGCACCTACATGATCTCCAAGAATGAGAACTGAGCTATAGCAGGTTTAATGCAAAACTCCAGTGGCGGATGTGAGGGTGAGTCACTCTCCGTCGGCACCGCAAGGGTCCGGAGCTGTTCACTGTACGATCCCTCAAGGCTTAGCTCACCTGACGTCTCATTTCTCTTTGTCCTAGCCACTGGCTGTGGACCAGACAGAGGTGTCGGGTCATGGGAAGGTAATTCCATATCTGACGTTGCCTACCTCTACTGAGGGGGGGGGGGAGCAAGGCTCCTACCCCAATTCCACTGTTAGAGGAGCCGGCGAAAGAGACAACGGAGCGGCGGAGCAACATATGTACTACCCGAAGCTACGTCCGTCATCTGGCGGGGCCGGGGGACTATAGCTCGGAGCTGTAATACCCCTCCCACCCCCCACACTCGTCCCCCTCATTCCACTTATGTGAAACTCAAGCGGACGTTCCTCACTAAGAGTACTAGTACCACGAGTTATAATGGTTCGGCTGGGCCGAGCCTAGTAGTGAGTGGGGGGGGGGTTGGTCGTGAACGTCTGGCCACCTGTCCGATCAGAGGTGGCTACCCATTAGTGGTTGTGTAGGCTACCACTGTAGGGGTGGTAGTGTGACTGGGCCCATGGCCCGTCGTGGTTGGTACAGCAACCAATTGGGGTGGCCCTCGATCGAGAGGCATAGCCTAATACTAAGGGTTAAACCGAAGGAGGCTCGGCCAAGACGAATGTTAACCAGACCTTTTACAGTACAGTAATACAGTATTGCATAATGACAATAATGGATATACATCAGACTTGATAATGAGGTACTATGCTTGATAATGAGGTACTATGGAAGAGTTGCAAGGGGTTCTTATATGTATATATATTTTGGGAAATAGCCGATATGGATCTAACTGACTAACCGAGATCGCTAGCGACACGGAACGTCAGGTTAAATCTCCTCTAGGATATCATTATGCGGACAGTACCCTCAACTAAACCTACCAAACTCGAATTTATTTGATTCAGACTGGCCAGGAGGATAGATTTCATAAAATGAAAGAGAGAGAGGCTCTCTTATCATTGATATCTCCTCTGAAGAGCCTTAACTTCTTCAGGGAAAAAGACATAAGAGTAACGGTTAAGGTCAGTTAGCCTACCTTATCAATATAGTTGGGCTGAACTGATGGGTGGCAACTCTTCCACCTCTTCAGTGAATTAATAAATAGACATATTTGCATATATTTACTTTTGAAAATAATAATTCATGCAAATTTACATTGGGGAGAGAGAATGAGTTACCAACTCTCTCGCTCTCTCCCACTAAATAATAGACTGCGTAGCCTATCAAACTGATAATAATATTATGTCGAGATTACTCGGACGCACTCATGAGCTGGGGGGGGGGGGAGAGGGAGTACGGAGTACGAACGTTCTCAGTCTAGCCCCCAGACTTACCCCAGAGTATGTCGTGAGCGCGTTCGGTACCTCTACGACATAATTTATAATAATAGTAATAAGTTTAATAAGTGAACACAAGAATTAGGTACTTTTAATGCAAATAATATTTGATTTATTCTTATTTAAGCTAAAACATGTGTACCTAATTCCCACGCGTTCTTGCTCATGATTCCGAAATGGCGGGGGGGATACCAGCTTCCCCGCAATACTTTCTATGCGGCCGAAGGCCAATATAGGAAGTCCCGCAATCTTATAATTTATGAAAAACAGAAATTGGGGTACTCAACTTTGGTGCAGAAGACATCTCGGTGGAAGTCATCACGAAATAAGCACTTGAAACACAGAAAATCACGAGCAAGAAAAAGCGTGTCGTAGATTAACGAGTTCTAAAACAGGATTGAAGGTGGCGCTCGGGTCGGGTAGTGACAGTAGTAGCGAGAGGGGAGAAGTAGTAGCCGTTGGGTCGGCTCTCCCCATGAGAGGGATTTTGGAAAGGAAACCTCTAATTGGCAGGAGACCTGTGAATAGTGGCTTCCACTCGCCTTGTACTTTATACCCGACGCTTTTAGGGTGCTCGCGCGAGTGTATTTAGAACCTATTTATACTAGAAAAGTGAATAGCAGGATCCTTTTTACCGGCGAACACAGGTCGACCCAGAAATGATGTTTTAATTATTGCCTTAGGCCTTAACACTAATCAAATGCTAATACTATCTCGAAAAGTATTGGATATAATTTAAAAATTCTTTTGGCACATAAAATCTTGCATCTTTAAATGTCAGCCCACTTAAGATTTATTTTCAATATAAAATCTTGCATCTTTAAATGTCAGCCCACTTAAGATTTATTTTCAATATATCATAAATTCACATTTAAATGATGTTCAAAAGTGAAACAGTCTTCCTGGAAACTGGCTTGTTTCAGGATGCCGGCACAGCGCCGGCCATAATGCTATTCAAATGCTAATCGTATCTCCAAAAGTATTGAGGATACAAAAAAATTCTTTCAGCAGATACAATATTGCATCTTAAAATTTCATCCCATATAAGACTTATTTTGTAAAATATCATAAATTCACATTTAAATAATGTTTTAATTATTGCATTTCTGGTGGGCTGGCATGACTCAGCCCTAACGCTATTCAAATACTAATGTCTCCAAAAAGTATTGAAGATAAAAGAAAAATGCTTTTGGTAGATAAAACCTTACATATTTAAATTTCATCCCATATAAGATTTATTCTTAATATACTGTATCATAAATTCATATTTAAAATATGTTAACCCTTTGATGGTTTAACTTGAAGCTTCGTGACTTATCACCCTTTTGACTTAACAAACTTATTGTGGCTACCACTGATATATGAAAACATCTTACCTCCAAGGTCAGGTAAATCAACACATGCTCCTTTAGATATCAGCAACCGGGCAATTCCTGTGACACTAGAAAAGGTGTTTCCACTGAGCTCATGTAAAGGTCGTAAGCCTGGGAAAGTGAGAAAAAAATGTCCTCATTAATACTGTGCAGTTTTATTATGGACTTATCTGAATTCAGATGATTGTTTTAATTTATCAGTCATATGGTTTTTCAGTCATATGCTAAATGAGAACAAAGCTGTCAGTTTGCTGTAATAACATCTTACCAACACTCTCCATTGCATTTACGTTTGCTCCATGTTTTAATAATACTTCGACGACATTAGTGTTCTTATTGGTCACAGCAACATGAAGCATTGATTTACCTGAAATGGGAGGGCAAATTTTTTAGCTCTTGATATTTTGTTACTACACTTGACAGTGTGTAACAAAAACATAAGTTTATATAATCATAATTATCAATGACGACAATAATCTACGATAATATGAAGATGAGGAAGAAAAATTGTAACCACATCATAATTAGTGACTGCACCAAATTGGTAACTGATACAGTAGTATTATTTTTTAGCTACCTAAATGAACAACACCAGAATTTTGTAAAACATTAGCAGTAGCATCCTCATACCATTTTAAAACTGGGGTCCACTGAACTACCTTCTCTACTACCTTCCATGCCACAGAGACAGCAGCCATATTTAAGACTCAATTTGACATAAATCTAGTCATCTTAAGGTCTGCACATTCTTAAATAGGCTTAAATGCTATTACAGAATAAGTACAGTAGAGCCTCGGTTCTCGACGATAATTCGTTCCAGAAGGAGCGTCGAAATTCGATTATTTCGAGAACTGAATCAAGTTTTCCCATAAGAAATAACTGAAAATGGATTAATCCGTTCTTGACCATCAGTTATTACCCTAACCTTGCCTTTTTATACAATACATTACATGTAAATTACAACTAAATAAGTTAAAAGTTAATAACTATCATGTTAAACATATATTTATAATTTTAAATGTATAATATACAGTATAAAAGAAAACTAGCCTGCGTCCAACCGATTGTTGACCAAGCACCATAGGCTACCTAGGTAAATAGTAAGTAGAACGTAGTGTAGTGGGTAGGCATAAAACGTGTTGCTAACATAATAAAAACATTGAAAAGCAAGTCTAATTATTACAGTAAATTAATAAACTATTAAAATTAAACCCAATTTATATTTATCAAAAGCTTGCAAAAATTTGCCTACAGTAAGTCGGCATTTAAGGATGTAAACAAACCATAGCGCAGCCCTGGTGGTTGATATCGGGACTATGGTAGTAAACAAACCATATCGTCGCTATAAGCCTAGAAACGTTTACATTCGATATTAATTTATGGTAAATCTTTTACGGAGTTGACTGCAATACTGTATACAAAATCGCTTGAAAATTATCTTTCAGTAAATGTAACGTTATGATACTAACGATTTTGTTTCATAAATGTCGTTATAAAAAAAGGTGCGTCTTTTACGGAAAATTGTCCAATATCAGGGCTGGTTTCAAGCTTATTGGACTTTGACAATTATTATGGTACTGCATGGTACATATATACGTACGTATAAGTAAAAGAATCTTCTTAATATCTTTAATTACTATACCATTACGTACCAGCATCTCTTATGTTTAATATCAAGCTAACCTCTTTTTTTTTTTTTTTTACGAGGACGCTTATAAACCAAGCATACAGATTGCGTTCGTTACCGCGCACGCATTGCATATGTAAACTGTGTCACTACCAGACCTCATACGTAAACATTGACGTCTTTTTACAGTAGACATAGCGGCTTCTCTGATTAAGCTAAGGCTAACCTCCTTTTTACCAGCAAGCTTAACAAAGATTAAGATTGCGTTCGCTACCGAACGGCACACGTTACGTATGTGACAGTGGTTTCACTACCAAATCTCACACGTAAACAATGACGTATTTTTACAGTAGACATAAAAGAATCTACTTAATTTCTATAATTAAGGTATACCGCAGCGGCTTCTGAGTTAAGCTAAGGCTAACCTCTTCTTTACCGGCACGCTTAAAAAGCTTAGATTGCGTTGCTACCGAACCGAACATGTTACGTATGTAACTGGTTTCACTACCAAATCTTACACGTAAACATTGGCGTATTATAGTACGACATAAAAGATTCTTCTTAATTTCTTAATTACTACGCACTTAATATGGCATAGTAGCTTCTCTGATATAAGCTATGACTAACTTCTTCTTTACCGGCAAGCTTAACAAAGCTTAAAGACTGCATTCGCTACCAAAGCCGCACATGTAACCTACGTACGTAACATTGCCTTCACTCCATACCTAACACTTAAATACGTATTGCATTTGCTACTGAAACGCGCTCCTCAAGTGAGAGCATGGTTTTAGAATATGTCTACGCTTGAAAAAAAAAATCAAGCAAGGGTGCTTGATTAAATCTTTTTTTCGCTCATCACTTTCATGCAGAGGAGAGGATAGACGAAACTTAAGGTTTATTTTGGAGTTGGAAATGATGGAAACATTTTGAAGAAGGAAAACGCGAGATGCCATGTAAACATTTTCCATTATTTCAGAGATTAACAATAGCAAGAGGTTTTAATAGATAGCCAGTAGTAATGTTGGGACCCATGATGAATCAAAAGGTAACTGCGTATAGAGTTGATAACACCGAAAAAGCAAACAAAATGCGCGCAAGGTGTACAAGACACGACACATGTTTGAATGTTTGTAAACATTAGTTGCGGACTTTAAACAATGCTGAGTGGCGTCACCAGTGTTACCAACCGTTTTGCTAAATTATGCTAGTCGGTCCAAGCAAGAATTTATGCCAAATATGGTGCAATTTTGTTCCAGAATTATGCTATTAATATATCATTATCTCATTTCTCTAATAAATTTGAGCTACAACAACGATGTAATGGAAATTTAAAACATTTATTTATTAGGTGAAATGATACAAAGTGACGAACCGACAATATTATAACTAATAATTTGATGATCTTTACATGTTAGGAAACTCGTAATAAAACACCATTTTTCTTTAATAGATCACATACGCAATCACTAGTACACTATTTGATATGCAATCACTATTATACTATTTGACAAATGTGTGAAGATCACACATACAAATGTGAAGAAAAACAACAAATTTTACTTATTACTGCATCATCATCATGCCACTCAGAACCATTTTTCTTTAACAGGTCACATAAACAATTAATAAATACTTGAAAATGTGTGAAAATTACTTCAAATATAACATTTTATTATTTACTGATATTTACTGAAAAATTAAAACTAAAAAAAAAGGTAAACAAACAAACCAGTATCTACTCAAGAAGAAAAACATACGTACTTATTACTTGATCATTATCATGCCACTGAAACACTATTTTTCTTTAACAAATCACACACAATGAATAAATACTTGAAAATTGTGTGAAAATCACTTCAGACATAATTAAAATTTTGATAACTACTGAAAAAAATAAAACTTAAAAAAGGAAAAAAATTAATTCTTTACTCATGAAGAAAAAAAACATTATTAACACTTTACTGATCATTTGTCATGCCACTGTGGGTATTTATTTATATTCACAAAATTTAACATTCCTTAGTTGGGTTCAAACTTAGCAATTAACTCATTTGTTAGTGCTGCTTTTGAGGCAATTTCACTATGATGATACATATATTCACTATAGCTGTGTATGAAATTGAGGAATTTTCTGCATTTTATTTAAAATTTTAGTGAAAATACATTCTAAAATTGTACTAGAACCCTAAGAGTGAAAGAAATTATGCTAAGCTCCAATTCTTGGGTCAAATTATGCTACATTTGGTAGCACTGGATGACGCCAACTAGTGGCGGCTGGCGGAAACACTTTGTTTACAAACATCATATGGTCTGGGGTCGGAAACTCGTTTTTTGGTTGAAAACAGATACAAAGTTTATTGGAAATTTAGTGGCGAAATCCGATTATGTCGAGTTCTAATACGGTCGTGAACCGGGTCTCTACTGTACTATTTTCACACTAACAAATTACAATCATACTATCATACCAAATTATTTGCTGAATACCCCCTAAACACAAATAAACATTTTTTCTTGACATTAAATCCTAAATTTCTCAAATTGGAATCAATTTCATTAAAACAGACTAGAAAGACTGACTCATAAGCAAATGTCTGCTTGATGAAGGGTAAGTCGAGTAAAATGAGGCAATCTATTACCTCTTAAAACTAGTAATCACCTTTGTCTCTCCTACATTTTTAAATATTTAACTACAGTTTTTGGCAACTGCAATCTTCATTTAAAAATACTAATGGTACCCAGCTTACAATTATAAATGAACATTAGTCTTAGTAAATTTATCTTCAATTAAGTATGGGTAAATGATTTTCCAAGTACATAAATGTATTCTACAAATCTAGTGAGGTCACCGAGTATGTATTTTGTATTTGAAAAGTATTGTGTGTGGTATTTCTCCCTTACTTTCAAACACAGAGGTAATTGGTCTTTTATACAAACTACTAAGGGCTGCCAATGACCAAAACTATTCTCACCAATGTCTTTGCAAAATTATAATGTACCAACAAAGTTGGTCTGGGGATTGTGTTTTATATTTACTCTACTGGTGGATTTTCATGAAATTCAGTTGGCCAGTAATGAACAATGTGAGACTAACCTGAAGTTTGCATGAGGCTAAACCTCATGTTTTCAAAAAGAGATGGTCACCATACTTCACTTAAGATCTGGATAGTGTCTCCGGATCCTGTATTTGCATTATAGTATGCATGTAACATTAATACAATGTGATTACAGCCTGCTTTCCATCAAAAACCCTACTTAATGGGGCCTTTTTAAAAATGGAAACAACTTCAGCTACCTTGTAGTAACACTAACCTTAAAAACAACAACTAGCGAAAAAACTGGGTCACAAAAAAAAAAAAAGCCTGTGCTTACCATCAGGAAGCGTATCATTGACATCAGCTCCATGACGCAAGAGTGCTTTAACAATTTCAACAGCATCTTCATGGTTATTACACAGAGCCGAGAACAAGGCAGTTATACCTGAAACAATATTACTGCATATCAAATTTGCTCCCTTTGTTATTATAAAACAATCTGAATATTATGATAACAAATTTACTTGAAGTTTGCAGTAAAAAATTTATACTCCTAATAGAGTGCTGAATTGGAAACAGTTAATACACATATGTATAGACTCAGCAGAAGAAGCAAATGAAAAAAAGCAAATATCAAACACCCAATGTACTCTCCTACTAACAAATAATCTCATGAAAATTAAGATGGTACTGCTGTGACCATAGAACAATTTCATGTTAACATATGAAAGTGAACCCCACCCGTATTTGCGGACTCCATATTCACGGATTTCTCTCTGGAACATATACCCCCATTATTCATGGAAAATTTGCCTATTCACAATATTTTTCTATGAGAAATATCCACAAATTCCTGGTATTTTTTATCAACTTTATCATAAAATGCACTTTTTGTGATAAAACTATTAACAAAACCAGGTATAAACATTTTTAGCAGGTTTTTCTTGAGTTTTACTCAACAAAATAGGCAGATTTATAGGTTTCAACTATTTGCAGGGGGGAGTCTGGTAGCTATCCCCCACAAACACAGGGGGAACACTGTTCAACCTATTCCTAAAGGTCAATCATTTTGTATCATCTATGCTGCTAGAATATTTCACTTAACAATAACTGAAAAATGTATCAATCTTACCATTAGTCCCTTTCAATTTGACATTTGCCCCATGTGCTACCAGGGCATCAATTTTGGTAACTCCAGAAAACTCAGTCAACGCTGCATAAGTGAGAGGAAAAGACCCTGAAGAAGATGGGAAATATATTTGTTAGTGCTACAATTTTGTTTTTTCACCACATGGAACTAAACTACTTTAGAGTAAGCTACATACGTTAAACATTAAGAAGACAAGACACTCCTAGAGGGGAAAAGAATAAGCAACTCCTGGACTGTGTATTACGGGTGAAGGGAAGAGGTAGAGCCCAATAGGACTTGCATGGTTGGGGTTGCCTTCTACAGCATAACATACAGTGGGGACATGGTATAATTTTAAATGGGCTAGGGTAAGGTAGCAATGATCTCAACATCCCCCTCCTCTAAAGTAGTTTTTCCTAAAAACCAAAACCATTTTAAAAAGGGGCCATAGAGAAAGATGGCTTAATTTGCCATGGCCCTTCAGCTTCCCTAAGAAGCATTCCACCAACACAAAAGGTCCTTGACCTGTCAGATCTGAACAAACATTGATTGCATAAATTTATATATATTTATTTACTTTTTGGCAGCTCTGGAATAAAGGATTTAGACTGGTGGCCAACCTAGAGGACTGGCTTATCTGGGGACCCACCAGAGAAGTATTGATGAAACCTGAGATTGGTGGTCAACAACAGCACTCAAACCAGAATAACAAAGGACGAGAGAAGATTCCTTGCACAGCCTAGTTTTCCCAGACAACAATTGGAATGAAGTCTGGGCCTGTTACAGTTTGGGTCTGAGGTACATCTAATCCTAAGATTGTGACTGTAGGATGAATTAGTGTCTGGCTCTCACATGCCAGGAAAAGGGTTTGTGATCACCTCTATCTTATGAGTTGGAGATTGGAAAGATAATCTGTCCATAGACCTGGAAGTGAAAATAAAGATGCCTCCTTGACAGGTTGGAAGGCCACTTGGAAGATAATTAGATAGAGGGAAGATGTTCGGTCTTTCCATCTTAGAAAATTGAAACCTCCAAAAGGGACCCACATTTTGTCAGTCCTCAACCAAGTTGGGCTCATGCTCAGCCCATCTTAATGCAGTAGTGCTACCCATCCTATGGATGACTCAAGTAACGAATTGGTAGTCAGCAATTCACCTTATGGGGCCTCAAACATAACAGCAGACTCTCTGTCGAGGAGTTCAGCAGTCTCAACCAACTGAATGCTGGAGACACACTCCTTTCAATTAAGCTCCAACATGCTTCCACATCCAAAAGTGGACCTGTTTGCCTGATGTGAGAACCATCAACTTCCAGTGTATGTGGCCTGATGTGAGAACCATCAACTTCCAGTGTATGTGTCTCCAAAACCTGGTAATTCAGGCAATACCAAGAGATGCATTCCAACAAGACTAGAATGACTGGAGGATGATTTACCTCTTTCCTTCATTGTCCCATATTTTTAAGGCTTTGAAGAAACTACTAGCTTTCAACAGAACCATTTACATAGTGGCCCAGAATTGGCTGAATAGTCATTGGCTTTCTTTGCTTCAACAATGAGTTATGAAATTTATTCCATTACTGTCTGCTCTTTCATCACAGCAAGTAGGAGGAAAAGTAATCTACACATCCTCTAATCTGATCAAAGACCTTTATGAGCGAATTTTTAAATTCTTCTCACATTAAGATTATTCACTTTTAAAATCTAGTCTCCTGTTAAGATTATTCACCTAACACTGCTGGGTACCTGTTGCAAAAACTAGGGGCTTCATCTATCTGATATACCAGTCTATACAAAAAAAAGTGGCAAGTTATCTTCATGCTGAATTCCCAGTTGAAATCAGCTAAAAAAATTTTAAATTTTCTTTTAGTATGTATATCTTTTGAGGACAAGTTTCTTGCTATTACAACAAACATGGCATATAAGGCAACATTTTTAGAACCGTTGATTTCCAGTTTTTATATTGATTCTAATTTAGCAATTGCTAATTCCCTTCTCCAGTCTTTTACAGTTCAAGGGCCACCTATTGCAAGGCTTTCCATTACCTTGTCCCTGAATAAGGTTCTTAGACTCCCATCATCCACTCAATTTAGTGGGCCTAATACAATTACTATAACTCATTTGCTTCAAAAGGTAGTCTTCTTGACCATTTTAGCATTAGCAGCTCAGATTAGTTAACAGGGCTCTCTTAGATGGGGACAACACTTCATCACTCATACAATTAGATGTCATGTATATGTACTGTTGTCTCCTGGCTAAGAATGAGGACCTTTAAAAACAAACCTCCTATTCTGATAAGGGAACTTAGTATTTTGGTTAAACACTATCGCTGGTTCAAGGACTCAAGGTTTACCTAAATGTCATGGCAAACATCCCAGATGGTCCTACTTATTTCCTACATCCAAGAAGAAACAAACCACTCTCTCAACATGGGCTGAGAATTATTTTAATATCCCTCGTTAAATAGGCAGACCCTCACTCCTTTCCTAAGTCACACTATATCTAGACTCTAGAGGGTGAGTATATCATTAGTTTTATTCAGAAATATTTCTTTCAAACAAGTCTCCAAGTATACGGGGTGGTTATTAGAGGCAGTATTCCTGAAACGCTATTGCCACAACAGTGGTGGTCATACTGAGATATTACCAGGGAAGGCGTAACAAACCTGCAGCCAGACCTGACATAATTAAGTAAGTCACCTTAGAACCAAATGGGATAATACATACAGTACTATATAGGTTCATGTGTTGTTTCCTGCTCTTTACTGCCAAACCCTAATGAGTACCCTGAATAAAAAATGGTTGATAATGTCCTTGGACCAAAAAATTTAGCTGGGTTGTTGGGGTTTATTAATTAGGAGCTAAGCAATTTTGTCACCAGTCAATTTTTTTGAGTTCCTTTAAGAACAAACAGCAGCTGCTCTATCAAAAACAGGTTTTGAAGTAAGAAAAACCTATAAATATTTGGTAGCCACTGTGAGTCTTCAAACGTAAAATGTGTTGTGTACTATATATTTTTATTGATGTATAATTTACACAGACTAAAGAAATAACTGTCAATCTTGACTCATTATTCAAAAATAACAATTTGTCGAAAATTGTATTTTTCCTAACTATACAAACCTGAGGTCCTTTACACATAGTCCCACCTCATGCCACCCCTCACTCTGTTTTTTCCTGGGCCTAAAGCAAAGTGGATCTTCACCTCCCAGTCGCGCGGTGCGTGGACTGTCGGACAAGCAGTTAACTACCGAACTCCCTTGTTCGAAGCTTACAACCGGTTCCAGCTGCCGCAAGTTACATTCCTATTGTAAAGGACCTCAGGTTTGTATAGTTAGGAAAAATACAATTTTCGACAAATTGTTATTTGTTCCGATAAGAATACAAACCATCGGTCCTTTACAATAGGAAGACTCACTTCTTGGTGGGTGGAATCTGAGTCTTATGAACAGACTGGTGTTCGTCCAACCTTGGTACCCTCCCTGGTCGTAAGAGCAGAGGGAAGGATCCTAGCCTCTGCCCAATGATCGGGGTATGTACCGCAGGATCAATGGTCAGACCTCTGGACCCAAGTAATAAGAGGGAGGCAAGCATACCTCTTAAAACTAGCAAGCAAGAACTTGTTCCTATTGCAAGAGGCAATATGAAGTCATAGGTTGTCTCTTGTTGGCTTCCACTTCCCTCCCCCCTTGTTGGGGGAAGTGGTGGATAATCGCTCCTATCCCTAGTGAAAGGGATATGATGGGGCTCGGTCGAGTAGCTTACCTGCATCGCCTCCTGTTCCAGCGTAGTGACGACCGCGTCCCTCTGCCCACAGGTAGAGGGAGAGAAAAAGATGGGGAAGAGAAGGCCAGTCACACTCTCATTCACCCATCCCTTCATGCAGTCACATAAGGATGTGATGCTGTTCTGTCCGGTCGGGTGCTGGGTAAGCTACACAACGTGTTGAGCAGACACCACGGGTCCCAAAGAAAAAGTGTCCAAGGACCTGTGGGCTATATCCCGAAGGTAGAAGGAGGTGAAGGTGGTCTGGTTGGACCAGACCCCTGCCTTCAGTACCTGCCCCACGCAGAAGTTCTTGCGGAACGCAAGGGAAGGACCAATACCTCTGACTTCGTGGGCTCTTGGACGAAGGGTACGGATGTCATCGTTACCATCAGCTTCGTACGCCCTCCTGATCATCTCACGCAGCCAGAAAGAAAGAGTGTTCTTGTATACTTCTTTCTTGGTCACCCCGGTGCTAATGAAGAGGCATCGAAACTCAGGCCTGAGGTGCTGAGTTCTCTTCAGATAGCGCCGTAGTGCCCTCACAGGACAAAGCAGCATCCGCATCGTTGTCGGTGAAGTCCATTAGGGAGGGGATTGTGAAAGACTCGAACTGGTCGTCAGGGACCGAAGGATTCTGAGTCTTCACTACGAAATTCGGTACGAAATCGAGCGTCACAGATCCCCATCCCCTAGAATGCTTGACGTCGAAGGAAAGGCCATGCAGTTCCCCTACACTCTTTGCCGATGCCAGGGCCAGCAAGAAGAGGGTCTTGAGGGTCAGATCCCTGTCTGACGACTCTCGGAGTGGCTCAAAGGGACTTCGAGTCAAACTATTAAGGACGAGAGTCACGTCCCACCCCGGGGGCCTGAGTTCCCTGGGTGGGCAAGACCTCTCGAAGCTCCTCATTAGCAGGGAGATCTCGAACCAGTTCGAGATATCCCCTCCCCTCAGTTTCGGGACTAGGGCCAGGGCGGCTCTGTATCCTTTGACTGTGGGGACGGAGAGGAGCTTCTCTCGGCGAAGAAACGAGGAAATCCGCTACCTGCTGAAGAGTGGCTCTGAGAGAAGATAGACCCCGTCTGCGACACCATGGGGGAATCTCTCTTGGTGCTTCTGCAAGAAGAGCAAGCAAGTCCAGATACCAAATGGCGGAGCCACCAGGATCATCTTGAGATTCAGGGTGGTCAGCACTCGGTTGATCACCTTGTGAATCAGACAGAATGTGGGAAAGGCGTAAACGAAGAGGTTGTCCCACAGGTGTTGAAGAGCGTCCTCTTCAGCTGCCCATGGGTCCGGCACAGCCGAGTAGAAAACCTGAAGTTTTCTGTTGTGCCGGGTGGCGAACAGATCCACGACTGGACGCCCCCATAGGTTGAAGATCCTTTCCGCCACGTCTGGGTGTAGGGGCCATTCAGTCCCTATCACCTGATTCCAACGGCTGAGCTTGTCTGCTGCTACATTCCTCTTGCCTGGAATGTAGCGGGCTGACAGCTCTACCGAGTGAGCCACGGCCCACTCGTGCACCTGCAACGTCAACTGGTGCAATGGGAGGGACACTAGGCCCCCCCCGTTTGTTGACGTATGCCACTACTGTGGTGTTGTCGCACATCAACACCACTGAGTGTCCCATCACCCATTCCTGGAACTCTTGGAGAGCAAGGAACGCTGCCTTGAGCTCCAGGACGTTGATGTGAAGGTGCTTGTCGTGATGACCCCACACTCCTGCAGCCAGAAACTCCTACAGGTGTGCGTCCCATCCCTTGGTTGACGCGTCTGAAAACTGGCAAATCATCGCCGGGGAGAGAGAGAGAGAAGAGAGGAGGAAGAGGATAGAGAGAGAGAGAGACGAGAGAGAGAGAGAGAGAGAGAGAAGCACTCCTCTTGTGAGGTTCCTGTTGTCCAGCCACCAGGCTAGGTCCTGCCTCACCTCCTCCGTGAGGGACACGGGAAAGTATGGCGGGTCTCTTGCCTGTGACCAACTCTCCTTTAGTCTCCACTGGAGAGACCGCAGGTGAAGACACCCGTGAGGGACTAACTTCTTGAGTGATGACAGGTGACCGATCACGACTTGCCACTGCTGAGCTGACTGTTCCTGCCGAGACAGGAACTGGTACGCTGCCTCCCTGAATCTGTTGATCCGCGAGTCTGCGGGGAAGACTCGTCCTGCTACCATATCGATCAGCATACCCAGGTACTTCATCCTCAGCTTGGGCTCGAGATCTGACTTTTCGAAGTTCACCACGATCCCCAGATTGCGGCAAAACTTGAGGAGTCGATCCCTGTCCTGTAGCCACTGCGAGCAGGAGCTCGCCAGGACAACCAGTCGTCGAGATACCCCAAAAGACGTATCCCTGACGAGTGGGCCCAAGCAGACACCAGAGTGAACACTCGCGTGAACACCTGTGGGGTGGTTGAGAGACCGAAGCAAAGTAACCTGAATTGGTACACCATTCCGTTGAGGATGAAGCGGAGGTACTTCCTGGAGGATTGATGAGCGGGTATCTGGAAATACGCGTCCTTCAAATCCACCAAAAGCATGAAGTCGTTCTCCCTGATGGAGTCGAGCACAAAGCGTGCTGTCTCCATCGTGAACCGAGACTGGCGAACGAATCGGTTCAGGGGAGAGAGATCTATCACTGGGCGCCAGCCCCCCGAAGACTTCTCCACCAGGAAAAGACGGCTGTAGAAGCCCGGTGATCGATCCCTGACGATCTCCACAGCTCCTTGCTCAGCATGGCTTGGACTTCCTGCCGAAGTGCTACGTCCTTGGATGTTCCAGGTACTTAGGTCTGAAGGTGGACCGGGTTGGAGGTGAGGGGTGGCCGAGACTTGAAGGGTAGTAGATACCCCTCCCAAAGGGCGTCTACTATCCAGGTCTCCGCTCCATAGCGCTGCCAAGTTGCCCAATGCTCACCAAGCAACCCCCACTTCCAGCAGCAGGTGAGGGGGGAACGCCGTCCCTAGCGTTTCCCGCCTCTCTTCGGCTTCTTCTTCCCAGCTCCCCCTCGTGAGAAGGAGGGCTGGGAGGAGGGTTGGTTACGGTCGCTCCTAGAAGAAGTCGAAGGCAGAGTCTTTCCCCTGGGCTTCAACGATGCGATCGTCTTGGCCGCAGAGGAAGTGCTAACCAAGCCCTTGGGCTTGGCCGCAGTAGCTCGAGGCTGCCCAGACGCCTTCGAGACTGCCTGGTGTACTAGGTGGTCCACTGCTGCGTCCCTACGCCGAAGAACCAGGTTGGCCCACAGGTTTGCCATCTGGTAGGCTAGGTAGGAGATGGCTCTACCTCCAGACTGGCACAGTCTCCCAAAAGCTGGGTCACCTTCAGGAGTGATATTTCCCGAGGTGGCCGCGACCTTAGACACCGTGAGGGACCACAGGTGTAACCAGGAGACTGCTTGGAATGCCGCCATAGCGGTTGGTTCCAAGGCGAGTACCTCTTGCTGCGAGAACCATAAGTTCTCTGACAGGAGCTGCTGCAGAGACACTCCCAAGACCTGCCAGACCGTAGCGAACCTTCCTGTCCGAAGACGAGAGAGTCCACCTGGCCCAGCACCGAGTCAGCCAGAGCCGATCTCGGCAGACCCAACGTCGTCTTGGGTTCCTTCTTAGGACCCCAGAACGACTCGAGCCGGGAGCGGCGATCCTTCCCCGAGGTCGTTGTGCTGACGAATCAGCGCAATAACCTCTGCAAATGACCTTTGGATCTCGGAAGTGACTGCGTCTTGTGGAGTAGGACCGTCCAGTCCCTCCAACAAGAACGCATCTCGAGACCCTCCTCCTTTGGAAGGAGGAACAGCGACAGACCCCTCCTGGTCTCCTCCTGCCACTTGCGCATATGACCTGGTCGGTCCTAAGACCGTGCCTGGTTCGTAGGGCGTCGTGGTGGGACTGTGAGGAGTGCACGTCTCATGATCACTCCAGATCGCCTAGCTCTTCCCGGCGTAACCCGAGGAAGTTGAAGGGATCGGAGAGGAAAACATGATGCTCCCCCCTCGCTCACCGGTAGAACCAGTGTGCTTGGGGGGCTGCAGGTGACCGCAGGCCTGGTCGCGCAGCTCTCCTGGGGAGAGCGGCTGGACCGAGAACAGCGGCTCCGGTCCCGTGCGTCTGAGGAGCTTCTGTTGGTCCCCCTGCCCGCCCGGTCCTGAAGGGAGCGGCGGTCAGGGGACCTGCAGAGACCATTGTGTCGGTGGGAGCAGTGCCTGTCCTCATGGCGCGTCGAACCGCTGGAACCAGCCGAGGCTGGTTCCTGCGATCGAGGGGACCTCTTCCTAGCCTCAGCCAGCGGCCGGTCTGGGACCGTCGCGTCAACCCTGGTTACTTGCGGATCGCTACGAGAGCGATCGCTGGCCTGGCGGGAGTCACCTGAGCGACTCTCGCCAGTCTTTCGCTCCGTGCCTCAGTCCTGGTGCCGAGCGAACTCAGAAGCCTGAGCCTTGGCTGTATGATCATCCGCAGGTGACCGTACACTCGGTACCTCTCGCGAACGAGAGGCCAAGCCAGAACCTGGTGTAGCGGCAGAACCCCTAGCACCAGGTGAGGAAGTACGGGTTTTAGCCAGTACTCCTCTGGTCCCCGTCTTCTTATTCCTTGCGGAAGGAGAGACGGCCCCCGCTCGGGAGGACCAGCGGAAGAACCACCCGTCCCACCTGAGTGAGACGGGTCCTTAGAAGTTCCGGAAGGAGACTTCTTAGGAGGGGAGGAGGCAGCCTTCTTCTTTCTCGGCTTAGAAGCCTTGGAAGTCGAAGGGGAAGAGGTGGCAGCAGGCGACGACACCTTCCTCCTCTTCCTCTTCTTCTTCGTCAGCTTCCTCAGGACAGACGTCAGGTCCTCCATCCGGCTGCACCTGTCCAGAAGGACCCGCGACTGGGGAAGCAACACCATGGGCAGGAACGACGTCGGCAGGGGCTGGTCCAGGCACGGCAGGCAAGGCAGGAACATTAGGTACAGCAGGAGGCAGAACAGCAATCAGTGACATCCTGGGTACAGGTGGAAGGTCCAGGGGCGTTAAGATGGTGGTGGTGGTCACCGGTCCATGGGTGACCGGAGCAGCACCCGCCAGGTGATGCAACAGCCCCCGAATGCTTGGCGTCCCCTGGAGGCCCAGTAAAAACCATACCTGGCCAAGATCGTCACCCGCAGCAGGAGCACCTGAGGAGGCAAAGGT
Source organism: Macrobrachium nipponense (assembly GCF_015104395.2). Classification (NCBI taxonomy): domain Eukaryota; kingdom Metazoa; phylum Arthropoda; class Malacostraca; order Decapoda; family Palaemonidae; genus Macrobrachium; species Macrobrachium nipponense. The sequence goes on along the minus strand of NC_061099.1, from coordinate 48,333,307 downwards.
CGGGTTAGTAGGAGGGGTTTCCCTCGCAAGGGGGGGGGGGGGGGGACAAGCCCCACCCCGAACGAACGGAAGACCCCAGAGTACAATTGAATGTTGGGGCACCTCGCCCCCTCCTCTACGCTCGACGGATCGGATGAAGAGAAGGAACGAGAAACATCCCCCCAAAGGGGAAGGAGCCATACGCAGAAGCTGAGATGGCGGCAGGAAGGAAGATGATGTGTCTGTGACCAAGGGCGTCACCAGAGAACCCTCCGAGGACTCCCTGGCAGGCTATATCGCTTCCTCCTACCCTCATAGAGCACCCACTGCTCCTCCGACCAAGAATTACACAAATCACAGGGCTCGGCCCGAGAGCATTCACGCCCTCGGCACCGAGCACACAATTCATGAGGATTCACTTCTGGAAAGGGGCGGAAGGCCCCACACTTACGGCCCTCCACACCAGGGCAAACTCTGCGGCTGTTGGGGGGCGTTGGGACATCTCCAGCTCACGGGAATCCATTACAAAAGTCAATAATAAAATACAAAGCACACGTACTTACAGTATTTTACCATACACACAAAGCAAACCAAGTTTGAGAAGATACAAAGCGTACGACAATAGCGGGCAGAGAGGCACACAACACGTCTGTCTCTGTCGGTGGCCGAAAGCAAAGTGGATCTTCACCTCCCAGTTGCGTGGTGCGCGGACTGTCGGACATGCAGTTAACTACCAAACTCCCTTGTTCGAAGCTTTCGACCGGTTCCAGCTGCCGCAAGTTACATTCCTATTGTAAAGGACCAATGGTCTGTATTCGTATCGGAACAAGTATATTTTGCTTATAAGCAGTAATCGGATGTCATATAAAAATAGTACAAAAAATGGTAATGTCCAACAGAGACACATTCTACCATTATACTGCCTTGCGTTGGTATCAGCTCCATGTTTCAATATGAGTCTTGTAATATTTGCATTATGGGTGCGGTCGAATGTGCAAGCGTAGCTCAGTGGAGTGCTACCTGAAATCACAGAACCATAAAAATGAATCAGAATAACATTACAGAATAATGGTAGCTGCAAGAGTATTTTGTTGCCAAATCCAGTGAGGAATTAGACTGAAAATCTATTTTCAGCACCAACCGACAATTTTAGAGCAATGCAAATCATCCACAAAATAAAAAAGATTGAAGAAAATTCAAAGTTCTACAAAATTTGCAAATAAGTTTCACAATTGCCATATAACAAAACTAGAACACACTGGAAATGATTTTTGTACTGCTAAGGTAACATTTGTGATTGGCAATCCTATTTTTTTCGAGGTACTGTATTCCTTCATCAACCAAAACATTTTTAAGGTAACAAGAATAACATCTTACCTAAATTGTTGACTGCTCCAGTGTTTGCACCACTTTCCAGTAAAACTTTTGCCACCTTTTCATTGAATGATCCAACTGTCCGGTGAAGTGGTGTATCATCTGAAATAAACATCTAGTTTTACTGCCTTTCAAAAGAGAGGTTAGGTACAACAGAGGTGATTTATCTGAAAAATGATATTGTTATGATACAATAAAGTTTCATACATACTTACCTGGCAGATATATACATAGCTAAGACTCCGTCGTCCCCGACAGAAATTCAAATTTCGCGCCACTCGCTACAGGTAGGTCAGGTGATCTACCGGCCTGCCCTGGGCGGCAGGACTAGGAACCATTCCCGTTTTCTACTCATATATTTTCTCTTCCACCTGTCTCCTTGCGGGGAGGCTGGGTGGGCCCTAATCGTATATATCTGCCAGGTAAGTATGTATGAAACTTTATTGTATCATAACAATATCATTTTCATACAATCAACTTACCTGTCAGATATATACATAGCTGATTGGCACCCTTCGGTGGAGGGTAAGAGACAGCTACTTCTGGAATAGACAGGTAAACAACATATGTTGTAGGTATAAATAAAACCTTGGTTCCTACCTGATAGGTGGTAGACTTCGTGGGTGTTTGCCCCGTAGTCTGCATCACCTCAAGAAACTTTAGCGAGATATGTGATCTATGGCCAAGAATTCTTGTGGGTCTGCCGAAGGGGTCTTATCCACTTACTCGGCAGAGCCTGAAAGGACTTTGTCAATGGGTGCTGATCCACTTATATGACAACACACCTTATTAAGGAGCACACAACCAATCCCGACCACCTGATCCTAACCACCATGTTAGTATTAAAAATTGCTCCGAGTTATCCCCAACTCTTCGCAATAACCGTAACTCAAACCAAATTGCACACGCACACAATAATTTTTCAAAAAAAAAAAAGATACTCATCTACTAAAAGATATCACAAGAGTTCCTTACTGAACGGAAGTGACTGGCCGCCTGTGCGGTATCTGTACTTGTTCAGCAGAAAGTCTAGAACACAGTGGGGCATCGCTTATTCACGGATCCAGTTAATCACGGGTTTTTTCTTGGACCGTTTCTCATGTTACATCACTGGTATGAATCGCTGCATCACGGGTTTGTTGTGTTGTGTATGCGATGTTTTTCGGTAGGCTAACCCTCGGCCGTGGTCCGATAACTACCAACATTCATTTAAAGACTCATATAATGATATTAACTGACAATAAAGGTAATAAAACCATTCTCACCTAATATATTATTGTCCTATCTTCGAAATAAATAGCCTATTCAAGGTTTATGTACGACGTTCATTGGTAGGCTAAGCGTAGTTGCAGTGCGATAACGACCAACGTACACAAACATTCACATTATGATATTAATTGACAATAAAGGTAATAAAACCATTCTTACCATATATATTAGTCATATCTTCATAATAAATAGCCTATTCGAAGAATAATTCCACATCATTGCACTCAACTTATCGTCGGAGTGGCCAGCCACAAAATGTAAGCATATACCTTTACCTACGAAAATGGTTTATGTATACGGTTGCGTTCAAAGCGACATTTTTTGTTTTGATAAACTTTTAGAAATTTTAATAGTAGTGGTAGTGTAATTACAGTAGTAATAACATTAAGGCTAAAATTAATTCGAACTTCATTACTATTTTGGCAGTATTCGTATATAACTTCTCTGAACAATGAAGTCATACAAACGCTATTTGTCATAGATTATCGTAAGTATTGCTGTTTGTTATTGGCGACGAAGCGTAAACGAAATACATAAAAGCATTTTTTACCTTATATATTATCGTCGTATCTTCATAATAAAAAGGCTATTCGTGGAGTAATTCCATATCAGTGAAATCAATTTTATCTATGCGAGGTCAGCCAGCTGACAAAATTGTACGTACGTATATGAAAATCAAATTTATGGTAGCGTTCACAGCAAGATTATCTTTCGAAATTTTTATAGTACTATTCATGCTACGTAGTAATAATGTTTGGAATATACGTAACATTAATTTTCAATACAAAATATCATCGTTATTTTGGTAGTGAATAATAGTTTAGAATTATCATACATACACTGCATTGTTATGGGTTTGTGCCAGTGATAAACAACCAAAATAACGTTCTCCTTTAACCTGTTAAGCGTCCTCCCCGGATGAGCTCGCTGCTAACGTACCGTCACGCTTTTTTTGTAATCAGCGATCATAGCACTGATGATAGTTTTTCAAAGTTAATATTGATTTTTATGTTTATTATTCTTACTGTAATTAAGTGTAGGAAATTCTCTCTCTCTCTCTCTCTCTCTCGGAGTCCGGAGTCACTCGCAAAGAAAATTCATCTTCACTCCCGCTATTGGAAGAAAAGTTTGTATCATCACTGGAGGATTCAGAACTAGAGCTCTCATCATCAAATAGGTATCAATATCAGATCCTCCTATCTAGTATTTGAATGATCTCACCTGAAGAAATACGCCTCCTCTTTGGGACATTCATTGTGAAAGACGCGAAATCCAATTTGTCTCGATAAACGCCCGAAGCGTATTGAAAGAAAACCAACAGGGACAGGCAGTTTTTAGCATAAGCGACCACCAGGAAAGAGTTGCCAGGCTGGAAATAAGTTCCCCGTGTGCTGAGAGTGTTACCAAATGATGTTCCTACACTTTCTATACGAGGTAAACGTATTATTACGGGGCTGACGGCTTGACAAGCACAGTCAAAGTTTTGAATGTAATATCCCCGTTGAAGGCGCTACCGAGTAGATCGCGGTAAAACGTATTATTACGTGGGTGACGCTTAACAGGTTAAGTCAACGCGTTTAGGAAAAACATGACATAGAATCGACTTTGCGACTTCGTTCACTTTGATATTTTTAACGATACAATAACTATCATTTGTACTACTAAAACCATCTTCACATAAAGTAATTTTTCGTAAGATATGTGTTGTTACAAAAGCTAGCTTATACATAAAAGGCTTTATAATTTAAGTCACCATATACATATGTACCCAAACTAAACTCATTGTGGGGAAATTTACTACTGTTTCCTCGGATATTGAAATACTTAGCATCATTCAAACACTTTAATAATATAATGCATAAATACTAGGCTATACATATTTACATCGTATACAAATACTACATACAGTTATATACACATACTTTTATATACAAAGTTAACAGTTATATACACATACTTTTATATACAAAATTAATCATATGAGTAGTGATCAGACGACAGCTGTGCACTGGACTACGTACGTACTACTTGGAAGATAAAACAAACAAAAATTTTGTTGTTGTTAGTCGCCGGGATAGATTAACATTTTCCAGAGATTAAAGAGCTGAATTTTTCGTTTTGAAGGTATGTCAACCGCGTTAGTAAATAGATATCATCTTCTAAGGAATTTTTTTTTCTCTTCTTTTTGCGGAAGAATCTTCAAGCCATTTTGCATTCAAAGTAATGAGAAGGAATCATTCTATTCTTCATGAAATCAGTAAAATACTTACACTAATAATAAAAACTAAAACTACGTACTGTATGCAAAACACATACATCATCGTTAGCTTCGTGTGTGTAAACGTTCATTCTAAGAAATTACAGAGTAGTATAACTAACACCTGATTGGTTGGTTGGTAGCCATGGAGATCTGTTATCCAATGACTGCCCTCTGCTTCTGTTCTATTTATAGACATACGCCATGGATGGCACTAGGTTTGAACGTTACCATGTTCGTGATTTTCTGACTGCTGACGGCAAAAATTACTCAATAATTTTCTTTATATAATTTCTGGGCTCAGCTCGTGTCGGCCTATGAAAGTAATCCTTAATATCATCTTTCTAGGTAAAATATCCTAAAATTACCAGAGAAAAAACAAAATTAAGAAAATGTCAGTAAGACTGACTCGCTCACTCTTAAAAAAAAGAAGTGTCGGTATGATATAGGGGCGAGTGTGAACACTACCACGAGACAAACACCAATTAGAACTTCCCTATCAGAATCCCCCTAAGAGAGAGCCGATACCAACGGGCGATGCAGCCTCTACTACTACTACTAGAGGACGCCACGGACAGCAGCGCCCCTAGCGGTCATCCTTAATTTTTAGCGCCAGAGTCTAGACGCAGTTTTTTCTTGTGCTAATATTTCTCTGGATTTATCTCGTTTTCTACGATGGAACGCTCAGCAATTGCCACGGCTAAGTTAAGTAACTCATAAGTAATATTTTATCGCAGTTTTATCTTCCGGGTACCAGTATTTTCCTTTTTTATATAGGTCATATACGGTTCCCCGGTTCCCCGTTGCTCGTGGCGGCCATGCTGCCTCGTAAGAATTCAGCCTGGTCCTCCATACTGGGGGACTTCTTATACTTATGGGCATTACTTTATATCACGTTCATTGTTTTACATCGAGTTTTAGCTAGTTTAGCCCTCTTACCATTCTCTTAGCTTGGTATTTAGGGCTATTATTTTTATTCTGGCCCAGCATCCCGGCTCTTGCTCTACATCGGCTATCGCTGGCTCCGAGTAGGCTCCTGTTTCTTGGAATAGTTTGCCTCCTCCTGGGCTTCTTCTCTTTTACTAAAAGTGTCTCTTCCACCTTTCGATGTATTTTATTATTATTATTTAGGGTGTTAGGCTAGCCTATGGTGCTTGTCCATGTATTGGTACAGCTTGGTTCACGTGGCCCTACCACGGTTGTGTTGATCGCGGCCTAGGCCACTGGTGGTCACGTGTTCCATAGCACCTTGCCCTGCCCCTTCCCTCCCTCTCTGATGTAGGGAGGAGCTGGGGGCCACCCCTTGGTTGTCATAACAACCTCATAGCCTTCTCTCACATTCCGGAGGTGCCGGGGGGTTCCACCAGCAGGGTATAGGACGACCACCATGAGGTACCCGGGTCTCCATACGGGTAGTTGGTGTGAGGTGGGGAGGAGTAGGCCATCCCTTCCCCCCTTTCCACCTCGCTCCCGCCGTGTTTCACCGGGACCTCCTTTCCCCCCGACCCATTACTCAGCCACCTCCCTTACGATACGAAGGAGCCTTCCGTCGCAGCCGGGCCCCTTTGGTTATAGGATATTTTGGCTCCGCTAGCGGGCAGGGTGGGTGCTATGGATGGTCGATTGCTTGCCTACTATATCCTTTATATCTCTCCCCCGCTACCGGAAGGGAGCTTACCCTTACCTACGCACTCTTCTAGTAGACGGGTGGAGAGAAGTTGGTTTTGATGTTGTTACTATACTATGTTAAGGATATATACCCTAATTTAAGATATTTTACAATGAATTGTGTATTATATATTTATGTTAATCAACCATCCCCGCCATTATCCGTTGTGGTTTCCATTACCACCACTCCTAGTTGGTTGATTCTTGTGCCTCCGCCACTGGCGGAGCCATAGCCTTTCTTCCAACATGGTTACCACACGTATTTTAGCAGGGCTCTGGTTTTATCTAACTTTATCGCTCCGGCACCAGCGGAGCATATGTTAGGCTGTAAGTGTTTACTCTGTACTCATGTACGTTTCCACTTACAGGCTACCAACTGCCAGGTCCTCGCTTGTAATGCGACGCTGCATGACCCCTGCGGACATGACGAGTGCAGGTCTCACGCCCCATGTGCCACCCTGTTCAACGAGTCTATCGTCTGGCATCCCGAGGCCTGCACTATTTGCTACGACCTGGTCGGTCAGCTGGTTGATGGGGTAAGACCATTATGAGGTTATTTATCAATTTACTAACACTTTTAGTTCGTAAGTTTGTTAACCCTGTCCGCAATTGGTAGCTAATTCAGCCTTTCTTTCAGGCTAGCGGTGTGAGGGAAGTCGCCCTCGCCACCCTGAAAGCGTGGGTGGGCGGCTTTGGGAAGAACGCCGCCAAGGGCCAGCCCTACATATTGGATAGAAAGCTGGCCATCCAGATCTTCCCTGCGGGCAAGTCGACGGGCTACGTCGACCCCTTGTCCGCCGCCCCCGTGATAGCCGCCATCCAGCAAGATCTCCAGCAGTCGTTGGGGCTCGTAGCCGCCCAGGAGCCAGTTCCGGACGTCGCCGGCCTGGACCTGAATCTCGAGCCGATGGCGGTAGTGAGTGAGGATTTGTTGGTTGAGGTAGGTTTGTCGGGCGCCCAAGGTCTTTCCTTGGGCGCTCCTGGATCTTCTCCTGTCCCTTCTTCTTCCGCCTCTTTCCAAGGCTTTCCGGGATCCGAGATCCCTAGCCGCACTCCCGCTCTCTCTGTACCTCCTAAGGAGAAGGGAAAGAGAGAACCGAAGACCTTGTCTAAGTCGACTTCTAGGAAGTCGTCTTCGTCTTCTTCGGCTAGGAAGTCATCGACTTCTTACGCCGACGCGGTGAAGGCTAAGCCAAGCTCTTCCCAGTCGAAGAGCTCCAGAGGCAAGGCTTCGAAGGAGAAAGCTCGCGCTACCTCCGAGTCGTTGCCTTCTCCCGCCTCCGCTGCCCCCTCTCCGGCTATGCCGGCAGGGGTGGCAAGCACCAGCTCCTGCGTTCCTTCTCCTGTCTCACCAGGAATGATGGAGCAGGTAGGAGTGATGGTTGGTTCCCAAATCTCAGCTTGGGGAACACGTTTTGAGCAGATGTTCGCACAATTGTCGAGCACTCTGTCTCAAACTGGACAGACGGTCCAGGAACTCTCGAATAGAGTAAGGGAGAATGAGGATCGGATGGCTGGGCTATCCCAGGCTCCTCCCCCAGTATCCCCTGCTTCTAGCACGGGGATTCTCCAACTCCCGTCTTACGACTCCTTGCCAGCTTTCTCTATGGAGAATCCATGGAGAGTAGCGGCCTACGCTCCCTTTAAAGACGGGATGATTTCGATCCCGGAGTTTGGCACTCGAAGGATTGAGGACTTCGAGTTCTATCCTCCGGGTCTGTCACAGCCTTTCATCGGGTATGCTAGGCTGACGCCAACAGCTCTTACAAGGGAGGACAAGATCTCGAAGGAGTCAGTCCTCTACAGCAGAGATCACGCCCAACGGGAATGGGTTCACTGCCTTGAGGACTGGGAGTGTACTAATACTAAACTCCAGGCCTATAAGAGCCCCTTCACTATTTTCGCCACGGAAGAGGAGGTCTCTCTTCGTTCGCCACGAAATTGGTGGAGAAGGCTCTTCAGGCAGTCCTCAAGGATGAGCCCGTTCCACAGTTGAGAGAGTCGGAGTCCACTTCTCCACTCTTTCCCGCCTTCGGAGAGTTATGGGAAAACCTGCCAGCTACTTTCACGCAGGGTAAACTCAAGCCGGACTGCGCTATGGACCAGTTCGGTGAGAAGTTACTAGGCTGCGGACTCCCTAATCCAGGCAGAGTTCGATGCGCGAACTAGGTTTGGCAGGTCCCTTAACTCCCTCATAGTCACGGAAATGGCTGCGCTGTCTTACGCGAATGAACCGCTATTCAAAATCTTAGCAAAATCGCAATTTCAGACGGTTCTGTTAGACGCTTTTGACTTCTTCCAAGCCAGGAAGAACTGTCGGAAGCATGTTCTTCAAGAGTGTACTATCAGGCATGAGCCTAATAGACTCTTGACTGCCAGCATGTGGGGAGCGGATCTCTTCCCAGAGTCAGCAGTGAACGAAGTTCACCACGAAGCTGCGAGACTCAACCAGAGCCTTAGAGGCTAGGTGGGGTATTTTCCTCTAAGAGGAAACAGGAATCCGTTCCCACTGCTGGCAAGAAACCAAAGAAGGCTGGTAGGAGGTTCCAGCCATATAAAAAACTCCAGCATCAGCAGCAGTTTGTGCAGGCAGTCCCAGTCACCCAACAAGGACAACCTGCTACATCTAAGCAAACTCAGCCTTTCCTCCTGGTGCCTCAGCAATCGCAACCTTCGACTTCCTATGCCATCTCGCCTGCCTTTAACCCTGCTTATGAGGCTCAAGGCTACTCTCAATCGAGGGGTAGGGCGAGAGGTTACTTTCGTCACCGTGGCGCAGGAAGGGGCGCAAGGAGTAAGCAGTTCAGAGGAGGGCGTGGTGGCCAACCCGCCCATCAGCAATGAGGCTCCCCAGGTAGGAGGGAGGCTGTTCCTCTTCCGCCACAGGTGGGTGTTCAGCAGTTGGGCACAGAGCATAGTGTCCAAAGGATTAGGCTGGAGCTGGATCCAAGATCCTCCTCCAATCAAATCATTCCATCAGGTACCGTCAAAGGAATTGATAGATTACGCGAAGAACTCCTTCAGAAAGGGAGCTATTGCGAGAGTCAAACATCTAAAATTTCAAGGTCGCTTATTCAGCGTGCCAAAGAAAGGCTCAACAAAAAAGAAGGGTAATCTTAGACTTGTCAAAGCTAAACTCTTTCATTCGCTGCGACAAGTTCAAGATGCTTACCCTCTCGCAAGTAAGGACCTTACTGCCGCGTGGAGCCGTCACATGCTCCATCGATCTTACAGACGCATACTATCATATCCCTATAGCCAGGCACTTCCGCCCATTCATAGGATTCAGGCTAGGAAGTCAGATTCACTCATTCAAAGTGATGCCCTTGCGGTCTGAATGTAGCCCCCAGGGTATTCACAAAGATAGCAGAAGTGGTTGTACAACAATTGAGAGCTCAGGGAATATGGTAGCGGCATACCTCGACGATTGGTTAATCTGGGCACCAAACAGTCGAGGAATGTCTCAAAGCTACCAAAAAAGGTAGTTCACTTTCTGGAACATCTGGGGTTCCAGATAAACAAAACGAAATCCAGACTTGTTCCGGAATCTCGTTTCAGTGGCTAGGAATCCAATGGGATTTGTCCTCCCACAATCTATCAATTCCAGTAGCCAAACGGAAGGAAATAGCCAAAATCTGTCAGGCAATTTCTCAAGTGCAACAAACGTCAAGAAGAAACCAGGAGAGAATCCTAGGGTCTCTTCAGTTTTGCTTCAGTAACAGATCCTTCTGAAAGCAAGGCTGAAAGATATAAATCGAATTTGGCGGTCAAAGCAAACTCCAAATATCGAGACAAGTTGTCCGTGATCCCACAGATCCTCCGCAACCAACTACGGCCTTGGTCAAGAGTAAAGAATTTAGCCAAGAAAGTACCCCTTCAATATCCCCTCCCATGTTAACCATTCACACGGACGCATCCCTGTCCGGGTGGGGGGATACTCTCAGTTCAAACAGGTTCAGGGGACTTGGTCAGTTCAATTTCGCCAGCTCCACATAAATGTGTTGGAAGCAATGGCAGTATTTCTTTACTCTGAAGAGACTGCTTCCCCCGAAAAAGTCTCATCTAGGCGAGTTTGGACAGTGCAGTGTAGTCCATTGCATCAAACAGAGGAGGGTCAAATCCAAGCATGTGAACCATGTCATGATAGCCATCTTTGCATTAGCAAGCAAAACACAAATGGCATCTGTCTGCCACCTCATCTGGCAGGAGTAAGAAAGAAAATGTGATAGCAGACGCCCTGTCCGGTCAGTCCCTCTGGAATCAGAGTGTCTCTGGACGTCGGGTCATTCCATGTGGGTAAGCCGAGAGAGTCCCAGGTCTCCAAGTGGACCTCTTCGCCTCACAAGCAAACCCACAAGCTCCCTTGCTATTGTGGCCCCCAACCTGGACCTCTGGTCTTATGCCCACAGACGCCCTGTCGTTGGCTTGGAATCAATGGAGGAGAATTTATGTTTTTCCTCCAGTGAATCTTCTCTTGAAAGTCCTAGACAAACTAAGGTCTTTCAAAGGGATAGTAGCTCTGATTGCACCGGACTGGCCCAAGAGCAACTGGTATCCGCTTCTCTTGGAATTGGGTCTCCGACCTCAACGGATCCCCAATCCCACTATCACACTCAGTACAAATGAGGACTGTGTTCGCTTCCTCAGGAACTCTCCAGACCCTAACTTTATGGACTTCATGAAGTTTGCGGCTAATAAAGATGCTGACATTGATCCACAGAATATTCTCTTCCTAGAATCAGATAAGAGGGAGTCAACATTAGACAATATGACTCAGCTGTTAAGAAATTAGCATCTTTCTTGAGAGAATCGAACACTACCAACCATGACAGTTAATTTGGCTATATCCTTTTTCAGATCTTATTTGAAAAAGGTTTAGCAGCTAGCACGATTACCACTCATAAGTCGGCTTTGAAGAAAATCTTTCAAGTAGGTTTTCAGATAGATTGACTGAATCTTATTTCACATCTATCCCTAAAGCCTGTGCTAGACTTAGACCTTCTCAGAGGCCTACTACAGTTTCATGGTTCTTAAATGATGTTCTCAAACTAGCTTCAGATACTGACAACTCATCTTGTACATTCATTAATGCTCCTGAGGAAGGATTATTCTTATTAAGCCTAGCTCAGGAGCGAGAATTTCAGAACTGTCGGCTCTATCCAGGGATGCGGGTCATGTGGAATGCCTCCCATCAGGAGAAGTTCTACTTGCTCCGGATCGTAGCTTTTTAGCCAAAAATGAAGATCCTCTTGCAAGGTGGGCTCCTTGGAAGGTTATCCCACTTCCACAGGATCCTTCTCTCTGACCCAGTATCAACTCTTAGAGCCTTTCTATCTCGTACTTCTTCTAGATCCTCGGGTGCTCTCTTCATGAGAGAAAAAGGTGGTACTTTGTCAGTTAAAGGTATTAGACAACAAATCCTTTACTTCATTAAACAAGCCAACCTGAGTCATTCCCAAAAGCACATGATATCAGGGGAGTAGCCACCTCTATTAATTATTTCCAACATATGAACTTTGAGGATCTTAGAAAGTATACTGGATGGAAATCCCCGACAGTCTTTAAACGGCATATTTAAAGTCCTTGGAATCTTTAAAGTTTTCAGCAGTAGAGCGGGAAACATAGTTTCCCCTGATACTGCTTAGTAGTTGTAGTATTCAATCCAGGTCTCCTTCCTACCTACTTCAACCAACATGCCCTCAACCTATCGCCAGGACTACTCATCATCATAGCCTTAGCCGTTGTGTGTTATAGTGGTTTGTCCCTTTATTATTTTTTTGCTAGGGACAACCATTGTACTGATATGTACTTCAGTGGTCCTACCCTTATTTTTATGCTAGGATAGGCCACAATATGTTGTATAAATTCTCCAATTAGATTTGTGATAACTTCAGTCACAATGTGTTTGTATATATTTGAATTAATTGTATTAATTGTATTAATGATGGAATTGAGTGTGACCTACCCTTATTTTTATGCTAGGGTGAGGACACATGTATGTATATAATTGTACTTTATGTTCTAATTAAGTAAATTCAAACATTTCTTTATTTTACATGCATAATTGATTTTTGTTACTACCATTAAGTACTTTAGTTTACTAACATTTGTTAATTGATTACATAATAAGTTAGTTTAAGTACTTAATTTGTATGCTGTATTGATTACTTATATTATAGTCCATCATTTTATATCGTTATTCATCCCTTTTCTTTTCCATCTTGTCTGTTTCTCTGGTACTCTTTCATAGGCCGACACGAGCTGAGCCCAGAAAAGGGATTTTGACGAAGGAAAAATCTATTTCTGGGTGATTGGCTCGTGTCGCCCTATGAAACCCATCCCTTTTTTTTTTGGTTTGCTTTCCCCCCCTTGCAGGACAAGATGTATTTATGTTTTAATTAAGGATGACCGCTAGGGGCGCTGCTGTCCGTGGCGTCCTCTAGTAGTTAGTGGTAGAGGCTGCATCGCCCGTTGGTATCGCTCTCTCTTAGGGGGATTCTGATAGGGAAGTTCTAATTGGTGTTTGTCTCGTGGTAGTGTTCCACACTCGCCCCTATATCATACCGACACTTCTTTTTAAGAGTGAGCGAGTCAGTCTACTGACATTTCTTAAATTTTGTTTTTTCTCTGGTAATTTTAGGATATTTTACCTAGAAAGATGATATTAAGGATTACTTTCATAGGGCGACACGAGCCAATCACCCAGAAATAGATTTTTCCTTCGTCAAAATCCCTTTATTCCTTCGTGAAAACAATAATATAATATCGCGGTTGACATACCTTCAAAACAAAATTCAGCTTTTTAATCTCTGGAAAAATGTTAATCTATCCCGGCGACTAACAACAACAAAATTTTTGTTCGTTTTATCTTCCAAGTAGTACGTATGTAGTCCAGTGCACAGCTGTCGTCTGATCACTATTCATATTATTAACTTTGTATATAAAAGTATGTGTATATAACTGTTAACTTTGTATATAAAAGTATGTGTATATAACTGTATGTAGTATTTGTATACGATGTAAATATGTATAGCCTAGTATTTATGCATTATATTATTAAAGTGTTTGAATGATGCTAAAGTATTTCAATATCCGAGGAAACAGTAGTAAATTTCCCCACAATGAGTTTGGGTGCATATGTATATCTAAGATGACTTAAATTATAAAAGCCTTTTATGTATAAGCTAGCTTTTGCAACAACACATATCTTACGAAAAATTACTTATGTGAAGATGGTTTTAGTAGTACAAATGATAGTTATTGTATCGTTAAAAATATCAAAGTGAACGAAGTCGCAAAGTCGATTCTATGTCATGGTTTTTAACTTTAACGTATAGTGGTATGAAAAACACCAGTGTGTCGTAGCGATGCGTCATCAATATAGTGGTATGAAAATACCACATGGTGTTGTAGCGATACGTAATCACAAAGTACAAATCCTTTTCCCGGACCATCCTCAGAATTTTACGACTCTTCAACTTCAAGATCGATATGGTAAAATATATTATATAGTCATACTTATTGTTAAAATTCACAAGTTGAACTGCAAAACATTATTATATTTTGATTGTTATGTACATATATTTTTTGTGTTTTACGGAATGTTTTTGAAAATAATACCTATTAGTGAACATATGGTATTAATTGTCCCACTATTTTATTATAGGTGATCTTAATTATCTCACATTCATTTACAGTATTATATTAATATTTATTTAAATAAACTGTAATTAATAAATAACAATAATGAAAAACATAAAGGGAAAAAAATGTTTTGCTGCAGTAGTGGTGTTTGTTTGATTATGCATCTGACCTCACATTTCCGAAATCTGAAAAATTCCAAAAACCGAAACATCGGAATGTGTGTGTACTGCACATTTTTTTAAACACGCACACAATGTCTACACATTTACTGCAAATTACAGTACGTACGTATTTATTCCTGAGAGAGAGAGAGAGAGAGAGAGAGAGAGAGAGAGAGAGAGAGAGAGAGAGAGAGAGAGAGAGAGAGAGAGAGAGAGAGAGAGAGATGAATGATTAAGGACTCCAAGGCGTGTTATTTTTACAATTATTTTATTATCTTGGGATTTTTTTTTTAATCTTGAGATTTTCTATTCAATTCTCGAGATTAATAAGAAAATTACCGTAAATTGACTAGCATCAGCACACATCTGAATGACTCGGCCATTAGCAGGCTAAACCACCAACCTTATGAACTTGCATGATACATGAGATACATGACAAAACACAAAACCACTGTTTATTGGTGAAAATTAGGGGGTTGCACGATATGGGAGATTGCACGTTATTCGAGTATATACGGTATGTGATTTTTTTTAGCCTTTTATGGAACAAAATCTAGCAAGAAATTGCCATTCCCAGTTGGCAACACTGGCCTACAAACGTTTGTTTGTTGTTGTTATGAAATGTGGTGTGCGGCGCGTTCTTTAAATTGTACCCATATAAACGAGTTAATTATGTGGCATCCAAAAGCCCTGATTCTTTTACTCATATGGGAAAGACGCCTAAAGGTCAGATGAAGGTTTTTACGTGGAATATACTAGTATTAACGTGTTGTGACGAAGGGAAGAGATGTTTCGCTGCATACTGTTGGTAGCATTATCGTTATATTACTGGATTGCACTGCAAAATCGTCGCCATCTTTTATCAACATAGATTGTTGGTGAGTACCCATATGATTTACATATTTTGATAGTTCTCTTACCACTCATCCTCTCTTTCCTTGTAAAAAAAAAAGAGGCCCACTATGCGTATGTAGGCTTCTAGCTGTAATCCCTAGGCTAGTAGGCTACATACCTATGTACAGTAGTACATATACTACATTTATTTTTTAAGGCTAATTTTGTACAATAACTTTAAAACTGTCTTGAATTTAGTTTTAGGTGATAGTTGAAAACATATTTGGTGTTTGAACTAAAGTAGGCAGTTATAAACATTGGAATAGTGGTCTTGGGTGGGTTAACTATTAAAGTAGGCAGTTTTAAGCAATTTTTGAGGGGGGTATCAGGATAACACGGGTATTTACTTATCACGGGGGGGTTCTAGGCCCTATCCCCCGTGGATAACGAGGCCCTACTGCATATCTATTAGACTTAAGTAGTAAAAAATTAAGGATTGTTGTCAGCTCCTGTACCCAGGATTGTGCCCGCAGACACAAAAGGACCTAAGGAAAAACATTTTTCATAGGTCACACGCACGTCCTTCAAATAGTGAGAAGCAAACACAGAATTACATCTCCAATATGTCGCTTCCAAGATATTCTTCAGTGACATATTTCTCTGAAAAGAGAGAGACGTCGCCACTGCTCTCAACTTTCATGAGCTCTTACTCTCAGGAGTTTTAAAGAATCATCCGTGCAAGCCTTATGAGCGTCCGTAATTACGTTCCTGACAAAAAAGGCTAAAGCATTCTTAGACATAGGTCTTGATGGATCCTTCACTGAGCACCAAAGACCTTGTCTAGAACCTCCCAACTGTTCCTTTTTCTGTAAGTAAAACTTTAACGCCCTTACTGGGCAAAGAGACCTCTCCGGTTCCCTGCCGACGAGACCCGATAATCCTTTTACCTCGAAGTTTCTCGGCCAGGGATTCGAAGGATTTTCATTCTTCGCCAAGAATAATTCCTTGAAGGAACAGATGGCTGAATCTATATTGAACCCGACTTTGTCACTAAGGGCGTGCAGTTCACTAACTCTTTTCGCCGTCGCCAGTGACAAAAGAAATAAACATTTTCTCGTTATATCACGAAACGAGGCCAAATGTAGGGGTTCAAATCTCTCTGAAGACAAGAACTTCAGCACTACGTCTAGATTCCAGTTAGGGGGAGAAGTAATCTTAGACTTCTTGGTCTCAGAAGACCTAATCAGATCATGTAGATCTTTATCGTTTCCAAATCTAGGCCTCTATTCCTAAAGACGGCCGATAGCATACTCCTATAGCCCTTTATCGTGGCTACGGAGAGACGCGATTCTTCTCTCAGAAATAACAGAAAATCAGCTATTTCTGTTACAGAGGTACTGGAGGAGGACAACTTCTTCGACTTACACCACCTTCTAAAAACTTCCCACTTGGATTGGTAAACCCGGATAGTGGAAGTTCTTCCGGGCTCTAGCGATCGAGCTTGCTGCTTTGCTAGAAAAGCCTCTCGCTCTGACAAGTCTTTCGATAGTCGAAAGGCAGTCAGAGCGAGAGCGGGGAGGTTTTTGATGAAACCTCTCGAAGTGTGGTTGTCTGAGAAGATCCTTCCTTTGTGGAAGGGATCTGGGGAAGTCTACTATCCACTCCAGTACCTCTGGGAACCACTCTTGAGCTGGCCAAAAGGGGGCTATCAGGGTCATTCTTGTCCCCTTGAAGTCACAAACTTCCTGAGCACTTGCCCCAGAATCTTGAATGGGGGAAATGCGTAAACGTCTACCTGAGACCAATCTAGCAGGAAGGCGTCTACTGCTAGAGCTCTGGGTCTTCCACTACTGAACAGAAGACTTCCAGTCTCTTCGAGAGGAACGTGGCAAAGAGGTCGACATGAGGAGTCCCCCAAAGAGACCAGAGATTGCGGCAACGTCTGAGTGGAGGGTCCATTCGGTATGAAGGACCTGGTTCCTCCTGCTCAGCCTGTCCGCTCTCACGTTCCTTACTCCCTGAACGAACCTCGTCAATAGAGAGATGTTCCTTTGCGATGTCCACAACAGCAGGTCTCTTGCGAGTTCGTAAAGGGCATACGAGTGAGTACCTCCTTGCTTCCGAATGTATGCCAGAGCGGTTGTATTGTCCGCATTCACTTGTACTATTTTGTTGCTCACTAACGGTTCGAAGCTCTTTAGAGCTAGGTGTACAGCCAACAGTTCTTTGCAGTTTATGTGCCAGGACACTTGAAGAGCATTCCAAGTGCCTGACACTTCTCTCTTTCCCAAAGTTGCTCCCCAACCTTTTTCCGACGCGTCGGAAAACAATACAAGGTTTGGGCTCTGTATTTCCAGGGAAGTACCCTTGTTTTCCCTCAGTGGGAGTAACCACCATTCTAAATGGCGTTTCATCAGATCTGGAATGGGAAAACTGTCCGAGAGGAGTCCTGTCTTCATGTCCCACGAACTTCTGAGGAAGAACTGAAGAGGACGGAGATGAAGTCTTCCTAGATGAAAGAACTGTTCGAGCGAGGAAAGGGTCCCTAACATGGCCTCAACCATTCCCTCGCCGAAGTACGTTCCTTCCTTAGGAAGAGAGAGACTTTTTCTAAACCTCTCGCTAGTCTCTCTTGAGAAGGAAATACTCGAAAACCCCGAGAATCCATCCGAATCCCCAGATAGACCAAGTTCTGGCTGGGGATCAGTTGGGACTTCTCGAGGTTCACGAGTAATCCTAATGTCTTTATCAGGTTTAGTGTCACAGTCAGGTCCTCCAAACACTGTTTCTCTGACTTTGCTCTGATAAGCCAGTCGTCTAGGTACAGAGATATACTGATTCCTTTCAGATGAAGCCATCTCGCCACATTTTTCATAAGGTTCGTGAAAACCTGAGGCGCCGTAGACAGGCCGAAACACAAGGCTCTGAATTGGAAGATCCTTCCCCCCGTCATGAAACGGAGGTACTTCTTCGACGAAGGATGGATCGGGACGTGAAAATAGGCGTCCTGGAGATCCAGAGACACCATCCAATCCCCTTGGCGAAGAGCCGCAAGGACTGAAGCAGAGGTTTCCATGGAGAACTTCTGTTTCTGAACAAACTTGTTCAGAGCGCTGACATCCAGAACTGGTCTCCAGCCCCCCGAGGCTTTCGCAACCAAGAAAAGACGATTGTAAAACCCTGGGGAGCTTTGATCCAGCACTAGTTCTATAGCTCTCTTGTCCCACATCTGATCCACCATTTGTTGAAGAGTATCTTTCAACACAGGGTCCTTGTAATTGGCGGACAATTCCCTCGGAGTTGACGTCAGGGGAGGATTGTCCAGGAAAGGAATGAGGTATCCCTTCTGAAGCACCGACATCGACCAAGCGTCTGTGTCGATGAGAGTCCAGGCTTCCGCAAATCCCCGGAGCCTGGCACCTACTGGTGTTTGGAGGAGCGCCACTTCACTTTCCCCTTTTAAAGGGGCGGAACGAGGCTCGACCTCTCTTCTCGGTCGTTTTCCTTTTAGCGGTAACTCTAGTGGGAGGGCCTCCTCGAAAGGGCCGAACAGGAGTAGACACCCCTTTCTTTTCTCCCACCATCACTGGTCTCTTCTTCCTGGAAGATTGCAGGAGAAGATCCTGTGTCGCTTTCTCCGTCAGAGATCGGGAAATATCCCTCACCAACTGTGAAGGGAACAGAAAATCAGACCTAGGGGCGAATAACAAAGCTGCTCTTTGCGAATGGGATACTGCTTTCGTCAAGAAAGCGCTAAAAACAGATCTCTTCTTCAAGAGACCTGCTCCAAATAAGGAAGAAACTTCCCCTGAGCCGTCCTGTACCGCCTTGTCAATACATGACAAAATTGCAAGGAGTACGTCCGGTTCTAGCCCTTCAGGGCATGAGCCTTCTTGGACATCACCCCAGGGACCAATCTAGGAAGTTAAAGACTTCTAGAATGTGAAAAAGTCCCTTGAGGAGATGATCCAACTCTGAAAGACCCCAAGTAATCTTAGCAGTGTGAAGGCTATGTCTCCTGGATGCATCTACCAGACTGGAAAAGTCAGCTTCAGCTGCAGCTGGGAGTGTGAGACCCATATTCTCCCCAGTCTGGTACCAAATCCCTCTCTTGCCCGTAAGTCTAGCGGGAGGCATGCAAAACACTGTCCTTACTAGCTCTTTCTTGGTTAGCATCCAGCTATCCAGCGATTGCAGAGCTCTCTTCATAGAAATCGTCGGTCTCATCTTCAAGAAAGCCGACGATTTCGGCGTCTTAGAGCATGAAAAAAGTGAACGAGGCGAAGGAGGAGCGGCAGGGATCAATGCATCTCCGTATTCCTGGAGTAGGAGAGCTGTCAAAACTTTGTAGTTAGACAGTCCTTCTTTGCCGTGAGACTCGTCCTCTGAGTCCTCTTCCAAAATCGGATCAGAAGGAGAGGCCACTTCCCGTTCCGGGTCTTCCTGTTCAAAAACTCTCTCTACGGGAGACAAACTCCTAATAGGAGAGGGGCTAAGAGAGTGTAAAGAGCTCCTATGCTTGGCTGGCTCTTCGTACTTGGCTGGCTCTTCGCGCTTGGCTGGC
The DNA here is from genome assembly GCF_015104395.2 of Macrobrachium nipponense. Taxonomy (NCBI): domain Eukaryota; kingdom Metazoa; phylum Arthropoda; class Malacostraca; order Decapoda; family Palaemonidae; genus Macrobrachium; species Macrobrachium nipponense. Next base: position 48,313,557 of record NC_061099.1, on the reverse strand, counting down.
GCCTCGCGCCTGGCTGGCGCCTCGCGCCTGGCTGGCGTCTCGCGCCTGGCTGGCGTCTCGCGCCTGGCTGACTCCTCGCGCTTGGCTGGCGCCTCGCGCCTGGCAGGATCCTCGCGCCTGGCTGGCGTCTCGCGCCTGGCTGACTCCTCGCGCTTGGCTGGCGCCTCGCGCCTGACTGGTGTCTCGCGCCTCTCAAAGCTCTCGCGCCTGACTGACGCCTCGCGCCTGGTTGGAGTCTCGCGCCTTTCTGGTGCCACATCCTTGTATGTCAGATGCTTGTCTGGCGCCTCGCGCTTGGCTGAATCCTCACGCCTGGTTGTTACCTCGCGCTCGGCTGAAGCTGCTGGTCTGGCAGACGTATCCCATCTGGGAATATCCTCGCGCCTGTAAAGCGTTTCTCGCTTGTCTGACGCTCTAATCCTAGAAGACGCTTCTCGTCTGTAGGACGACTCGCGCTTGACTGGCGCGACGCGCTTGTCTGGTGCATCAAAATCGTCCAAAGAGTCTCTATCCGAGTAAATCTCAAAAGACTCACGTCCCACAGGAGCCTCACTCCTGGCGGGAGAAGGAAGACGAGTCTTCTTGACCGGCAGTCTCACGTCTTTCTTACGAGGAGGATCCTTCGAAAGGACTCCTACCAAGGCGGATAGCTGTTCCTGCACCACCAAAATGATCCTCTTGGAAGCCTCTCCTGCGTCTTCTTGAACGGGAGAGGGAGACCTCGAAGGAGTTTTGCCCACATCATGGGACGTCAAAACCCTCTTCGCCTTCTTGATGGAAGGAGGCGCTTCTTCCGAAAAGCGTTCTGGGCTTGAATCCAACACAGGATCTCTCCAGTGCCTTTTCAGGGGCTGGACAAGTCCGAATCCTTCCACCCTCGTTTAGGAGAGGGAGAAGCGGACGAAGAGAAGCACTCTCTGAGGACGCTTTTCCGATAGCGGTCCTGAGCAGTCTGTCTATATACAGCACCTGCTGAAGGGACGCCTGACCGGGGGGAATTCTCCACAACCTCCGTACGGCTTTCGACTTTCCTTCTCCTCTGGGCTTGGGAGCTTGGAAGAGGTCTAGGCCTGGGAGCGTCGCAGAGACGGTCAGACGCCCCCTCCACAACACTGGGGACACTCACTTCACTATAATCACTTTCACAGTCCTTACCTTTCATGGTAGCCATTTTGGATCTCATCCTGTGAAGAGTAGCTTTCAGTTCAGCAATTTCCGAGGCCGAATCTGAATGTAAAGCCAGTGAGGGCCCTGATACAGAATTAGAATCATAATTAAGAGAAGAGTTAGAATTATCCAAAGGCTCAATAGGCCTTGTACTACTACCCGCAATCTTAGATGCAGCCCTTCTGACTCTATCCCTTTCTAACTTCTTCAAGTAAGAAGTTAGAGTCTTCCATTCCTCAACATTCAACCTCTCACACTCATGACAGGTGTTAGAAATAGAACAATCAAAACCCCTACATTGCGACATACAGTGTGAGGATCAACCGAAGCTTTCGGTATCCTCACCTTGCAGCCTACATTCACACACATTCTCACACAACCACTTGAATCAGACATTCTTGAAGAAAAATCAAAAGCAAGTCCAAATCCAGTCCACAGTAGCGAATGCCAAAACAACGATCCAGGTACGTCACCAAAAGTCCACAAAAAGATGATCAATTGTCTAGAAAAGCGAATTCCAGTCAAGAGGTGGCAGCAACGATGTTGATACCACCGGCGACAGAAAATATATGAGTAGAAAACGGGAATGGTTCCTAGTCCTGCCGCCCAGGGCAGGCCGGTAGATCACCTGACCTACCTGTAGCGAGTGGCGCGAAATTTGAATTTCTGTCGGGGACGACGGAGTCTTAGCTATGTATATACGTATCTGACAGGTAAGTTGATTGTATGAAACTGTAATTTCAAGAACTTACATGACTCACCAATTTCACTACATTCCATATGTGGCATTTATATGGTTTAGTAGGATTACTAGCTTTTTTCATGGATCTAACTTATGGTTCTTCACCAAGGCTTACAAAAAGCAATAGCTCGTGCACTCCATCTATCCTAGTAACTATTCAACCTGTCTGTGGAACTTCAGGGGTTCTTCTGTTACATTTTTCACAACTGAGGCTCATGTCTCAGTTTGCAAACTCATAACTAGATCCTTATAACAGCACTTTAAATGTATTATGGCAGACTGTTCAGCATTGCCTCCTCTCTCCATTTCTATTAGTGTTGCCAAGGACTCCCAATTCATCATATGCCTATTCCTCTCTTTTTTTTTTTACATGCTCTCTTCAGACATTTTTCTCTTGATAATAGTTCAGTATATCATGTTTCTTCAACTATTTCATCTTCAGTCTTCAAATGCTACTTACTCATATTATGTGCTGCTCTTTATTCTAAAGCATAAATACTATGGGTATCCTACAACTAAATTAATTTTATTTCTTACAATACTCTGTTATTTTATCTACGTATTAACCATTCAACATTTCTACCCTATTTCCATATCATTGTTGAAAGTAATGACAATAAATACATCTATGCTAACCAAATTTTCAGTTAAATTCTTATGCTGAATGGGTCTTGGATAAACTACATCCATAATTCATGTTGATTTCTTTGCTTCTAAAAATGCACTGTTTTATTTTGCAGTATGTAATAAATTATTCTTTCTTAAGCTTGATATTGAGCCATCCTGTTTCCTACCTCAATCAATGTTCTCAATCAATAATAAAAATGCACCTTTTATTGTTTCTAATTCTTTATCCTTCCAATACAAGATATTTCACTGTTTCATTACAGTGCTGGATGACTCTTACCTATATATATACCCATTTATGGTCTTTATATAATAAAAACAAACAATTCAAAGTGAATACCATTCTGAATAACAGACAATCACATACTAATATAACCATTAGTTTAAACTCCAGAAACGATTAAATTAAAAAGTTATTGTAATTTCATTTAAAAATTACCTTAATATACTTAGTGAGCATGATTATGGTCATACATGTTCAGTGTTTAAACTCTAGAAATAAGCATTATTAGCATTTTTAGAGAACGTGCCAAACTCACATGAAAATTCGACTTGCAGGATGGGGTTTGGAACCTAACCTCGCATAAATTCAAGGTATGACATACATACATACATACATACATATATATATATGTAATATATATATATATATATATAGATATATATATATATTATACATATATATATAATATATATATATATATATATCTATATATATATATATCTATAATGTTATATATCTTCTATATATCTATATATATATATATATATATATATATATATATATACTATATATATCTATATATATATATATATATGTGTGTATATATATATATATATATATATATAATATATATATATATATATATATTTCTATATTATATCTTATATATATTATATATATAAGAATATATATATATAACTATATATATATATATAGATATATATATATATACTATATATATATATATATATATATTATATATATATATTATATATAGATTATATATAGATAGAATAGATATAATATATATATATATATATATATATATATATTAGATATATATATATATATATATATATATATTATATAATATATATTCTATATATTATAGATCTATATGTATAATATATATATCCTTATGTATATATCTATATCTATATGTATATCTATAGATAATATATATTATTTATATATAATATTATATTGTATATATCATATGCTATGACTATATAGGATATATATATATATATATATATATATATCTATATATATATATATATAATTATCTATAATATATATAATTATATATATATATCTATATATATTCTAAGTAGAAAATCTGAATAGTCAGCAAAACTAACTAACTCCAAGAAGAACCAGATATTACTAAGTCTTACCATTGTTGTCAGTAGCATTGACGTCTGCTCCGAAGCTTATTAGAGTTCTTACAACTTCAGAAGCATATGGATGGCCGCATAAGGATGCCAGATGAATGGGCGTTTCACCTGCACAGCAAATGAGTACCTTTTATCAGTCTTTCGTAACATATTTAAGATTTCTGAAATGTCTTTCAAGAATGAATATGGTCTGTCATTTGCCACACAAATGGATACACTGTCTGCTTAATATTTTTTTTTTCAAAATTGAGGCTGTCAGGTAGTGGCATCATTTCAGATTTTTCTTGGGGGGGCGTTAAACTCATGATAAGTGTGGAGTGGCATGTGGAGTAAACCCTATTGCCTGAGGTTAAGGGGGTGCTGTAAGCCACTCTGCCAAGAAATTTTTGGAAATTTGTGCACATTTGGAGCATTTTGAAGCCATATTAGATTCACCTTAGAGTGAATTTTACTGTTGTTATTATTATTATTTCAAAGGCTAGGGGTGCAAACCAAGTTTTGGGGTGGGGCCATCAGTGTCTTGAGGGGGTAAGTGCCACCCCAGCCCCGGCTAAATGATGCCCCTGCTGTCAGGGTTTTAGTTTTCTTTGAGGAATATACGAACGGCCAAATTTATCTTTCTACGTACACAGGGTTATTACTAGAAAAGCTGGTAGATACAGATTAATTACTTAAGATATTAAATATATGCCATTCATAAGTATGATACTGAAGAAGAGTAAGAGAAACTAATAAAAAACACCACCTAATTCAAATGAGGGTAGTTTGTACAGATACAGTACTAGGCACTATACCAGTAAAGATATGTATAGTTATACTCAGAACTCATGCTACAAGATTGTACAGGATTTCCACCACGCAACTTCCAAATGGCTAAAAACACCAATACAGTATGTATATGTTTCTGAAAGATTTTACACTGAATACCAAGTTTCATACCCAAATTGTAGGCTAATGTGTTATAATGGCAGCTAAAAAAAAGTTTTTTGTACCTGACCTTTACACTAGAAAACTATAGTATCTAAAATCACAATTTTTGAAAGTAAATTGTATTTTTTCTAACTATAAAAACCTGAGGTCCTTTACATAATGAATTACTTTCATCAAGCTGGAATTACGGCCATTAAATTCTTTAACAAGGTGGTTAGGCAGTAACTACCATGTGGCAAGCGGGTAGGCCAGCCTGCCCGGATGTAAACACTCCACTTTGCCTTTCGATCCAGGTTCAGATTGAGGGGTGGCATGAGGTGGGCAAATATGTAAAGGACCTCAGGTTTGTATAGTTAGGAAAAATACAATTTACTTTCCAAAATTGTGATTTGTTCCTACATGATATACAAACCCTCGGTCCTTTACATAAGGAAGACTCACTGATTGGTGGGAGGAATATGAGTGAACCTCTAGAACTGACTGGAGTTCTACACACCTGGGCTATCCCTCCTGGTCGTAAGAGCGAGGAGGAGTGCCCTGCCTCTGACAAGTTGATCGGAGTATAGGAGCTGTATCATCAAGAGTCAGACTTCTGGGCCTTTTTGAAATGAGTGAGGAATCGTAACTCATCCAAAAATGGGCTGGGAAGAATATTTAGAGTCGGAGGCATTAATGCAAAGTTCTGGGAAGGGTTTGCATTATTGCCAGTCTCCTTCCTCCCCTTGCTAGAGGAAGGAGTGGGATTGCTTCTATGATTCTGATAAAAAACACAGAAAGGAAGTTCTAAGTGTAAGCTTACTGCATCAATCGCCCAACCAGCCAGTGTAAGTTCGAGTCCTATCCTCAACCTGAAGGAAGAGGAGTGGAAGGACAAGGTGGGGAAGGAGTAGGCTAGTCACTCTTGCTTCCTTCTTACCTCTAGAACTGCACACCATAGGTGAGATTCAACTTGTCCTCTTGAAGGAGCCGGGTAAGCAAACACAACCTGCAAGCATCCACCACCGGTCCAAGAAAATGAGGTTCCAAGGACCTGTGGGCAGGCCCGAAGGAAGAAAGATATAAATATGGTCGCATGAGACCTCATCTCCCTTTCTGTCCGACATATTCTTCGGAGTGATGAAATGTACCCATCCACTAGACTATCCAACAGCAGAGAAGTCTCTCATGATCTCGTAAAACTCGGAGAAAGACGTGTCATCGGACACTTCTGCAATGGCAGTCCGCAGCGGGTAAAGATACCGACACTCCATGATGGGTGTCGATCCTTTAAGGGCACAGCAACACGCCAATAGGACAAAGTAATGACTGACCTGGATCAACCAATACACTGGATCAACCAATACAAAGTCCACAGCATAGCTCATAACGGACTTGGACTCTTCAGCAGATGCCGACTGACTGCGTTCAGTGAGCTGTCATGCAACCGAGACGTAGTCACAACATGACACCCACTTTTTGAAGGGTTATGCTGAGAACAACCATACAAATCGTCTATCTTGTTCGCCACCAATGTTGGGAGACAAGATGATGATTCTCTCAAGGCATGTGCACATCAGACGATAGTCAATTGCCTTCTAGAAACTGAGGTCCCTGTGATGGCAAGACAGAAGTTCTCATAGTAATTGAATCTCAAATAAGGAGAAACAATACTATATGCTAATGAATGACTAAGGTGGATGTGGACTACATCTTTACAGTTGAACCGAGAGAAGTAAATTCTCAAGATTCTGATCATAGAAAAAGTCCCGTCGATGACACCAACCAGTGAAGATGGCTTTAATCCCTGTTGTTTTACAGAGGATTGAAAAAGCTAAACCGCTATTTCATTACTGTGCGGTGAGAAAGTTGGAGTTTGCAATGAAAGCGGAGCATCTTTCAGTAATGAAAACACAGGGATTGTACTGCCTGAAGAACCGCTTCTTGTGGGCTGGATCAGGGAGGACATTTCTATTTACCTTTGAAGCAGAGCTGGCAGGGCGGGGAACAGGCGAAGTCTTCCGTTATTCATTTACAATTCGGGGTGAACAAAGAATAATTGCACACCTTACAAATTATGAAATGTATACTTATTAGAAGACAAACTCAGATTGTCTGAAGAATATCATTCTGCATCATCGCAGCAGCAAGTGCGATGATGCGGAAGACTAGGCTACAGACTTCTGTTACTTACTGTGAGGTATACATAAAGATGATAAACGAGTCTAGTGAGATATATCTGTCTGAAAATTCTCGCAACGGCAAAATGCGATGCAGGAGAGATGGTCATACACGTATGCAAGAATTCCAGCCAACCAGAGACCTAAGTCTGTGATTGCCGGACAGATTCGAATTGGTAGTCAATCCTCGACAGAGGCAAAACAATACCAAAAGCGAAATATCTCGGAGAGCAAGCCGTACTGGCTGAGGCAGGCTGGCAGCGCTGTACACTGCTAGCTCTCGCTTAACTTGTTGTCATCCTGAGTTGCCAGGTATTCCATTCCATGAAGGAATGCGTTCGGCTAGAACCATCAAGCACAAAAAAGATACGCTCGAGGATTTGCATTTTAACCGAAATGGGAGGGAAGAAAACCCTCCCATTCGGTGAATGCAAATGCTGTGGTGCTGTTGGTAAACAATACCACTAGTTGCTGTGGTGTTGTTGGTAAACAATACCACTAGTTATCTCAAAATCGAAAGCGGTAACTCCATCCCGAGCTGTTGGTCAATTAAGAGAAGATACTATTCGTCTCGGTCACATACCCGTAGAGTTAACTTAATGTTATGTGCCTACTACTCAGAAAATTCAACTGAAAACAGAAGCATGTTGCGAGAGAAATATACGTAGTATATTTGTGGGTTCCTGTACATCGCACTCCAGCCTAATTCTCCTTCATTCAAGGAACAAGAATAAGGACTGGAAGCAGACCTCCTTCATTCTCTAATGAAGAAAGATAAGGTGAAGTTTTCCCGAAGGGAGACTTCTACGGTGATAACAGGATACCGAAGACGACTAGTTCAAGCCGAACTAGATGTTCCCAAAACAGTAGCACTGGAGAGGCATTCAAACTCTTGGTGCTATCCATCCTGAACAGATTGATGTATGTTCAGCAAGATCCTAAGATTGAACCAAAAACATGGTCTCTTGGGTTTGAATTCCGAGGAGTAGACTCCACCGAATTCCTCTTATTTCCTTGTTAATTCTGGTATAACCAGGAAGTAAGGGGAAAAAAGAGAGTAGGATTGACTGTTATTGTCTGCTCTTCTCTGTATCTCGGGGGTGACCGCGTACTGAGGCGATGGACCGTCAGGTCCATCCAGGCTGAACCCCTCCAGAGACACTCTTCCTTCATCAGCAGCACTTCCATAGGCAATATCATCGGGAATACCTGTTGCCAAAGTGTTTGGAAATCTCAGAAAACCAAATCACCCTGCAAACACTAGAAATTCCAAGGAATTTAATGGCTTAGTGAGACTCCCGACTTCTGTAATAACAATCACCGGGAATATCTATCTCGACAGCGTGTTTGGAAATTACAGGAAAACCAAAACACTCTGAGAACGCCAGGAATTCCGATGAATTTGAGCATTCGGCAAGATTCACAGTTATCGTAGTAACAATTATCAGGAATTCTCATCTCGCCCAAGTGTTTGCAGATCGTAGCAGACCAAAACACTCAGTGTGTGCTAGAAATTCAGAAGAATTTAAAGCGTTCAACGAGACCCCTCAAATTTCGTCAGACGATCATAGGGTGGTGGCCCTACTCAATTCCCGTAGAAGTCGAGGAGGAACGGGCATATAAGATCCTTCCTCAACGACGTGGACGTACATCTGGTAGGACCCAAAGGTCCCTCCAGGAACGCAGTCCCCCGACGCTGAATCCTACGGAGAGCGCTCTGCAGGATCTCTCCCGTTCACCTCACCCTTCCCGGCGTAGCCAAAAGAAGAGAGGGAATGGGGGAGGAAGACTGGATGCTCTTGCTCGCCTTGCTAGCAGAACTAGCAGCCGGAGAAGTGAGTCACAGGCAGCCATCAACCTGTGGTGATGGCCGCTATGCAAGTCTAGGAAAGCGTTGCCGTCTGGAGAAAACGCTTTCCCAAGGAGGGTTATAAAACTCTCGTACTGCAGGTGACCGTCCTCTGGGTGGGGCTGAGCGTGCACCTGACATGAGAGAGCCGATACCGTGCCAGTCCTCGTCGAGGCCGAAACCTCTCGAGAGGACTGAAAGGGGGGAGCCCACACCGGTCTCTGCGTGCGTGGTCCAGCGGTGATGGCTACTCCGCGAGTCTAAGAAAGTGTCATCATCCTCGCCAGGCCCCCCCCAAAATCTCCTCTAATCACTATCCAGTCCTAAGACCGAATTGGGCACATAGGCTCTTGTGGCTGGACTAAGAGAAGTGCACTCCTCATGATAACCCCTGGTTGCCTCGCTCCTCCTGGTGTATCCCGCCGAGAAGGTTGAAGGGACAGGTGAGGCAGATCTGACGCTCCTGTTCTGTCTACCAACAGAACCGGTGGACGGAGAGGGCTGCAGGTGATCACCATCCCGCGGTGATGACCGGTCTGCAGGTCTGGACTAGCGATCTCCCTGCAGAAAGCGCTGGACCGAGGACGGTAGCGTTGGTTTCTTGCATCAGGGGAGCTGCTGCCAGCCATGCGAACGTCTGATCATGCTGGTGTGATCTACAGATCGGGTGACTGGTAGCATCCACCGACGCGATGAGACTGAGCACCGTCCTCACGATGCGTTACAGTTCCAGAAACAGCCAAAGCTGTTCCCAGGGACCCGAGGGACCTCCTCCCAGTCTCGCCTCATGTACGGTCAGATGGGACCGTCACGTCTACCCTGGGTACTGGTCTGGCGAGTCACCTGGGCGACTCTTACCATCCTTCCACCCCGTGCCTGGATTCTGGTGGTCAGCGTACTCAGCGGCCTGGACCCTGGCTGCACAGTCACCAGCAGGTGACCGTACACATAGTTTCTGGTGAGAGACCGAGACGGTTCCTGGTCCAGAGGTGGAACCTCTAGAGCCAGGAGCAGAGGTACCAGCGGTGGCTGGTACCTCTATGGTCCCCGTCTTTCTCTTCCCTGGGGAAGGAGAGATGGGCACCATTCTCGAAGGAACAGGATGACCAACGGAAGGCCCACCTGTCTCACTGGGGCAATGAGACAGACCCTTAGAACGGGGGGGATAAGACCACCTTCTTCTTCCTTGGCTGGGGAGCCTTGGAAGGAGAAGTGAAGAAGGAGGCAGAAGACGACAACGAAGACAAAGAAGATGACAACGACACCTTCCTCTTCTTCTTCGCCAACTTCCTCAGGACGGCAGAAAGTTCCTCCATCCAGGACGGGGCTGTGGTGGCTGCCAAAGCAGCAGGCCCCAGCGTGACATGGGAAGGAGGACCTGACGGAGCAGCAGTGGAGGAGGGTTACGAAACTCTCGTATGGCAGGCGAAGCGTCTGCCACCACCTAGACCGGTCGGTCGCGCGAACGTGACCGTTGTCTGGGTGGAGCTGAGCGTGTACCTGACTGGAGAGAGCCGATACCATCCTCCAACTCGTCCAAGTTCTTGTCGAGGACAAAACCTCTCAAGAGGACAGGATGGGGAGCCTCCACCGGTCTCTGCGTGGATGGTATCACCAGCAAGGCGCAAGTCACCTGAGTGACTCGCTCCTTTCTTCCACCCAATGCCTGAGTCACGATGGCGAGCGGACTCAGTGTCACCGACTCTGGATGCACGCAAATCCAAAGATTTACGTGCACTTTGGGACTCTCAAATGAGCGCCAGACATGGAACTAGTCTTAGGGGCAGAACCTCTAGGACTAGCAGCAGAAGGGCAAAACGATGTTTGCGCTTCTACGGCTCCCAACACTCTAGGCCCTGGGAACAGCGTGACGGTTTCCGTTCCCTAAGGAACAGGAGAGCCAGCGGAAGACCCAACCGCCTTTGAAGAGGCAGACCCTTTGAAGTCCTGTGACGAGACTTCTCAGGGGGGGAGACTACCTTCTCTTTCTACAGAAAGGAGTCTAGGAGTCGAAGGGGGGAGACTGATGAAAGTATGATGATCTCGATGAGGAGGATGATGACACTTGATGATCTCTCTTCCTCTTCGATTCCTCAACATTCTGCGAGACTTCTACATCAGGAATAGTTAATCATAACAGGGCAGCGGCAAAGGCTTCGTCCAGTGACGTAACTCCAGGATAGTCTAGTGGTAATTTAATATGATTTCCAGCAGGGGGTCAGTACACACACTCAAGGATCAAAATCACAGCATGCTACGAGTCACAGGTACAATTCCAATTTTGGGATAACCAACAAAAAGAGCTATCCAACCATATACTGCTGTAATCACAATCACCACTGTCAAGTCTGTAAAATAATGAAAATATGATTTAAAGTAATAAGGATACTCCTCACACATCCAAGGGCACTGCCCTCCGAAATAAGAGGAGATCCCCCAAACACCAACACCACACGCTCCCTCCTCTACCTTCGTCTGATAGCTAGTGTATATTCCAGATGAATACATGTCTCATTTTCATCGCATTAAATACATGTCTTGTCCTCCTATTAATACATGTCTCGTCCTCACGTTAAAGGACGAAAGTATGTAATAATAAAGATGTTGGCATATCTTTGCCGCCGACCCTTAACACTAAGTAGAAAGGTGGCTATCAAGGCTATCACAAAAAGTGGGTTTGCATATTATTATCAAACCCAGTATACTATACACATTTAAACAAAAAATAAAAACTGAAAGATCCCACCAGGAAAATGATCAACGGCCAGTCAGCAAGAGCTCACAAAAACACAAAAGTCGAGTGTTTACATCCGCACAGGCTGGCCTACCCGCCTGCCACATGGTAGTTACTGCCTAACCACCTTGTTCAAGAATTTAACGGCTGTAATTCCAGCTACGCCGAAAGTAATTCCTTACATAAAGGACCAAGGGTTTGTATATCATGTAGGAGCAATTAACTGTTACACCTTTTGGTAGGTAATTCCACTAAGATCATAACACTCACATACCATAAAAAAGAGATCACTCAAGTCAACAGTGTTTTGGATGATTTCCCCATAAGCAGAGAAAAAGAACACTTGTGATATTTGTTCTGATATGATCTTCACAAAAAGGTTTAGAAATTGAAAAATAATGATATGTTTAAAAAAATAAGTGCCAAATGTAAACTAAGAGTAAACAGAGAGCATTTAATTTTTCAATATTATGTAAGAATTACCAAAAGATTTTTAATGGGATTTCACAGCCTTGCAACCCATAAACAAAACAGTAGTAAAGACTCACCTTGTTTATTTTTTGAGTTAACGTTTGCGCCACTGCGTATCAGAGATGGAATGATATCAGTATAAAAGTCCTGGTTTTGTAGCCCAATAAAGGTTCTTGCCCATTCATCAAATTCTGCAGGAGTATAATAGAGAATCAGTTAAAATACAAAGATTAGGAAAACTAATGTTACGGTACTAAACTGTATGATGCTTCTGTGTGTGCACATGTCTGTGTACATACACACACACGGAAGCAACACGTAGTTTAGTATTGTACCACTAGTTTTCCTAATCTCGGTATTTTAACTGTGTATGTGTTAATTACGGTCATATAATTTTTAGGCTTTCTTCATGCCAAGCAGCCTGCAGCAGGATGTAAGGTTGTCCTTAATTCAGACCAAGATATGTAAGATTCATATGCAACTGTCAAAACTTACAAGATCCTAGAAAACATCTCCAAAATATATGATGGCTAAGGTCCTAAACAAACCCTTAACCACCTATGATCCTGCACTGTTCTCTGAAATTCTGTTAATTCATAGACCCTTAAAACCGCTGAACCTAACACAGCATCTTTAGATGAAAACAGCCTGTGTACCAATGTTTCACTCCAGGAGACCACAAAGATCATATTTTTTAATGTTTAAAAGTCTGGCAGGTTCTCCATTGCAGTCCCTTTAAAACTATTAAAGGAAATACTGAAGGTGTGCACACTGGAGGCCATTTTCTTCTTATACTGAAAAGAATTTTTCTGACAAATAGATGGCATGGCAGTCACAAACCCTCTGTATTCTTTTCACTAACATTCATGGATAAAATCTTTATCACTTTCACGTGGAATTATGAGGCAAAAAGCTAGCAGATGAAAAAATTAATTTGGTTCTCATTCTCTGGATTCATGATCAAAATTTTTCACAAATAATTCAAAATCAGTGTAAGTTTATCAAGAGACAAAGGAAGAAATGAAACTTGAGCTGTCAACTGCAAACTGAATTTCTAATCAAATTGGCAAGGAACTGATAACTGATTTTTTGTTGAAAAATAATAATTGGTGGGAAAGCATGTAATACATTATAAGAAGGCAGTCACTTTCATAGAGAATCTGCAAATCTTTCTGCAGACCAGTTCATGTTGTGTGGTGTACAGTAATAAAAATGGTATCTTTATTCCTTGTGGATGAATACCAAGATAGTGTTGAAAACTTGACACTCAGGATGTTGCACAACTGTAAAAAGTATCATAAATGTGTGTGGTGTAACATCATTATTTAGAAGAATGGAGTAAGCTATCAGGTGAGATAGGAAGCTTTCCAGCTCAAGATAGACTTCTTACGTATTTCATTTGGTTCTCCCAATTCAAGGTGCTTTAACTCAACAGTTGAACCCTTCATTAGGATGAGCTTCTAGAATTTCATTTGACAACCATCAGTTTCTTTTAAAAATTCTAAGATGGTGTTCTGACAAAGGAGCTAAAAGCCAACAGATTTTGAAGCAAACAAAGCATGATAAGTGTTTCTTGGTGCTACCGCCAAATGTTTTCTAATTTAAGAGTATGTACTGAGATCAGAGTTAGAATGGGTACTATTTAGAATGTAGGAGTGATTGAAAATCTTCTGTAACAAGGTCATATGAGTTGTTTACTATATGAATGAACTGATATAAAAATAAATGTGCACATCATTTGTGGTAATCTATGCTGGTGTGTGTGTGTGTGTGTGTGTGTGTGTGTGTGTGTGTGTGTGTGTGTGTGTGTGTGTGTGTGTGTGTGTGTGTCCCATGTATAATTACCAGCCAATTTTGTTCTAAGCAATATTAAACTGATCACTCTTTTCTTCTGCTTAAAATAGTCATGCTAAATAGAAGGCATGTACTATTCTAAGAGAAAAATGTGACAGCATTCCCAAGCTAATTTCATAGCATGAAGTCTTGAAAAATGGAAAAAAATCCTTCCATCTTATTACCCACAAATGGCACATCAATCATATTGATATGTAGGCTCTGAGAATAACTCAAGGTCATCAGGCATCGAGAACAGTTGTCATACAGGACCTAACATTGCTTTAACCTGAACATGATATTGTCATGATACAATAAAGTTTGTTCATACTTACCTGACAGATATATATATAGCTGTATTCTCTGACGACCGACAGAATTTCAAAACTCCCGGCAAACGCAGTGGTCGGCTAGGTGGTTAGTACCCATTCCCGCCGCTGGGAGGCGGATACCGGGAACCATTCCCATTTACTATTCAGATTTTCTTTACCACTGTCCCCTGAGGGGAGGTGGGTGGGTACTTGATTATATATATCTGTCAGGTAAGTATGAACAAACTTTATTGTATCATGACAATATCATTTTGTTCATGACACTTACCTGCCAGATATATATATATAGCTGAATCCCACCATTGGAGGTGGGAAGGGACAGAATAGAAGGATTTTGGAAACATTTCACATGCAGATGATTGACATCTTGGTTCCCTACCTGTTAGCATAGCTGACTTCGTGATTACTGTCACCCAAGCCTGCTTCTGCTTAACTAGAATTTCCAGCAAGGTAGTGACCTGTACAGCTGGATAGTTCTAGATGATCTGTCAACGGGAGCGTGACCACAATGTGACTAGACCATATTGACCATACTGAAGACAATGAAGCATAATAAATACCACCTAACCTAGCCTCACTAAAGTTAGTCCCATAACTTTCAGGCTAATTAAAGGGAAGACCGCCTCAAGCGGCCAACCCTACGACCGTAAAAAAAACAAACCCATAATTAAAATCACACACATCCATTTTCTAAAGGATGGGGTTCGTATTGCTTCTCGTCCCCAATACTGTATCCGCGGAATGTATGGTCCAAGCGAGTAGCAATTCTCATATGTCGCCTTCACATCTCTGAGGTAGTGTGAGGCAAACACAGAGTTGCTTCGCCAAAATGTGGCACCCAGGATATCACTGAGTGCCATATTTTTCTGAAAAGCCACCGAAGTAGCTACCGCTCTAACCTCGTGAGCATTAACTTTTAGCAGTTTAAGATCACCATCCATGCAGGATGAATGAGCTTCCCTGATGGTATTTCTCAAGAAGAACGCCAGTGCGTTTTTAGACATTGGTAATTCCGGCCTCTTGACCGAACACCACAGGTTGTCTGACGGGCCTCTACATTGTTTGGTCTTTTCCAGATAAAATTTGAGAGCTCTGACAGGGCACAAAACTCTCTCCGGCTCTCGTCCGACGAACTCTGATAACCCCTTGATATCAAAGCTTTTAGGCCAGGGGTTGGATGGGTTTTCGTTCTTCGCTAAGAACGAGGGGCTCAGCGAACACACCGCATTGTGTTCTCTGAAACCCACATGTTTAGTCATAGCTTGGATTTCGCTAACCCTCTTAGCTGTTGCCAAAGCTGTCAGGAAAATAGCTTTCCTAGTTACATCTTTCAAAGAGGCAGCGTGCATAGGCTCAAATGGGGCTGACATTAAAAACTTTAAGACAACATCTAAATTCCATGAGGGAATCTTGTCTCGTGGAGCTTTTGATGTTTCAAAGGACCTCAATAAATCGTGAAGATCTCTATCATTCGATAAATCCAAGCCTCTGTGTCGAAAGACCGTTGATAGCATACTTTTGTAGCCTTTAATCGTTGACACTGAAAGTTTGTCTATCTCTCTAAGATGTAAAAGAAAATCAGCAATCTGGCTCACAGAGGTCGTGGAGGAGGAAATATTTTTCCTTCTACACACACCAACCTCTGAAGACAGCCCACTTCGATTGGTAGACAGCTTGGGAAGATGTTCTTCTAGCGCTGGCAATAGCTCTTGCCACCGATCTTGAAAAACCTCTCGCTCTGGCCAACTTTTGGATAGTCTGAATGCAGTCAGACTCAGAGCGGAAAGGTTTCCGTGATACCTCTCGAAGTGGGGCTGTCTGAGTAGATCGATTTTTTCTGGAAGTGTCCTTGGGAAATCTACCAGAAATGACATGGCCTCTGTGAACCAGTCGCTTGCAGGCCAAAAGGGGGCGATCAACGTCATTCTTGCTCCTTCCGACGCCGCAAACTTCCTTATTACCTCTCCCAGGAGTTTGAATGGAGGGAAGGCGTAGAGATCCATCCCCTTCCAATTCCAAAGCATGGCGTCTATTGCTATTGCTCCTGGGTCTAGAACCGGAGAGCAGTAAATCGGAAGCCTCTTCGTTTTTGCTGTCGCGAAGAGGTCTACCAGTGGGCGTCCCCAAAGTTTCCACAACTCCTTGCAGATCTCTGGATGGAGAGTCCATTCGTTTGGAAGCATTTGATGTCGACGGCTGAGGAGATCCGCACGAACGTTCTGCTGTCCTGAAACGAACCTCGTTAGAATCGTTACATTTCTCAGCTTCGCCCAAAGTAAGATTTCCCTCGTTATCTTGAACAGGGAGCGAGATAGAGTTCCTCCCTGTTTTTCGAGATATGCGAGCGCCGTGGTGTTGTCCGAGTTGACTTGTACAATTCGTCCCACAATCCTTGACTCGAAGCATTGAAGTGCCAAACGAATCGCTTCTAGCTCCTTGAGGTTTATGTGCCAGGACCTCTGTTCCCCTCTCCAGAGGCCTGACACTTCTTCCTCCCCCAGTGTTGCTCCCAGCCCGTCATGGACGCGTCTGAGAACAACACTAGTCTGGGCTCAGAACTTTGAGGGACATCCCTTCCGATAGCTTTACGGGATCGGACCACCACTTCAAATGCTCTTTGATCGATTGAGGGATTCTCAAAATCTTGTCTAGGTCTTTCTTGTTCTTCCAGTTGTCTGCTAGGAAAAACTGAAGCTGTCTGAGGTGCAGCCTTCCCAGAGAAACAAATTTCTCCAGCGAGGAAATGGTCCCCAGCAGACTCATCCATTCCCTCGCCGAGCATATTTCCTTCTCTAAGAAGACCGATACTTTCTCTAAGCATTTTAGCTGACGTTCTATGGATGGAAATGCTTGAAAAGCCACTGAATCCATCTGAATCCCCAGATACACGATGGACTGTGTGGGAATCAGATGGGACTTCTCGAAGTTGACCAGAAGGCCCAGGTCCTTCGTCAGCTGTAATGTCGTATGTAGGTCCTCCAGACACTGTTCCTTTGACGTGGACCGGATCAGCCAATCGTCTAAATAGAGTGAGACTCTTATCTTTGAGAGATGGAGCCATCTTGCTACATTTCGCATCAGAAGCGTGAATATCATAGGGGCTGTACTCAGCCCGAAACAGAGAGCTCTGAATTGGAAGACCTGTCCTTTCAGAACGAATCTGAGGAACTTCCTGGACCGAGGATGTATCGGAACATGGAAATAGGCAATCTGGAGATCCAAGGACACCATCCAATCTCCTGGTCTCAGGGAAGCTAAAACAGACTGTGCAGTTTCCATCTTGAATTTTATTTTCCTTACAAAAAGATTCAGTCTGCTTACGTCTATGACAGGTCTCCATCCTCCCGAGTGCTTCGGAACAAGGAAAAGCCTGTTGTAGAAGCCTGGGGAGTTCCGTGACACGACTCTTTCTACTGCTCTCTCTTTTCCAACATCTGATCCAAAAGGTCTAATAAGATCTGTTGCTTTGAATCCTGATAAGAGGGCGAAAGGTCTATTGGTTCTATGCTTAATGGTGGTTTCGATAGAAACGGGATTTTGTAACCTTTCTCGATCACTTCGAGTGACCAAGAGTTCGCCCCTCTTATCCTCCATGCTTCGGCGAATAGCGCGAGTCTCGCCCCGACTGGTGTCTGGAGGCCGAAAAGTCATTTCTTTCCCCTGGTTTTTGAGGGGGCTCTGCCCCTAGGGAAACTCCTCCCTCGAGCAGCAGCTCTTGAAGAGGCTCTTCCACGAAAGGGCTTATAATTCTTCCTAGAAGCTTGCGTGGTTCTTGAAGACATCTGATCAGCAGGACGTTTCGAAGACCGAGACAATAAGTCCTGCGTCGCTCGTTCTTGGAGATTTACTGATAAATCCTTTACCATCGATTGTGGAAAAAGATGAGCAGAAAAGGGAGCGAACAACAATTCTGCTTTTTGCGCTGGCGACACTGACTTAGCTGTGAAGCTACAGAAGAGTGCGCGTTTCTTCAGGACTCCCGACGCAAAATGTGATGCCAGTTCGTCGGAGCCATCTCTTACTGCTCTGTCCATTGCATTGACAAAATACTCGCTAAGTCCTCCAATGAGATGGAATCTGGGCTTCTAGACTGAACATCCAAGACGCCCAGACACCAATCTAGAAAGTTAAAAACTTCCAAAGTTTTATAAAGGCCTTTGAGATGGTGATCTATCTCCGACATTGTCCACGAAACTTTCGCTGATGCCAGGTAAGATCTTCTAGGAGCTTCCACTAAGTTGGCGAAATCCCCTTGTGCGGAAGCGGGGATTCTCAAGCCTGCTTCCTCTTCTGTCTCGTACCACTTCCCCGATCTTCCACTAAGCCTTGTGGGGGGAAGTGCAAAAGAAGTCTTGCCCTTTGTCTTTTTGGATTCCATCCAATCATGGATTCTTTTAAAAGCCCTTTTAGTCGAGAGCGAGGTGGCCATTTTGACAAAATTTGGAGTCTTCCTTGCCTTCGAAGAGGTTAGTTGCGAAGGTGGAGAGAGAGGAACTGGAGCTCGGAACTTCTCGGGAAACAAATCTTTTAAAAGACGAGTCAGAGTCTTATAATCCACAGAGGATGAGGTTGTAGGATCCTCCTCCTCTTCCGAAACAGCCTCGCTTGACGATTTATTTTCTAATGGAGACATAGCCTTATTCTGCATTGAACGAGAAGAAACCAAAGTTTCATCTCCCTTTCGAACCGTAGGTTTTGTGTTTGAAATCAATTTTGAAGAGGAGAGTCTGCTATGTTCTCCTAACCTTGACTTTCTCTCCGAATTTTCCAAACTGACGTCATACGATTTCTCTTGACGAGCACTGACATTGTAGTTCCTACTACCTTGAAGCATATGGCGCTTATCCTTCTGACTAGCGACCTGTTCTTTTCTGCTCAGGATAACTTTATGCATCGGACGCCTAGCGCCCTCAAAAGCGTCCTCATTTGCGTCCTGGAAAGCGTCCTCATTTGCGTCCTGGAAAGCGTCCTCATTTGCGTCCTGGAAAGCGTCCTCATTTGCGTCCTGGAAAGCGTCCTCATTTGCGTCCTGGAACGCGTACTGATATGAAGGACGACGAGCGTCCTTACTAGCACTACGCCTCGCGTCCTCAAAAACGTCCTCATATTCATCTTCATATCCTTCCTCTGAACTAATATCGTGCGTCTGAAGTCTCTCCAGCCGACGTTTCCGACCCCGAGCGTCCCGAGAAGCGTCCTTACGAGCGTCCTGGTTAGCAAAGCGTTTGTTTTGTTGAATATGCTCTTCCTGTAAGTCAAGATCCATTCCTCCCAATTCTATTCCTGAGCGATCCTTCTGAACGTTCTTCGACTCTGGGAAAAGACGACGGCGGCGGCCGCCTGTGCGGCACCTATTGTCTTTATCTTTACCGCCAATACTTCTAGAGACTCTCAGCAGGACTGCTTGCGCGTTCCTGATTGAGTCGATGAGGTCTAGAAGGCGACGGATCAGACGAAGACGAAGAACGAAGAGAAGCCGCAGGAGAACGTCTAGATTTCTTGACGGGTAGCCAAAGATCTTTTTTACGACTACGTGATCTTTCCTCTTTCTTGGCGAAAAACGTATCCAACTGTTGACGAATCGCTTCGAGAGTCTTTTTGATGGTGAAGAACCATATGATGGAATGAACCTTTGAGAAGAAGATGGGCGAGGGGACGCCTTCTTCCTTCTCTCCGGACTCGAATCAGGACGCTCAGAAAGCGTCCTAAATCTCTTGTGCGGGATACTGTCTTCGAAGTCTTCCGGAGAAGACCGAAGCGTAAACTCAAGAGGCGGAGGACGCTCTCGATCTCCCGATGAAGCGTCCCTCTTCCATCATACCTTTCCTAAGAGGTCGAGAAAGACGATGGCCCGCCAGTGGCCGACGTCTTAGTTCTTCCTTACCACCTCCCACTTGGAGAGGCTGCGTACTCGTTCCGCTAAGAACCTTTCCTAAGGGGCGAGGGCGTGGAAAGAACGATGGCCGCCAGTGCGACGTCTTTAACGTACTTCCTTACCACTCTCACTTGGAGAGGCTGGCGTATCTTCCGTAAGACCTTTCCTAAGAGGGCGATAGAAAGAGATGGCCGCTTGTGCGACACCTTACGTCTTCCTTACCACTCTCAGTCGGAGAGGTCTTCCGAGATTCCCACCCACGGTGAGGTGAGGACGTCTCGGAGGAAGAGAAGCATTCCTTCAAGATTCGAGCTTGCGCGCGATCTTTGGCAGCCTGGGATGCGTCCTTCAGGATGGCTGCCGAAGGGACGCCAGACCGGTGTTTAATTCCCGTAACCCTCCTTCGGCCTTCGACATGTCCATTCCCTGTGTTCTGGGAGTCCGACAGAGGTCTCAACCTGGAGGCATTATAGGACCGATCTGACGCCCCCTCCACTTCACTAGGTGCACTAACATTATCACTACACTTTTGCACATTAGATTGTAGCACTTTCATTTTCGATTCAAGGTTCCGAATCGATTCTAAAATGGTAGAAAGGGCATTCCCTTCGGTAACAATCACTTCCTTATCTGAAGGAGAAATTATAGGGTTATGCGTAGCATGTTCTACATTTATGTTAGATTGAGCAACTTTACTTTGACTTTTAACAGAAGCACTCCTGGAGGAAGACCTCCTAATTCTGTCACGCTCAAGTCTACAAATGTAAGATTCATACGCCTTCCATTCGACATCAGTTAATACTTCACATTCTTTGCACCTATCATCCAACAAGCAAACATGCCCTCTACAATTCACACACACTGTGTGAGGATCTACCGAGGCTTTTGGTAGCCTCACCTTACATTCTTCTACACCACACACCCTGAAACTAAGTCGAAACCTAGATCCAGACATCTCAATTCTAAGAAAAATAAAAGCCAAAATCAAAATCCAAACCACAATAGCGTATGCCAAATCACTAAGCCAAGTCCGAAACCAAAAGACAATCCAAATACTCAAGTGACAAATGAAGTTTTCGAAATCCTAAGCGGAGGTCTGTAAACAGATGTTTACCGACCGGCGACAGAAGAAAATCTGAATAGAAAATGGGAATGGTTCCCGGTATCCGCCTCCCAGCGGCGGGAATGGGTACTAACCACCTAGCCGACCACTGCGTTTGCCGGGAGTTTTGAAATTCTGTCGGTCGTCAGAGAATACAGCTATATATATATCTGGCAGGTAAGTGTCATGAACAAATTTTCTTTTCAACAGCTGTACAAGCCATCCACAATCTCAAGGTTAATTTAAAAGACCCATAGCTGCACTGACAGATAAACTGATCATCTGGATATAAGAAAATCATTGTCAAAAATGGGCAACTTTAGTAAAATTTATTAGGTGGCAGAAGAAAGAGTGACTGGAATGAATATAAAGTGGATATACTTTATGCAGTAAATGTCATCCCTAGAACCCACACATTTTTTTAAAAAGAAGAGTAAAGGAATTATTGATGAAGCATTGACAGAAATTAAGACAGAAACAAAAGAATCAGACAGAGGGACACAGGAAACTATACAGACGACAAAGAGAAACACCCAGGGGACCATGCATGATTCACAACTCACAGGCAGGAGACCAATAGTAAAAAAAGGACACCACAAGTACCAGACATTGAGCCTAAGGATATAGTAAAAGAGAAGGAGAGAGAAAATTAAGTCAAGAGAGTTCAGAAGGTGGAAACAAAGAAATTCAATTGAAATCTAAAATGGGAAACAGGGGAGACAGATACAGTACATGAGACAAGTAGAGAACCACAAGAACTGGAAGAGATAAAGTAGTATTGTCATTGGAAAAAGCGTATCAGTGGAAGAGAGAATAGCTGACAAGATAAAGGAATCTGCAATTCTTTATCATTGTCTCGAACACAGTATGTACAACACTATTAACTGGTAATTAAGAAAAGAAAAACAAAGTTGTACCAATTGATATGATTGGTACATTTCTACAAGAAAAAAAATCTGAGTAAATGCCGGGCACTAAATCAGCAACCTAAAATGGCTACTTGGATAGAAATCTAGTAAAACGATAAAGTCTATGGGCTTTTCAATAGTAAAAGGGAACTACTGCAAGCAGTAAGGAATAGTTCTCCTGGTTAAGGGTTAAGTTTCAAAACATCTTGATATCAAATCAGCATATTTATCAGATAGATGTTTCTGTACTTGATTTGGAAACATGATTCATCTCATGCCATCCCAACCAAGTGTTTCAAGCATTTATATTGCACAGGTTTCTTCAAAGTGACTTACATATACTTTCCAAAAATTTAATTTGACTTTTTTGCACTATTTTTAACAGTCTGCAATGAAAAAAGTTTAATTCAATTAGTTTTTTATAAGGTCTACACAGAAGGTTTGTAATATTCTTCTATTTAATTTTGTGGTAATAAGAATATAACTATAATTTAAAGTCTAGTCTTGCCTTGGCCTATTACATGAAAAATCACAATTTGTCGTAAATTGTAATTTTCCTAACTATACAAACGTGAGGTCCTTTAACATATGGAATGTAATCAGCGGCAGCTGGAACCGGTCGTAATCTTTTGAACAAGGTGGTTCGGTAGTTAACTGCTTGTCCGATAGTCGGGTGTTCCGCCCGGCTGGGAGGTGAAGCTTCACTTTGCTTTAGGCCCAGGAACAGTGAGGGGTGGCATGAGGTGGGACTATATGTAAAGGACCTCAGGTTTGTATAGTTAGGAAAAATAAAATTTACGACATATTGTGATTTGTTCCGACACGTAATACAAACCCTCCTCGGTCCTTTAACATGTGGAAGACTCACTTATTGGTGGGTGGAATCTGAGTCTTAAGAACAGACTGGTGTTCGTCCGACCTAGGTTCCCTCCCTGGTCGTAAGAGCAAAGGGAGGGATCCTAGCCTCTGCCCAGCTGATCGGGGGGTGCACCGCAGGATCAGTGGTCAGACCTCTGGACCAAATTCATAAGAGGGAGGCAAGCGTGCCACTTATGAATAGCAAGCAACAACTAGTTCCTACTCAAGAGCCAAATATAAGATCTTGGGTTTGTCTCTTGTTGGCATCCACTCTCCCCCCCCCCCCCTTGTTAGGAGAGTGGTGGATAACCACTCCTATCCCTAATGAAAGGGATAGGACGGAGCTCAGTCGAGTAGTTACCTGCATCAGCCTCCTGTCCAGCGTAGTGGCGACCGCAGCCCTCTGCCCACAGGTAGAGGAGAGAAAGGGGGAGGAAGAGAAGCCAGTCACACTCTCATTTGCTCCCCCAATCACGCAGTCACACAAGGATGCAATGCTGTTCTGTCCACTCGGGAGATGGGTAAGCTACACAACTTGTTGAGCAGCCACCACGGGTCTCAAGGAAAAGGTGTCCAAGGACCTGTGGGCGATATCCCGAAGATAGAAAGAAGTGAAGGTGGTCTGGTTGGCCCAAAACCCCTGCCTTCAGCACCTGTGCCACGGGGAAGTTATTGCGGAACGCAAGAGTTGGACCAATACCTCTGACTTTGTGGGCTCTCGGATGAAGGATACGGGTGTCGTCACTCCTATCCGAAGTGTACGCCTTCCTGATCACCTCACGAAGCCAGAAAGAAAGAGTATTCTTGGACACCTCCTTCTTGGTAACCCCGGTGCTAATGAAGAGGCGTCGACACTCAGGCCTGAAGTGGCGAGTTCTCTTCAGATAGCACCGTAGCACCCTCACAGGACAAAGCAGCATCTCATCTGCATCATCGTCGGTGAAGTCCTTCAAGGAGGGGATCGTGAATGACTCGAACCGGTCGTCAGGGACCGAAGGGTTCCGAGTCTTCGGGACAAAATCGAGCATCACAGATCCCATCCCCTCGTGTGTTTAACATCTAAGGAAAGACCATGAAGTTCCCCTACTCTCTTCGCCTATGCCAGGGCCAGCAGAAAGACTGCCTTGAGGGACAGATCCCTGTCTGACGACTCCTGGAGTGGCTCAAAGGGTCTTCGAGTCAAAATCCTAAGGACGAGAGTCACATCCCACCCTGGGTGGGCAAGACCTCTCGAAGCTCTTCATCAGGAGGGAGATCTCCATGGAGGTGGAGATGTCCACTCCCCACAGCTTAAGGACTAGGGCCAGGGTGGCTCTGTAGCCTTTCACTGCGGAGACGGAGAGGAGCTTCTCTCGGCGAAGGATGACGAGGAAATCCGCTACCTGCTGAAGAGTGACTCTGAGAGGAGAGAGACCCCATCCACGACACCAACCACAGAAGACGGACCACTTCCCCTGGTACACTGCAGCAGAGGAATGCCTGAGGTATCCAGCCATCTCTGTTGCTGCTCGACAAGAAAAGCCTCTCGCTCGCAAGAGATGGTGGATAACAGCCAGCTGTGAAGAGACAGGGACCGAACCAATCGGTGGTACCGTTCCACGTGTGGCTGGCACAGGAGGTTGTGGCTGGCACAGGAGGTTGTGCCAGTGGGGAATCTCTCTCGGTGCTTCGACGAGAAGAGCCAGCAGGTCCGGATACCAAACAGCCTGAGGCCATTTGGGTGCCACCAGAATCATCCGAAGATGATTCTGGTGACCAGCACCCTGCTGATCACCTTGCGAATCAGACAGAACGGGGGAAAAGGCGTACACAAAGAGGTTGTCCTACGGGTGTTGAAGAGCGTCCTCTGCAGCTGCCCATGGGTCCGGCATAACTGAGTCGAAAACCTGATTTTTTCTGTTGTGCCGGGTGGCGAACAGATCCACGACTGGACACCCCCACAGGCCCAAGAGCCTTTTTGGCACGTCTGGGTGAAGGGACCATTCGGTCCCTATCACCTGATCCCGACGGCTGAGCTTGTCTGCCACTATAGTATTCCTCTTGCCTGGAATGTATCGGGCTGACAGCTCTACCGAGTGAGCTACTGCCCACTCATGCACCTGCATCGTCAACTGGTGCAACGGGAGGGACACTAGGCTCCCCTGTTTGTTAACGTATGCCACTACCGTAGTGTTGTTGCTCATCAACACCACTGAGTGTCCCATCACCCATTCTTGGAACTCTTGGTTGGAAAGTGAAGAACGCTGCCTTGAGCTCCAGGACGTTGATGTGAAGGTGCTTGTCACAATGGTTCCACACACCCGCAGCCAGAAACTCCTCCAGGTGTGCGCCCCATCCCTCGGTCAACGCGTCTGAGAACAGCAGCATCTCCTGGGGGGGAAGTGCGAAGGGGCACTCCTCTTACGAGGTTCCCGTCGTCCAGCCACCAGGTTAGGTCCTGCCTCACCTCCTCTATGAGACATGAGGAAGTACGGTGGGTCTCTTGCCTGTGACCAACTCTCCTTTAGCCTCCACTGAAGAGACCGCAGGTGAAAACGCCCGTGAGGGACTAGCTTCTCGAATTACGACAGGTGACCGATTACGACCTGCCACTACTGAGCTGGCTGCTCCTATAGGGACAGGAACTGTCCGGCTGCCTCCCTGAACCTGCTGATCCGCGAGTCTGCGGGGAAGACTCGTGCTGCTACTGTATCGATCAGCATGCCCAGGTACTTCATCCTCTGCTTGGGCTCAAGATCTGACTTCTCAAAGTTCACCACGATCCCATGATCGCGGCAGAACTCGAGGAGTCGACCCCTGTCCTGTAGCAACTGCGAGCGAGGAGCTCGCCAGGACCAACCATTGTCGAGATACCTCAGAAGATGGTAAAGACGTATCCCTACCGAATGGGCCCAAGCTGACACCAGAGTGAACACTCGCGTGAACACCTGTGGGGCGGTTGAGAAACCGAAACAAAGTGCCCTGAATTGGTACACCGTCCCGTCGAGGATGAAGTGGAGGTACTTCCTGGAGGACTGGTGAATGGGTATCTGGAAATACGCATCCTTCAGGTCCACAGAAAGCATGAAGTCGTTCTCTCTGATAGAATCAAGCACTGAGCGTGTCGTTTCCATCGTGAACTGAGTCTGGCAAACGAATCGGTTCAAAGGAGAGAGATCTATCACTGGGCGCCAGCCCCCCGAAGACTTCTCCACCAGGAAAAGTCGGCTGCAGAAGCCCGGTGACTGATCCTGTACAATCTCCAAAGCTCGTTTGCTCAGCATGGCTTCCACTTCTTGCTGAAGCGCTACGTCCCTGGCAGAACCGGGAACGTACGTCTGTAGATGGACCGGGTTGTAGGTGAGGGGTGGCCACAACTTGAAGGGTAGTAGGTATCCCTCCCGAAGGACATCCACTATCCAGGTCTCGGTTCTGTAGCGCTGCCAAGTTGCCCAATGGCTCGCCAGGCAACCCCCCCACTTCCGGCAGCAGGTGAGGGGGAACGCAGTCCCTAGCGTTTCCCCTTCTTTGACTTCTTCTTCCCGGTTCCTCCTCTGGAGGAGGAGGACTGGGAGGACGGCTGATGGTCACTCCTTACTGTAGAAGTCGAAGGCTGGATCTTTCCTCTCGGCTTCGACAAGGCCGTCGTCTTAGCCGCAGAGGAAGCGCTAGCCAAGCTCCTTCAAGGCTGCCTGGTGAACTAAGCGGTCACTGTTCTCGGTGCGCCGCTGCTCCACCGCAGCGTCCACCATCTCTCTAGGAAAGAGAGTGGGGAATCCAGCACCGCTCCGTTTCTCAGACCCAAAGCTGCCTTATGCCCTGCCGGCCTGGTCACTTTAGTTGAGGACTGCGTCCCGACGTCTCAGAACCAGGTTGGCCGTCTGGTGGGCCAGGTAGGAGATATCCCTACCCCAAACTGGCACAGTCTCCCGAAAGCCGGGTCTCCTTCGGGAATGATGTTTCCCGAGGAGGCTGTGACCATGGACACTGAGGAACCACAGGTCCAGCCAGGAGACTGCTTGGAACGCTGCCATGGCAGTCGATTCCAAAGGTAATGCCTCTTGCTGTGAGTACCAGAGGTTCTCGGCCAGCAGGTGTTGAAGAGACACACCCTGAGTTAGCCTAGCCAGCTCCGGGTTAACCTGTTTGGGCGGCAGCGGGTCCTCCGAAGGCATGTAGAAGCGTCTCTGTTGCGGTCGAGGAGGGAGAAGCAGCTTGGACGATCTGCCAGACCAAAGTGATCCCTCCTGTCCGGAGACAAGAGAGTCCACCTGGCCCAGCACGCTGTCGGCCAAGGCTGATCAAGGCAGACTCACCATTGTCCTGGGTTCCCTCTTAGGACCCCAGAACGACTCCAGCCTAGATGTAGGCTCAGAGGGCGGAAGCACTGATCCTTCTCTGAGGTCATTGTGCTGATGAATCAGCGCGATGACCTCAGCGAAAGACCTCTGGATCTCGGGAGTGACTGCGTTCTGGGGAGATGGACCGTCAAGTTCATCCAAGGAGAACACTTCCCAAGACACTCCTCCTTCCACAGGAGGAACCACGGCAGACCCCTCTTGGTCTCCTTCAACCACTTGGGCGTACAATCTGGTCGGTCCCAAGACCGTGCCAGGTTCACAGGCCCTCGTGGAGGGACTGCAAGAAGCGCACTCCTCGCAGTCACTCCTAATCGCCTCGCTCCTCCCAGTGTAGCCCGAGGAGGTTGAAGGGATAGGAGAGGAAGACCTGACGCTCCCCCCCTGCCCACCGGCAGAACTGGTGCGCTGGGAGGGCTGCAGGGGATCGCCAACCCACGGTGACGATCAAGTTGCAGGCCTAGTCGCACGGTCTCCCTAGGGAGAACCGCTGGACCGAGAACGGTAGCGACGGTCCTGAGCATCAGGATAGCTGCTACCAGTCACCCTATCCGTCCGGTCCCGGTGGGAGTGATGGTCAGGGGACCGGCAGAGTCCACTGTTGCGGTGAGAGCGTGGCCCGTCCTCACGACGCGTCACGGTACCTGGACCAGCCGAGGCTGGTCCTGGCGACCGGGGGACCTCTTCCTCGCCTCAACCCGCGTACAGTCTGGGGGGACCATCGCGTCAACCCTGGGAACCAGCGGATTGCCACAAGAGCGATCGCTGGGCTGGAGTTGCCTGAGCGACTACCACCAGTCTTCCGCTCCGTGCCTGGGTCCTGGCGGCGAGCTGGCTCGGCTTCCTGGACCCTGGCTGTGCGGTCACCCGCGAATGAGCGGCAGAGACGGTCCCTAGCGTCTAGGCAGAACCTCTGGCGCCAGGCGAGGAGGTACCAGTTAGCCGGTACCCCTTCGGTCCCCGTCTTCTTCTTCATTGCAGTAGGAGAGACGGGCCCCGTTCCCGAAGGAACAGGAGGACCAGCGGAAGCCCCAACTGTCCCACCAGAGTGGGACAGACCCTTAGAGGTCTCTGAGCCAGACTTCTTAGGGGGGGAGGAGGCTACCTTCTTCTTCCTTGGCTGTGGGGCCTTGGAAGTCGAAGGGGAAGAGGCAGCTGCAGACGATGACGAAGACGACGACACCTTCCTCTTCTTCTTCGTCAGCTTCCTCAGGACCACCGTCAGGTCCTCCATCCAGGACGGAGCTGGGGCTGTTGCCGAAGCAACAGGGCCAGCTGCACCTGTCCAGAGGGACCTGCTATGGGGGCAGCAACACCACGGGCTGGAGCGACGACGGCAAGAACTGGTACAGGAGCGGCAGCAACAGGAACTGGTGGCAGTAAAGGGGCCAGCGACATCACAGGTACTGGCGGCAGGTCAAGTGGGGAGCTCTTGGGGCACCGAAAGTCATGCGCTGGGGCGAGGGCAGCGAAACTAGGCGCCGGGGTGATCTCCCTCCTCGGCAAAACCGGCAGCGGAGCCTGGACTGCAGCTGTTGGAGTAACCGTGGCCACGTGCTGTGTATACACCAGGTGGGGAGGAGCAGCATAACCCGGCATCAACACCATTGTTGTGGTCGACGTCTCTGGACTATGGGTGACCAGCCTGGATCCACGTGCTGCTAGGTGGTACAGCAACCCCTGAATGCTCAGTGTGCCCGGGAGCCCAAGTGAGAACCAGACCTGTCCGAGATTGCCACCCGCAGCAAGCATACCTGAGGAAGATAAGTTCGGGTTAAAGGGGGGGGGGTCCCGATCGCCCGGGGGGGACAAATCTCCCACCCCGAGCGAACGGAAGACCCTGAATACAACTGAAAGCCGGGGTGTCGCGCGCCCTCCTCTACACTCGACTGGTAAAGTGAAGAGAAGGATTGCTACACGCCCCCCAAAGGGGAAGGACCCATATGCGGGAGCTGAGACGGAGGAAGGAAAGACGAAGATGTGTCTGTGACCAGAGGAGTCGCTGGAGAGCCCTCAAACGACTCCTTAGCCGGCTTACGTGCCTTCTTCCTCCCCTCATATCGGCTCCCACTGCTCCCCCGATCACGATACACACAATTCACAAGTCTCAGTGTGAGAGCATTCGCGCCCTCGGCACCAAGTACATAAGTCATGAGGGTCTACCTCAAAGATAGAATTAAAGGCCCCACACCTACAGCCCTCCACACCAGGGCACAATCTGCGGCTGACTGGGGGGGGGGGGGGTGTGTCTCTCCGGCTTGTGGGAATCCATTGCACACGATTCGCGAGCAATACAATTAATAAACACAAAGTACTTACAAGTTTTCACTTGCACAAGCACTCAGAGTTAAAGAGAAAGTAATTGAAGGATGGCTTCGTAACAAAGTAACCAAGCATACGACACAGCGGGCAGAGTGGCGAAGAGCAAATCTTGTTCCGATGGCGGCCGAAAGCAAAGTGAAGCTTCACCTCCCAGCCAGGTGGGAAACCCGACTACCGAACAAGCAGTTAATTACTGAACCACCTTGTTCAAAAGCTTACGACTGATTCCAGCTGCCGCTGATTACATTCCATATGTTAAAGGACTGAGGGTTTGTATTACGTGTCGTAACAAATTCAAGATGCATGGCAGCAGTATTAGCTCTATGTAAGGTCTGCATATATAAAAAGGTAATAATTTACTTCTACATCCATCATTAATTCTTACAAATGGTTTCATTACCAGTTCTTTGCCTGTATATATTTAATAGAAAAAAAAAACCAAGTCCCTGAATAAAAACAGTCCCTCAAACTTTAAGGACATAAACAGTTATAAGAGACATGGCAAGTGCACTCATTTTCTACTTCCCTCTACAGTCCAAGGAACCTCTTAAATACCATCAGGTGTTTTAAGAGTACACCAGCAACATGTGTATGTGGCACAGATGTCACTCCAGAAGCTTTATTTCTTTTTCTTCTACAGTTCT
Source organism: Macrobrachium nipponense (assembly GCF_015104395.2). Taxonomy (NCBI): domain Eukaryota; kingdom Metazoa; phylum Arthropoda; class Malacostraca; order Decapoda; family Palaemonidae; genus Macrobrachium; species Macrobrachium nipponense. The sequence continues at coordinate 48,283,269 of NC_061099.1, read as the reverse complement.
GTCTTGAACACTAATAGAAATGTTTATGATAGGCTGCTTGATATAATTTATTAATTCTCCCTGATTTCCAACTTATTAAATGTCTTCAATCACTTGGAGACAAACTAAGAAACTTTAACATAGATGTGATCTTTGTACACAAAAAGGTGGGAAGGGAAACAAACTAAGTGAGGTCTGAACACTTAAGAGACTGACTTTAGCCTCAGCTAAGTCACAGGGAACTTTCTGTACTTGACTGTCATCCAAACCACTGGGTACCAGTTAAAGTATCAAGCTACAATCTTATTATATAATTAAGACATTAAGAGGCAATGAGAATACCTAGCTTGCAGAGATTGAAAGCCAATCCCACATGCATGCCAGATTATTAGAGGGAGCTAACAAGACAGCCATATTTAAGGATGGTTATGGTTAGTTTCTTTAATGCACAATGCTGCCTCCACCAATTATGTTACCTTTGGTAAAACAGAAAATAAAAGGGATTAACATAGGAAGGACAATGGGCCATTGATATGAAGTCAAAGCCAAAGATGAGGGACCAGAATTGCCACTTGTCCAACTTTTGCATTTAAAGTTTGTTATACAAAGAACTGATCGAATATGATCTAGGGTAAAACACCACATGGCACGCAGCAGGCCAACGTCTACCAATGCATGCCACCCTCCGAAAAAGTACATTATAACGCGTCCTGACACCGGAGATGGGCATCAGTCACTACTTGTTGTTGGTGAGAAACGGAGCTAAAGACCTCTACTCTCCTTTCGAAGTAAGTACAGTGGTACCTCGAGATACGAAATTAATCCGTTCCGAGGTGGCCTTCGTATCATGAGTTTTTCGTATCTTGGAACACATTTTACATGTAAAATGGCTAATCCGTTCCAAGCCCTCCAAAAACGCCCCAGTAAATTATATTTGGCCAGGCCTAAAATGACAATTTGTCCAAAATTGCATTTTTCCTAACTATACAAACAATGAGGTCCTTTTACAATAGGAAGGTACTAGCGGCAGCTGGATAGGTCGTAAGCTTTCGAACAAGGGGTTCGGTAGTTAACTGCTTGTCCGACAGGCGCGCGCGCGCGACTGGTAGGTAAACAAATCACTTTTGCTTTTGGCCCAAGCAAAAACTGCAGAGTGAGGGGTGGCATGAGGTGGGGCTATGTGTAAAGGACCTCAGGTTTTGTATAGTTAGGAAAAATGCAATTTTGGACAAATTGTCATTTGTTCCGACACGGCATACAAACATTCGGTCCTTTTACAATAGGAAGACTCACTTCTTGTGGGTGGAATCTGAGTCTTTTGTGAACAGACTGGTGTTCGCCCAACCTTGGAAGCCTCCCTCGGTCGTAAGAGCGAGGGAGGGATCCAAGCCTCTGTCCGATTGATCGGGGTGTGCACCGCAGGATCAATGGTCAGACCTCTGGACCGAGTACTAAGAGAGGGGCAATGCGCATCTCTTCGTACCAGCAATGCAAGAACTTGTTCCTGTACAGGAGCAAATATAAAGTCATGGGTTTGACTCTTGTAGGCATCCACTTCCCCCCCTTGTAGAAGGAAGTGGTGGATATTCTGCTCCTATCCCTAGTGAAAGGGATAGGATGGGGCTCTGTCATATATCTCACCGGCATCTCGTCCTTATCCAGCAGGGTAATGACCGTATCCCTCTACCCACAGGTAGAGGGGTAGAAAAAGATAGAAGAGAAAGCCAGTCACTTTCTCATTCACTATCTATTCATACAGTCACACCAGGACTCGATGCTGTTCAGCCTGCTAGGGTCTGGGTTAGCTACACAACGTGTTGAGCAGCCACACGGGTCCTAAGGAAAACGATCCAAGGACCTGTGGGCAATATCCAAAAGGTAGAAGGAGGTCCAGTGGTCTGGTTGTACCAGACCCTGCCTTCAGCCTGCGCCACGGAGAAGTTTTCTTGTGTAACCTCGGGGAGTGTACTTCTAGGTCATCTTGGTGCTGACGAAGAGTCTCAACACTCCGCCTGGGATGTCGAGTTTCTTCAGAAAGCGCGGGTCGTGCTTTCACAGGACAAAGCAGCATCTCCTTCGCATCGAAGGCGGTGAAGTCCATTAGGGAGGGGACTGTGAAGGACTCTAACCGATCGTCAGGACCGAAGGGTTCAGAGTCTTCGCTACGAATTCGGTACGAAATCGAGCGTCACGAATCCCCATCCCCTGGATGCTTGACTTCGCAGCAAAGTCATGCAATTACCTCAGAGGAAAAGAAGGGAATTGTCGTATGACCTATCCCTCTTCTCGACTTCGGTGATGTCCTGTACCCATACTGGTCTATCCGTCTGCCGCGAAGTTGTTGTTCTCGGTAGTGGATAGGACACCGACACTCAATGTTGGGTGTCGATGGTATGGGTACTGTGACAAGCCGTTAGGACGAAGAAAAGATTGTTATGGAACAACCGAACTAAGTCCACAGCGAAGTTCGTAACAGACTTGGGCGCTCTGACAGCTGCCTACTGACTGCGTTCGGTAGGAGGCAAGTTGTCCAAGCACCCGAGCAAGTCACGTGACCCTTCGCCTTAAAAGGGTTATGCCAAGAGACTAAACAAATAATTTGTTCGTCACCGATGCCAGAAGGCAAGGTGATGACTCTCTTAAGGCATGTGCCCAACAGGCGAAAGTCCATTGCCTTCTAGAGACCGAGGTCCTTGATGGCAAGATATCTCATAGTATAGTTGATTCCTCGGGTAAGGAGAAACAACACTATGTGAGTTGAAGACGAAGGTGTACAGAAAATGCAACCTACGTCTTCACAGCTGAACCGAGAGAAGGATCTCAAGATTCTGAACCTGTGCTACAAAGACTGAGAACGCTAACCGCTATTGATTGCTGTCCGGTGAGGATCGTAGTTGCAATAAAAGCGGAGCGCTTCCAGTAATGAAGACAGGGAACTACTGCCTGAAGAACTGCTTCTCATGGGCTGAACATTTGGAAGTAGAGCTGTCAGGTCGGAGAGTAGGCGATGTCTTCTGACATATCTGTTAATTCGGGGCGAGCAATGAAATTGCACACCTACGAATACGAGATATTTTGAAGACAAACTCAGATGTCTGCAAAAATCATTCGCATTATCGCAGTGCGATGCAGCGGTTGACTAGTACAGACTTCTGTTACCGTGCGGTAAACAGAAAGATGAAAGAGTCCAAGAGATATCTCTGTTGAAAATTCTCGCAATGTCGAAGGCGATGAAATCGAGCGTCACAGCAGTAGATGGTCCTTCATTATTGCGAGAATCCCCGTTAATCAGAGACCTAAGTCCATGATTGTTGGGCAGAGATACGGTTTCGGTAGTCAATCCAACCAGGGGAGAGAGACGTAACCGACGTGCATCTCCGAGACCTAGCTGATACTGAGCCGCTATCAGGCAGTTCAATACGCAGTAGCTCTCGGTGACTCGTCATCCTGAGTTGCCAGGTAATCCATTATTCCACGAATGGAATGCGTTTCGGCTAGAAACCATCGAGCATAAAGAATACGCTCGAGCAATTATATTTAACCGAAACGGATTTCGGTAAATACAAAAGCTGATTTGGTGTTGTCATGACAATACCAAGTATCTAAAATCGAAACTGATAACTGCTGGGAGGTTGCAGGCAACCCCGAGTTGCAGTTCAATTAAGATACAATTCGTCTCGGTCACAAACCGTAGAGTTAACTACGGTATGCGACCTACCCCACGGACAATTCAACTGTTAAAGAATCATGTCGCGAGGGTAATATACGTAGTATATTTGTAGGTTCTGTACCACGACCTCCATCCTAAATTCTTTTCCCCTCGAGGAATGAGAATAAGGATTGGAGATCGACCGCCTTCGTTCTCTAGTCAAGAGAGTGAAGGAGAAGTCTTTCCCAAAGGAAAGCTTCAATGGTGAACAGAATACCGAAGACGATAGTTCAAGCCAAACTGGAAGTTCCCGTCCGTTCTTCTCTATTCCAGGTTAAGCGCCTACTGTGAGATACTCTTCTTTCAGCAGCAGTCTTCTTCCAAATGCTAGAAATTACAGAATTCGCAGCATAAGCGAGGTTCCCGATTATCGTGTAACAATTATCGGGGTTCTCGCTCACTTTGGACCGTGGTCTCGCCTGAGTGTTTGGAGATCGTAAAAAACTCGAACACTCTGAGTGCGCTAGAAATTCCGTAGAATTCTAAGCACTCTGCGAAACCCCCCACCGAATTCGTCAGATGATATCGGCTGGTGGTCCTCTCGATTCCCGTAGAAATCGAGATCTAGCAGTTGAGAAGAAAAGGAGCAGCCATCGCCTTACGGCGATGGCCTCTCAGAGCCTGGGAAAACGTATCGTCAGGAGAAAACGTTTTCCCGGCGAGGAGGGTTACGAACTCATACTGTAGGTAAGTGTCTGCCGCCACTGTGAACGTCGTCTGGGTGGGGTTGATCGACACCTGACAGTAGAGAGCCGATACCGCTCCGACTCATTCCAGTCCTCGTCGAGGTCGAAACCTCAGGAGGACGAAGGGGTATTTAAATACGGTGTCCGAAGACACGTATAAACGCCTCTGTCGCAGTAGAGGAGGTGAAGTAGCTTGTTCGACCGTCCAGAACTGAGAGAGCCTTCTTGTCCGGAGACGAGAGACTACCTGGTTCAACACAGTCGGCAAGCTCCGATCGCGGCCGGACCCACCGTCGATTTGGGTTCCCTCTCGGCCCCAAACGACTCGAGCCGAGACGTGGCTCTGCTGGTGGGAGCGGCGATCCTTCCCGAGGTCATTGTGCTGACGAATCAGCGCCGTAACCTCGGCAAAGTTCCTCTGGATCTCGGAAGTCACAGCATCTTGCAGAGTGGGACGTTAAGCCCTTCGAACAAGAGCATTCCGAGAACCTTCCTCCTAAGAAGGGGGAACAGCGACAGCCCTCTCGGTCTTCCCATCACATTGCGCATACGTCCTGGTCGGTCCAAGAACCGTGCCTGGCACGTAGGGCGTCGTGGTGGGATCATGAGGGGCGCACCCCCTCACGATCATCCTCAATACCTCGCTCCTCCCGGTGTGAACCCGAGGAGGTTGAAGGTACGGGAGAGGCAGACCTGACGCTCCCTCGTGCGCTCGCTGGCAGAACCAGCAGGCTTGGAGGGCTGCAGGCGATCGTCAACCCGCGGTGACGATCGAGCTGCAGGCCTGGTCGAACCGTCTCGCTGTGGAGAACGGCTGGACTGAGCACAGCGGCCCCGATCTCGAGTGTCAGAAGAGCTGGTGCTGGTTGCCGTTCCCGATCGCTCTCTGTGAGAGCGACGGTCAGGCGACCTGCAGGCTCCACTGTCCGCAGTGAGACCGGTGCTTTGTCCTCACGGCACGTCACGTCGCTGGTTCCAGCCGTGGCTGGCACCGGCGAACGGGAGGACCTCTTCCCAGCCTCAGCCCGTGGTCGGTCGTGGACCGTCACGTCCCCGGGTAGCCAGCTGTTCACCGCGAGAGTGAGAGCTGGTCTGGTGAGAGTCGCATGAGCGGCTGTCACCAGTCTTCCGCCCCGTGCCGTGAACCTGACGCTGAGCGGACTCAGAGGTCTGGTTCCTGGCTGCACGGTCGCTGGTAGGCGACCGTACACTCGGTACCTCCCGCGAACGAGAGGCCGAGACGGACCCTGATGCAGTGGCAGAAGAACCACTGACACCAGGCGAGGAAGTACCGGTGTTAGCCGGTACCCCTCTCTGGTCCCCGTAGTCTTCTTCCTTGCGGAAGAAGAGACGGGCCCCGCTCCCGAAGGAGCAGGAGGACCAGCGGAAGGAACCCTCCCGTCCCACCGAGGTGAGACGGGTCCCGAGAAGCTCCCGAGGGAGACTTCTTAGGAGGGAGGAGGCGACCTTCTTCTTCCCTCGGCTGCTGAAAGCCTTAGAAGTCGAAGGGGAAGAGGCGGCGGCCGACGACGATGAAGAAGATGAAGACGACGACCACGACACCTTCCTCCTCTTCTTCGTCAGCTCCTCAGGACAGACGTAAAGATCTGCTATCCAGGGCGGAGCCGGGGCTGCTGTAGCCGAAGCCACAGGGCCCGGACGCACCTGTACAGACAGACCAAAGTCTGGGGTAGTACCACCACGAACAGGGACGACATCAGCAGGTATGGGCATCCAGGAACAGCAGGCACGGCCAGCACATTCAATCGGTAGGGACAGCCAGCGCAGCAACGGCAGGAAACAGCCAGCGCAGCAACGGCGCAGGGCCAGCCAGCGCAGTCAAACTGCATGGACAGTCAGCCCAGAATCGGCAGGTACGGCAGGCAGCACACCGGAAACACAGGAAGTGGAGCAGCAGCCAGCAACATCCTGGTACCGGCGGCAGGTCCAGGGGCGAGTTCTAGGCAGCGGAAGTTGTTGGGGTCGCTGCAGCGCGGCAACCACGAGCGGGCGGCGGCACGCCCCCCTCTCGGTACGGCGAACGGCACTTCACAGCGGCTGTAGGCAAGACTGTTACCACGTGAGGCGAGTACACCAGGTGAGGAGGGACGTCGTCACCTGGTTGCGTGGTCACCACTCCATGGGTGACCGCAGTAGGCCCAGACATAGAACCGCAGCCCCTGGACACCAGCACGCTCTGCAATTGGAAGGACGCCCATACCTCACCAAGGTCCACCCTCGTGGCAGTAGCACCTGCGGAAATAATAGTAGTAGCGATTAATTGGGGGGGGAAATCCCCTCGTGCGGGGGTTTGATCCCTCCCGAACGAGTGGAAGACCCCTAATACAATTGTACATCGGGCACCGAGCGCCCTCCCCCGCGCTCGACGGATCGGGCGAGGAGAAGAACGCCGATAACCTCCCCCCCCCCAGGGGAAGAGTCATCTGTGGGAACTGAGCGGGGGGGGTCTCGTTCCCCACCCCCGCACAGTCCCCATGTACCCAACAACAAAATAAGAGCCCTAGCGCAATCGTGCCATCGGCACGAATACAAGGCATAAGGATCAATTCCCTGACTGAGCGGAACTTGAACCAAATAAAATTGATGCAATCAATAATAAGGAACAAAATGAAAATGCATCTTGCAAAACGATTCACTTCACAATGAATAAGGGCTCGGATCGAGCGCATTTGCGCCCTCGGTACCGAGCGCAAGGGTGAAAGGTTTCATTCCTTACCTTTATGGATCAAGGTTTCTGGAAACCTTGATCCATAATGAAATGATGCAATCAACAAATATATGAAAATGAAAAGACTACTGCGCTTGCGATTTTCACTTCATACCAATAAAAAGGGGAAGGATCAATTCCCGTGAATAGCGAACATTGATCCCAGTCAACAATGCAATCTCAATAAAAAAATGAAAATGAAAAAGAACTGCACTTGCGATTTCACTTCATTCAAATTAAAAAAGGGGGAAGGATCAATCTCCGGGCAAGCTCGGAAACTGATCCAAAATGAGTATTGCTACAATAAAAAATAATATGAAAATGAAAAAGAATACTGTACTTGCGATTCCACTTTCATACTGAATAAGTTTCCGTGCCGAGCGCATTCGTTCGGCAACGGGGCGTACCTTGACTAAGGTTCAAAAAAATTATAAATGAAAAGAAGCACTTACTTACGATTTTCCATTCCGTACACATTTCCAACCCAAATAGTACGCTCGGAGCGAAGCGCTCCCGCCCTCGGCCATCCGAGCATACACAATACGAGGCTCATTCTGGGAAAATGAATTCCCGCAATTACGCCCTTCAGTCCCGGCACTCGGGTAATCGGAGGCGTTGTGAACCAAGATCCTTTAATTCACAATTGAATTCAATGAAATGATTTGTTCTTACAATTCAGTTTCACTAGATACATAGAAAAAGAAAAAACACAATCATGCGAAAAGCAAACGACGATGAAGCGGGCAGAGAGCGATGATACACGTCCACACGCCAGCAGGCCGAAAGCAAAAGTGATTTGTTTTACCATTACCAGTCGCGTGCTGCCGCGCGCCTGTCGGACAAGCAGGTAACTACCGAACCCCTTGTTCGAAAGCTTACGACCTATCCAGCTGCCGCTAGTACCTTCCTATTGTAAAAGGACCGAAGGTTTGTATGCCGTGTCGGAACAAACACATGTTCTAGGGTTACAACGCCGATCCGACGGAAGAAATATGACTCCAAAAAGGCAAAATACTGTACATACTTGAGTAATATTCAACTGCATGTAATGTTCAACCCCATTTTTACTGCATATATTAGGACTTTAGCATATGTCCCTTAGCAATAAGCCTAGCCTATGTTAGCGGTTGCTACTGTAGCCTAGTCTATGATTCTGACATCTAAACCTAAGAGCTAAAAGCTTAGAATATGCCAATAAAATGTATAAATAATCAGTATGTACTCATTTCAAATAATTATTAATTAATCATTAACTATAATACACAAACAAACAAAAAACAGACCTTCCAATCATCGATTGTTTACATTCAGCTCTCACCCGTCTTACGAGTATCGAACGAGCGCCAAGCAATCATTTTTCCTAGCACACAGTAAGCCATAAATTGTCATTAGTATCTCTCTTCAACTAATGAAACTACCATTCAGTATAATGACCATTCATTTCTATTCTTTATTCTATCTTTACCTAATGGAGATACCGAGTTACTGACAGCTATAATGAAACATACGTATACGTAACGTAATAATAAAACAGAAGAAGAATTCTAAAAAATACGTATTTGTTGGCAGTCTGATTAATTTTATATTTTATGATATCTAATTCACAATTTTTTTATTAAATGTATTGCATGTACTCATTTCAAATAATTATTAAGTAACCATTAACTATAATAAACAAAAAAAAAAAAAGCTTCCAAACGTCTGTTTACATCCAGCACTTAAGAGTATCGAACGATCGACAAGCAATCACTTTACACAGTAAGCCATAAATTTTCATTATCTCTCTTCAACTGCTGAAACTACCAAACAGTATAATAACCATTCATTTCTATTCTTTATTCTATCTTTACCTAATGTTTTTTATTTTATTAAATGTATTGCATGAATAAGTTTTTCAATTTACAGCATCCTTTTACCAATAGAATACTTAAAGCACAAGGGGTAGATGCTGACCAATAGGAGAGCAGGACCTTATGGGGTGACTAGCATCAGGAAAACAAAGGGAGAGTGGGAGGATGGTTTGCGAGTTACTCCAGTTGGCGGCGCGGGAGTTTTAAAATTGGTTCTCGGATGGTCCGGCGCGAATCTCGGGTGGACTTACAAGCAACAACCTTTTGTATCTTGAAAACTTTTCGTATGTAGAGCAGTAAAATTTTTCGCATTGGCTTTCGTATCTCGAGTTTTTCGTAAGTAGAGCCTTTCGTATCTCGAGGTACTACTGTATTTTCTTCAAAGTTAGAAATTAAGGCCAAATTTTAAGATTTAAACAGAGGGTAGTGAAAAGGGTGTCCATGGCAGTGGAAATCTCACCAAAACGCTTTCAAAATTTGTACTTACGCTTCATTTTTATAGAAGATTGACGCCATCTCAATGTTTACGGAGTCGCTTGTGTCAACAAACTTCCCATTTCCTGTGATAAATCCACACACAACTTGTACCCACAGACGCTGGGGCACTTTCATCGCAACAATCGGAACACGGTCCCTTACCAGGACATTTTTAAGTAAACAACTGTTTTGGTAGAAGACGACGACGAAGCGTGCACTTAGATAATTTTATAAATAAATAGTAAAACATCAATATTTTACATATTTATGATAATTAATTTGAAAATATTCGTTATTGAAAAAGTAACTCGATTCTGACTCAAATTTAAGTAATTATTTTTCGGAATTGGAACGTTCTTTTAAGTCCTGTATTATGACGTCACGACATCTTGACTTTCGTACCTATTGTAAATAATTGCTATACTCAACTTTCTTGCAGAACAGTTTACCAGTTATTCATGCAGATTATCAGCTATGCATGTAATTGTTATAAACGTAATGCGCATATATATCTTTATTATTTACTTTTTGGATATATGAAGATGTTTTACTGCCAGATTATCGCCGTAGTGAGACACAATCACTTTCGGTCCCTGGGCCTCTGTCTGTTTTCGCACCATAAGAAATTAATGGGGCCGAATTTGCAATGACCAGAAAGTCGTTAAAAGAGGAAAGTTGGCATTGAGGGGCATATGTTTTGATTGAGAAAAATACAAATTTATACAATAGCTAGCTTGTAAAAAATACTTGATTACAAAAAACTTGATTGACAACTAAGCAGAATACCTACTATGGGTTTCAGAGACAGTGCAAGCATGTTTTCTGGCAATATTTCTGTAACGAACACTCGTATCAGAACGAGATTTTGCTATAGTGCATTACACCCAGTGCCGTAATTTATAAGGGTATCGTGAATCACTAATCGTAAAGAATAACGACACTCGTCCTTGTACCAAGAGACAAAAACTCCATTATGCAGAAATGGATACGAACACGCTTGTTAAAAAGCTCCACCTACCCCCCCCCCCCCCCCCCCTACACCGCCACCCCTGTCCTTCCTTCCCCTTCCTTTCTCTCTCTCTGTTGCCAATTGGTATGTTTTCACCCTCCAAACTAGGTATAAGACTTACACAAAACGTGGAAATTGGTGAAATCAGCCTATGTATTGAAAGTATATACATAAATATTAAAGCAATTTTATCATTATTGCATTACTATGACAACTAGAATTCATGGAAACAGTTTATAATAATGCATCAGCGTATGTGTTAAACTCCACTAATGTGGCAATGATGATTTTGCCATTCTTAGCATGCAAACATTAAAGGTAACATTTATTTCTGGCTTACAGTTATTTAAAAAAAATCAAAATACTAATATAGACTTAAATCAATGAAAAGTGCTAGCAAAAAAAAAAAACATAATCCACTTATCCCTAGTCTGTTCCTCTATGGTTTTTCGGCAGCCAGATGTTTCGACAAGGTTAAAAACATTGGATTGTATCTACTTTAGAAATATCTGTAATTTTTCGGGGGTAATTTGGTTGCAAAAAAGGGATAATAGACATGAATTAAATTAACATTTTTAAATAACAAAGTAAAGTTGAACTAAATAACGAGTAAAGTAAACAATTTAGGGAATAAAACTTTGCAGTGTCGTCGTCTGCTGTTCGTAACTGTTTGTGGCACGCGCGCTTAGGAACCAGGAACAGCAACTTGTTTAAAGTGCAATGTGGAGTGAATAGAGACCAAAATGTGTATAATAACAATCAAATAAAGCACTGTGGAGTTTCAGTGTGATGGCAGTAAGGATAAAAACCACCGATTACAAGGTAAAAATGAATTCAGTTCAAACCATGACCCCGGGAATAACAAGTTTCATACTTTCACTAACATAAGCAACAAAATGTTTTATTGTGCTGATTACAACTGCAATCTTGAGTAAGATCAATAAATGTTACATATATGCGCTAACATTGTTCAAATGCGTGTTGGGAAGGCTGGGAAAGATGGTGTCTGTCACTGACCAGAACCTGCCATCCACATGGTAGCCGCCATATTGGATTTCAAACCTGCCTTGAAAACATATTTTACGAAGAGCATCACATGCTTATTTTAGTTCGTATGGGGCTTTCATATATCACATTATGTTGATGAAACTTCAATCTTTTGAATGGTATGCTTAGAGTTGTAATTGTATTCTTGTTTCACCAATTAAATATCGAGTGAATAAGACCCGTCCAGCGTGATAAGTGTTGGTAGTCGGTGATGTTTTACCCTATGTCTGATAATGACAATCATAAGTTTTGTTTCTTCCTCTGCTAATCACAATAAAAATGTAAAAAAAAAAAAAAAAAAAAAAAAATCTTTCATGAATAACATTGGCTTTGCTTTTCTGTGAATCAGTGAATCCACTACATATACTTATCTCAGAAAAAATAAAAAATTTAGTTCATTTTGAAAATTCAGAAATTGTACCAATTAAATGCAAACACTGACACATACTGTGATGCTTGACTGTCATATGAAAACGGAAAATTGCTTACCTTTAGTACTACTGGCTGAAACCTTTTTGGACTCGTCCAGTAACATGACAGGAACTGCAGAATCATAGAGAGAAATTGCATGATGAAGTGGTGTATTACCTAGAAGTAGAAGAGAACGTATTCATAATTATAATGACTTAGAACTCTAACTGTTACATGCCATTGAGTACAAACAACTGAAAAGTGCAGCACTCTTATATAAACTAATAATCTGGGTATTTTTCTTTAGCCTGCATAAATCTGTGGCGGGATAACAAGCTTAAGAGCAAGCAGCAAATCTCCCACACATAAACTTAAATCTGTCTGGCTACCAAACCCACCCTCAAACACACTTTCCTCTTTACACTACAAAATACAGCAGGACAATTAACCCATACCTACATACAGAACCAAAAAAACACAAACAGATACTCACCTCTGGCTTCTGATACTCAGGGCTAGGCTGTGCTGTCCGCCGGATATACCTAGGCTATAGGCTAGCCGACACACAACCACCAAACGCCGACAATCAAACACAAACCAGCCACCCGAGACCCACAACCCCACAACAACTAAATAACCCAACAATCACTGCAGACGAACACCAACAGCCCAAAAGAACACGACAACCACAAGACTTCCCCGGCACAACAACCCACAAAGACCAACACTGCCCCAACCACCACTCACAGACAGCGAAAATGCACCACCAACCTCACCACAACCAGACAGACACACCGCACAACACCTTCACAACCCCAAAATCTATCAGATAACACCAAAACAACTAACCACCAAAGGATAACTGCTGCCAAAAACCAACTCTGACTTCACCAGGCACCTCATTACTTAGGAGGTAAAAGACTTCCACTGACATACTACAGAGCGCCACAACAGACATATTTCTGACTGCCATTTAACCACTCCCATTCATTTTTCCACCAATCTCTCTCTCTTTTGGAGACGTTGTCAAATATAAACTACTATCATTACTCCTCCATATTACCTCCCCCATTACATTTGACAACGTCTCCTTACACTCACAGCATCCACACTAAATTGCCTTTCGCAACACCCAAGGATGCTCAGATCTTGTTTGGGGACCATTATACACTCCTTCAGTTACATCGCCATTCACTTCTTCTAAACCACTTTCAGTCAAATTCCCATTATCTCCCTCACTACCATCCTCGCAAATTCCATTAACTACTTCACCAATGTCTTCTAACTCTGGTTCCAACATCTCTCGTATTTCGGCCACCAAACCACTCAGTTCATCCATACTTCTGTCAAACTCCTACAAAGACTTATCCATCCTATCAACTACCTCCTCACTACTCAGTTTCCTTCTCATTGAAGTCTTATTTGTCCCTGTCAACTCAAACCCACATACACTACAAGTATCATTCATTCCCTCAAAGTCATCCGTAGCATACGCTTTATCAACCGTTTGCACCCTACCACCAAACCCCTTACCATGCCGTTCACACTTTTCCCTTCCACTTCCTCTCTCCACACTCTTCCGTTTTCTTCCATACTCAACCAACACCAACTGTCGATCTCCCAGACCCATTTGTTCACCGACAGTTGGCTCATACTTATTCACCCTCAACCACTCACTCATCGCATTCTCCCGAACATACTGTCGCATACTAGAGGACCCACCCAACTGAATCCCCTTAACACCTAGTTTCCCGAATTCCCAACCTGACTCATCGTCTTTCACCTACACACACTCACCACATGACCTTCCATTCCACATTCAACACATTTTGCCAGCTGTTCCTTACACATCTTACACATCCTAGCATAATGCCCTTTCTTCCCGCAATTACCGCAAACCTCAGTCACACGAGTACCCCGACATCCACTTGCTATATGCCCCACTTGCCCACACCTGTATCATTTAATATCCCTATCTTTCCTACACTCGCTCACTAAATGCCCCTTTTGGCCACACCCAAAGCACGCTCCCAACGCCCACCGACATTCATTCTTCCTGTGCCCTAGCTTTCCACATCTGTAACACTGCTGCTCTTGTTCACGACTAACTGACCCTACTCTTCCAACGCTTGCACTCCGATCTCTCTTGGGGCTAACCATACTCACGTTACTGGCTCTAACACTCCTATCAACCACTCGCTCTGCCATTCGCCTTGGCCCTTCTAAAACTGCCTCCCTATAGCTCTTAAACTCTGGTATAACATCAGCTACTTCAGTCCTAACACTAACACATCTACTCTCTTTCATAAACCTATCCAACTCATAATCCTCTACTATTTCCAAAATGTCATTCCATGTCAACCTTTCATTTGTCCATCGCATTTTCTCCTTACGTTTCAGATTTACAAACTCATACGCACTCTCAGGCACAGTCGCCAACAACTTCCTCACTAACTCTTTACACTCATTTATCCCTTCGTCCCCAAACTTTTTCCTGGCTAATGTTTCTAACCTACAGACATACAGCAACAACGACTCACCAACATTCATTCTTACCTCATCAAAACCACGTTTTCTCCTATATCTAACACTAGTCCTTATCCTCTTCGCCTGTTCCACAATCCTGGCTTTCACACTCTCATAAGGCACATTCCCCACACACATCATTACCCCATACATATTCAACAAAAATCCTGTCAAAAAGCTGCCCAACTCTCTTGCCCAGACTCTCTTGTTATCCCCATACTTTGCCTCACAATACCTTTCATATTCCTTAAAAAAATCCCCTATGTTCCTACTACCATATTCCTCGTATTGTGCACATCTAGGTATCTCTCTAATATATACAGCCTTTCGTACTTCCCGCTCACTCTCACTTTCGCTACTTCCATTCTGATCCCTCTTAACCTCGTCCGAATACAGCGAATCGACTTCCATACTAACATCCATGCTCCTGATTACGCTCTTCTTACCCTTCTTTCTACCCACCTGTTTCCACTCACTGCTATCCAAATCACTCTCAGCCCTTTCCCAATTTATTCAGTCCTAGTCTCATCCTGTCCGTCATCCTTACTAGCCTTCTTTCTCTTAGTTGTCTTTTTTTCCTCAGCCCCCTTCTTATTCTTGTCCTCAGGTTTATCCTAATCCTGTCTCTTTCCCTTCTTTCCTTTACCTATCACAACCAAGTCACCTTCGTCACTCGTAGTTTCATCCACTCGCTCTTCCACTGTCTTTACCACTTCTGGCCTATCACAAGACCTAGTAGGCCTACCTCCTACAGCTCCCTCTCCCATGAACACCTTCATCATCTCCTGCACTGCATTCATCATCACTAAGAATTTTTCGTCCATTTTCTCAACCATTCTCTCTTCCCCTCCTTTCACTTCTTTCATTTCCACTTTTGCACTCCTTAGCATTCCTCTCATTTCCTCTAACTCGCTCTTCAGCTCCTCACGCTCTACCCTTATTCTCTCATTATCCACTTCCAATTGTCCTCTTACTTCCCTCTCCAACCTCAACTCCTCCTTCAGCCTCTCCACCTCACTCAATCCTTCCATCCCAAACTTTCTCACCACTCATACACACTAGCCTAGACCAATTGTCCTGCAGCTGCCACACCAGCAGTCCCTGTTCGGGCGCCAAAAAATAATGTGGCGGGATAACAAGCAAATCTCCCCCACATAAACTTAAATCTGTCTGGCTACCAAACCCACCCTCAATCACAGTTTCCTCTTTACACTACAAAATACAGCAGGACAATTAACCCATACCAACATACAGAACAAAAAAAACCCAAACAGATACTCACCTCTGGCTTCTGATACTCAGGGCTAGGCTGTGCTGTCCGCCGGATATACCTAGGCTATAGGTTAGCCGACAACCAAACACAAACCAACCAACCGAGACCCACAAACCCACAACAACTCAATAACCTGACAATCACTGCAGACCAACACCAACAGCCCAAAAGAACACGATAACCACAAGACTTCCCCCGGCACAACAACCCACAAAGACCAACACTGCCCCAACCACCACTCACAGGCACTGAAAATGCACCACCAACCTCACCACAACCAGACAGACACATGCACAACACCTTCACAACCCCAAAATCTATCAGATAACACCAAAACAGCTAACCACCAAAGGATAACTGCTGCCAAAAACTAACTCTGACTTCACCAGAAGCCTCACTACTTACAGGTAAAAAACTTCCACTGACATACTACAGAGCGCCACAACAGACATGCTTCTGGCCGCCATTTAACCACTCCCATTCATTCTTCCACCAATCTCTCTCTCTCTCTCTCTCTTTTGAAGACGTTGTCAAATATAAACTACTATCATTACTCCTCCATAACTCTATTGAAAAATGACATTTCTATAATAAAATAAAGTTTTGTACATACTTACCAAGTACATAAATACGTACATAGCAATGAGTTTTCCAACCACAGTGGCCTAAAAATCACAATTTTTGGACTGGTCGTAAGATTTAATGACAAGGTAGTTCGGCAGTATAATTGCTTGTCCGATGGTTGGGAGTCCCGCCTGACTGGAGGTAAACATATAACTTTGCTCTAGGTCCAGGAACAGAGTGAGGGGTGGCATGAGATGGGACTATATGTAAAGGACCTCAGGTTTGTATAGTTAGGAAAAATAAAATTTACTTTCAAAAATTGTGATTTGTTCCGACACATAATACAAACCCTCGGTCCTTTACATAAGGAAGACTCACTTATTGGTGGGTGAAATCCGAGTCATGTGAACAGACTGGTGTTCGCCCAACCTGGGTTCCCTCCCTGGTCGTAAGAGCAAAGGGGGGGAAACCTAGCCTCTGTCCAACTGATCGGAGCGTGCACTGCAAGATCAGTGGTCAGACCTCTGGACCAATTCATAAGAGGGAGGCAAGCGTACCTCTTATGAATAGCAAGCAAAAACTAGGTCCTATGTAAGAGCCAAATATAAAGCATTGGGTTTGTCTCTCACTGGTGTCCACTTCCTCCCCTCTTAGGGAAGGGACGCATAAACGCTTCTATCCCTAATGAAAGGGATAGAACGGAGCTCGGTTACGTAGCTTACCTGCCCGCAGGGAGAGGGAAGAAAAAGAAGAGGAAGAGAAGCCAGTCACACTCATTCACTCTCCATTCATGCAGTCTCACAAGGACAAGATGCTACCTTGTCCAGTAAAGCTACACATGTTGAGCAGCCACCATGGGTCCCAAGGAAAATGTGTCCAAGGACCTGTGGGCAATATCCCGAAGGTAGGAGGAGGTGAAGGTGGTCTGGTCAGCCCAAACCCCTGCCTTCAGTACCTGTGCCACAGACAAGTTCTTGTGAAATGCAAGGGTTGGACCAATGCCTCTGACTTTGTGGGCTCTCGGACGAAGGGTACTGGTGTTGGCACTCCTGTCTGAGTCGTATGCCTTCCGGATTACCTCATGAAGCCAGAAAGAAGCAGTGTTCTTGGACACTCCTTTCTTGGTCACCCCGCTGCTAACAAAGAGGAGTCGACACTCAGGCCTGAGGTGTCGAGTTTTCTTCAGACAGCGACGTAGCACCTTCACAGGACAAAGCAGCATCTCATCCGCATCATTACCGGTGAAGTCTTCCAGGGAGGGGATCGTGAAGGACTCGAACCTGGCATCAGGGACCGAAGGGTTCTGAGTCTTCGCTACGATATCTGGGACGAAATCGAGCGTAACTGATCCCCATCCCCTCGAGTGTTGAACATCGAAGGAAAGACCATGGAATTCTCCTACTCTCTTTGCCGATGCCAAGGCCAGCAGAAAGACAGTCTAGAGGGTCAGATCCCTGTCTGACAACTCTCGGAGTGGCTCGTAGGGTCTGCCACTCAAGCTCCTAAGGACGAGAGTCACATCCCACCCCGGGGGCCTGAGTCCCCTAGGTGGGCAAGACCTCTCGAAGCTCGTCATTAGGAGAAATATTTCCATGGAGGTGGAAATATCGACTCCTCGGAGATTAAGGACTGGGGCCAGGGTGGCTCTGTAGCCTTTGACTGTAGAGACAGAGATAAGCTTCTCTCGGTGAAGAAAGATGAGGAAATCCGCTACCTGCTGAAGAGTGGCTCTGAGCGGAGAGAGACCCTGTCTACGACACCAACCACAGAAGACAGACCACTTTCCATGGTATAATGCTGCAGAGGACTGTCTGAGGTAACCCGCCATCTCTGTTGCTGTTCAGCGAGAAAAGCCTCTCGCTAGCAAGAGATGGTGGATAACCACCAACTGTGAAGACACAGGGAATGAACTGCCTGGTGGTAACCGTTCTACGTGCGGTTGGCACAGCAGGTTGTGTCATGGGGGAATCTCTCGCAGTGCCTCCAAGAGAAGAGCCAGCAGGTCCGGATGTCAAATGGCACGACCAGAATCATCCGAAGATTGCTGGTGACCAACACTCTGCTGATCATCTTGCGAATCAGGCAGAACCAGGGAAAGGCGTAAATGAAGAGGTTGTCCCACGGGTGTTGGAACGCATCCTCTGCAGCTGCCCATGGGTACGGCACAACTGAGAAAAAAACCTGAAGTTTTCTGTTGTGCCGGGTGGTGAACAGATCCACTACTGGTCGCCCCCACCGGTCGAGGAGCTTTTCTGCCACGTCTGGGTGTAGAGACCATTTGGTCCCAATCACCTGATTCTGGCAGCTGAGCTCGTCTGCCACTACATTCCTCTTGCCTGGAATGTATCTGGCTGATAGCTCTACCAAGTGAGCTATGGCCCACTTGTGCACCTGCATCGCTAACTGGTGCAATGGGAGGGACATTAGGCCCCCGTTTGTTGACGTATGCCATTACCGTGGCGTTGTCGCTCATCAACACCACTGAGTGTCCCAACAGTCGTTCCCGGAACTCTTGGAGTGCGAGGAACGCAGCCTTGAGTTCCAGGAAGTTGAAGTGAAGGTGCTTGTCGTGATGGTTCCACACTCCCACAACCAGCAACTCTTCCAGGCGTGCGCCTCAACCGTCAATTGATGCGTCTGAGAACAGCAGCATCTCTAGAGGGGGAGTGTGCAGGGGCACTCCTATTAAGCGGTTCCTGTCGTCTAGCCACCAGGCCAAGTCCTCCCCTTACTTCCTCCGTGAGAGGAACCAGGAAGGAATGTGGATCCCGTGCCTGTGACCAGCCCTCCTTTAGTCTCCACTAACTTCTCTAGTGACGACACGTGACCGATCACGACTTGCCACTGCTGAGCTGACTGTTCCTGTCGAGACAGGAACTGTCTGGCTGCCTCCCTGAACCTGCTGATCCGTGAGTCTGCGGGGAAAGACTCGTGCTGGTACCGTATCGATCAGCATGCCCAGGTACTTTATCCTCTGCTTAGGCTCGAGATCTGACTTCTCGACATTCACCACGATCCCCAGATCACAGCAGAAGTCGAAGAGTCGATCTCTGTCCTGGAGCAACTGCGAGCGAGAGCTCACAAGGACCAGCTAATAGTCGAGATACCTCATCACACGTATCCTGACTGAATGGGCCCAAGCCGACACCAGAGTGAACACTCGCGTGAACACCTTTGGAGCGGTTGAGAGACCGAAACAAAGTGCCCTGAATTGGTACACTGTCCCGTCGAGGATAAAGCGGAGGTACTTCCTGGAGGATTGATAAATGGATATTTGAAAATACGCATTCTTCAGGTCCACTGAAAGCATGAAATCGCTCTCCCTGATGGAATCGAGCACTGAGCATGCTGTTTCCATCGTGAACCAAGTCTGGCGAACAAATCGGTTCAAGGGAGAGAGGTCTATCACCGGTCTCCAGCCCCCCATAGACTTCTCCACCAGGAAGAGTCGGCTGTAGAAACCTGGTGACTGATCTTGCACGATCTCCACAGCTCGTTTGCTCAGCATGGTCTTGACTTCTTCTTGCAGTACTACATCCTTGGCAGAACCGGGGACGTATGTCTGAAGGTGGACTGGGTGTGAAGTGAGGGGTGGCCTCGACTCGAAGGGCAGTAGATATCCCTCCCGAAGGACATCCACTACCCAGGTCTCGGCTCCGTAGTGCTGCCAAGTTGCCCAATGGCTTGCCAGGCACCCCCCAACTTCCGGCAGCGGGTGAGGGGGAACACCGTCCCTAGCATTTCCCTCTCTTCCCCTTCCGCTTAGCCGGTCTCCCACGAGAGTAGGAGGCTTGGGAGGAGGGGTGACGCTCACTCCTTGAAGCAAAAGAGGAAGGTTGGGTCTTTCCTCGCGCTGACCTCGACAGTGCTAGCGTCTTGGTAGTGGAGGAAGAGCTAGCCAAGCTCCGAGGCTTGGCCGCAGTTGCTCGAGATTGCCCAGAAGTCTTCGAGACTGCTTGGTGTACTAGGCAGTCACTGTCCTCAGTTCTCCACTTTTCCACCGCAGTGTCCACCATCTCTCTGGAGAAAAGAGAGGAGGAACCCAGCAACGGTCCGTTACATAGACCCAATGTTACCTCTCGACTGGCCGCTCTGGTTACCCGAGCCAGGACTGAGTCATGTCGTCTCAGGACCAGGTTGGCCCATAGGTTGGTTGTCTGGTGGGCGAGGTTGGAGATGGCCCTACCTCCAGACTGGCAAAGTTTCCCGAACGCTGAGTCTTCCTCGCGAACAATAGCTTGCGAGGAGGCTGCGACTCTGGATACTGTGAGTGACCACAGATCCAGCCAGGAGACGGCCTGGAAAGCTGCCATGGCAGTCGCTTCCAGGGACGATGCCTCTTGCTGGGACAGCAGGTGATGGAGAGGCACCCCCGGAGTTAGCCTAGCTATCTCCGGATCAACCTGCTTGGTCGGCAGTGGGTCTAATGAAGGCATGTAGAAACACCGCTGGCGAGGCAGAGGAGGGGGAAGCATCTTGTCCGACCGGCTTGACCTGAGCGAATCTTCATGCCCGCAGACGAGAGCGTTCACCTGGTCTAGCACACCGTCGGCCAAGGTGGACCAGAGTAAACCCACTGTCGCTCTGGGTTCCTTCTCAGGTCCCCAGAACGACTCTAACCTCGATGGAGGGTCAGAGGGAGTAACCACCGATCCTTCCCCGAGGTCATTGTGCTGACGAATCAGCGCAATTACCTCTGCAATGGACCTCTGTATCTTGGGGGTGATCGCGTCCTGAGGCAATGGAGTGTCAGATCCATCAAGGCCGATCACCTCTCGAAACACTCTTCCTTCAAGAGGAAGAACCTCGGCAGACCCCTCATGGTCTCCTCCAACCACTTGCACATACGACCTGCTAGGTCCAAGGACCGAGCCAGGATCATAGGCTCTCGTGGCGGGACCGTAAGGAGCGCACTCCTCGCGGTCACCCCTGCTCACCTCGCTCCTCCCGGTGTAACCCGATGAGGCTGAAGGGACAGGTGAGGAAGGCCTGATGCTCCTGCCCTGCCTACCAGCAAAGCCGGTGCTGGGAGGACTGCAGGCGATCGCCAACCCGCGGTGGCAATCGAGCTGCAGGTCTGGACCAGCAGTCTCCGTGTGAAGAAGCGCTGGACTGAGGATGGTAGCGTCAGTCTTGTGCATCAGGAGAGCTGCTACCAGTCATGCAAACCGTCTGGTCCCGGTGGGAGCGACGGTCGGGTGGCTGGTAGTGTCCACTGACACGGTGAGAGCGAGCACCGTCCTCTCGACGTGCTACGATACCAGGTCCAACTGGTGACCAGGGGGACCTCTTCCCAGCCTCGACATGTGAACGGTCTGGTGGGACCATCGCGTCAACCCTGGGAACCAGGGGATCGCCACGAAAGCGATCGCCAGCCTGGCAAGTCACCTGAGCAACTCTTGCCAGCCTTCCGCTCTGTGCCTGGGCCCTGACGGTGAGTGTGCTCAACGGTCTGGACCTTGGCTGCATGGTCACCGGTAGGTGACCTACACTCGGTGGCGCTCATGAGCGAGCAGCTGAGACGGTTCCCGGTCCGGAGGTGGAACCTCTGGAGCCGGGAGCAGAGGTACCAGCGGTAGCCGGTATCCCTATGGTCCCCGTCTTCTTCTTCCCTAGGGAAAGAGAGACGGGACCCGTTCCCGGAGGAACAGGAGGACCAGCAGAAGACCCACCTGTCCCGCCGGAGCGGGACAGACCCTTAGAAGTCTCTGTGTGAGACTTCTTAGAGGGGGGGAGGCCACCTCTTCTTCCTTGGCTGGGGGGCCTTGGAAGTCGAAGGGGATGAGGTGGCAGAAGATGACGACAAAGAAGATGACAGAGAAGACGACGACACCTTCCTCTTCTTCTTGGACTTCTTCGCCAGCTTCCTCAGGACAATGACAACCGACAGGTCCTCCATACAGGGACGGAATTGGGGCAGTTGCGGTAGCAACACGGCCCAACTGCGCCTGTCCAGAGGGACCTGCGGGAGCATCAGCACTTCCACGGGCAGGTATGGAGACAGCAGGCACAGCATCAGCTACCGGAGGACGGTCAAGAGGGGAGCTCTTCAGGCACTCAAAGTCAGGGGGCGGGGCGAGGACAGCAAACCCAGGCGGTGGAGGAACTGTCTCCTTCCGAGGAACGTACAACAGCGGGGCTTGTACTGCGGCCGAAGGGGTTACTGTCATCACATGCTGTGTATACACCAGATGCGGCAGTGCGGTACACCCTAGTCCAGAGAGAGTGGTGGTCGTCATTGTCACCACCCTGTGAGTAACTGGGGCCACAGCCAGGTGTTGGATCAGCCCCTGGATACCCAGAGTGCCCGGAAGACTCTGCGATCGCCACACCTGCTGAAGATCTCCACCCGCGGAGGCAGACACACCCGGGGAAGCAACAGTCGGGTTAATAGGGGGGGTTCCTGTTTGCTCAGAGGGGGAAAGATCCCACCCTGAACGGACAGAAGACCCCGAGTACAACTCCAGGTCGGGGTGTTGCGCTCCTTCCTCTGCACTCGACAGATCGAGGGAAGAGGCGGAGCAGGACACATCCCCCGAAGGAGAGAGAGCCATCCACGCGAGTTGGCTAGGAGGGAGGAAGGAAGACAATGTGTCTATCACCAGAGGTGTCGAGGGAGAGCTTTCCAACGACACCCTGGCGACTTTACGTGGTTTCCTCCTCTTCTAATACAACTCCCACTGCTCCTCCAACCAGGAGACACAAAAATCACAAGGGACAGCTTAAGAGCATTCCCGCCCTCGGCACCGCGTACACAAAAAATGAGGGTCCACAGCATCGCTGGACCTAATTGCCCCACACCTGCAGCCTCCCACTCCAGGGCACACTCTCCGGTTGGATGGGGGCGAGGGGGCTTCTCCACTTCATGGGACTGCATGGTCTCCAGCAATGCAATTCCACAAACAATTAACAAAAATAATGAATAAAGTACTTACAGGTGCACACACACTAAGTATTTCACAAAGAAAAAGGGCTGAAGTAAGCAGCTTAAAGTTGTACATCAACAAAATCTCACGACAGAGGTGAGCAGAGAGGCGGACACATGTCTACACCTGATGGCGGCCGAAAGCAAAGTGATAGGTTTACCTCCAGTCGGGCGGGACTCCTGACCATCGGACAAGCAGTTACTGCTGAACTACCTTGTTAGTAAATCTTACGACCAGTCCAGCTGGCGCTGAATAGTTATTCCTTATGTAAAGGACTGAGGGTTTGTATTACGTGTCGTAACAAATTCAAAATTCTTTGGAACTATTCAATTGCCTACTATAGGTGGCTGGACTCCGACCATTTTTGGGGTACAGAGAGAAGCGACGTAGCAGTGAGCTCAACTGTTTTTGCCCTGTCATTTTTATATAAGTAACTTATCTAGTAATTACACAGCTGGATCCACATTGACAGGAGGTGGGATACATGGACATGTTCTACCTCAAAACATTAAGTACTAATGACATAGGTAGCAGAAGAGTTGCCAGTACCTATTGGTATAATGCTTGTTTTCTTACCTGATAAGAGCCACTTCAAGTAGGTACTGCCTCTGGTTGGTGCTCATCTTAACCCGTAGTGGTGTAGTGGTATGGCCATGGGACGCCTCCTATAGTGGGGGACTCTGCAACAAAGGAGGTACTCCAATGGCTAGCAAAGTTAAAAGGTTCCCTTGCCCTGGGTGTAGACCAGAATAAAATCATATGAGGCTGTCTCCACACTACAATAAAAAAAAAACCCACGCCCTACCACTAAAAGAACTGTTGGGTACTCCAGGTACCATGTATCCCCAGGCTCATGTTGGACTAAACACACCTTGCATCAAGGCGAGGAGATAGAGGACAGAGAGCCCACTATGCTTCCTCTCCCAACACCATGCCAGCCACGGATAAAGGTCCTAACGTACTACTGTCTTCGAAAACCAATTCCACTTCTTGAGATACATAATACAATCCGAAGAAAGACTTGCATTTCCATCTCCAATACATTGATTACAAGATGGAGGAGACGGACATGTTGTGCCAAAAGACAAGAGAAGTAGCAAACGCTCGAATCTGCTATGCTCAAACCTTAATTTAAGGTAGTGTCCTCCCGGATCCGAGAGTGCACCTCGAAAATTAAGTCTCTCAAAAACTAGGAGATCGCAATTTTTGACATCAGGCGGGAGGAGTTCCAAATGGAGCAACACTAGAAGGGACTCTAATCTTCTTAGTCCCCTGATGATAGTATCTCAGGGCTCTTACCAAGCAGAGAAGTCTCCTCTCCCTCCAGACCAAGGATGTCGGCTAGACTTTTAATAGAGAAGAAACAACAAACCTGAGAGAGAAGGAGTATGCTGCATCTCCTTGCGTAAACCTACTCTCGTGTCAATGGCTAATACAACGAGGGAGTCTTTCTAGTTAAGTCTCTTAGAGACTGAACGGAGAAGTTTGATGGCTGGGCCCGGCAGAGGTAAAATAGATTTTCCCTGGGTAGTCTTCCTTCACACAACCACCATCACAGGTCTGCCTTGACCTCCTGTGTGATGGGAAATACGTACGACTCCGGTTGGGTTCTGTCCCAGCTGGCCTTGAGAAAATACTGCAAAGGTCTGATGTACAGTCTGCCCAATGTCACGAACTGCTCGATAGAGGCCAAGGTGCCCAGGAGACTCATCCACTGGTTGGCCAAGCAGACTGGGAGAGAAAGATTCTGACAGACTGTGTGGAGGCAAGAGTCGACCCTCTTACGAGATGGAAAAGCCTGAGAAGTCCAAGAATTCAGTCTTCTTCTTCCTAGCTTTATCCCTATTCAGGGCTGCCATTTTTAAGGAGTCTCTTCCATCTACCTCTGTCCTGTGTCATTTCCTCCCGTACTCCCTTCTCCCTCATATCATCTCTAATGCAATCTCTCCACCTGGTCTTAGGTCTTCCTCTCCTTCATGTTCCATCCACCTCCACGTCTCCATCACTTCTCTTGCCATGTGTTGCTCTTCTCTTCTCGTCAGGTGGCCATAACATCTTAACCTTGCCTATTGCACTTTCTTTCTGTCCATTTTAGTTACTCCTCTCATCTACCTATCAGATATGACACCAGACACCTGCCTCCAGTAGTTCCAACCACACTGAATCTGGTTGTTAATTTCCTTGTCCATATTCCCCTCATTGTCAATCACTGAGCCAAGGTACTTGAATTTATGGACCCTTTTGATGTTTCCTCTGCCTAATTTGATTGTGGTTTGCTGGTCGCCATCCAATTTGGTTGTAAAAAATTCTGCCTTTTTCCTGCTTATCCTAAAACCTCTACTCTCCAAGGCATATCTCCACCTCTCAAGCTTCCCCTCCAGTTCTTCCCTGTTCTCGACTACCAAGACTATGTCATCTGTATAAAGCACACACCTTGGTAGCTCCTCCCTGACATCCTCAGTCAACACATCCAAGACAATATTAAACAAAAGTGGGTTCAGAGCAGATCTCCGATGTAGCCCTGCTCCAACTTGGAAATTTTCTGTTCTTCCAACTGTACATCTGACAGCGGTCTTTATACATATTTATATACAGCTCCCTGATCATTCTGACATACTTCTCCATCACTCCTCTCTCCCTGAGACATCTTCATATTTCCTGACATGGTACTCTGTCATATGCCTTCTCAAGGTCTATAAAGGCTATATGCAAGATCTTTTGCTTTTTTGTGCTTTTCCATAATTTCTCAGAGCAAAAATACCATGCACAACACTGAGACCCTTCAAGAATCCTGGTTGCTGTCTACCGATGAAAACTTGTTGCCATAATCTTTCATCCATAATTCTTTCTAATACCTTTAGTGTATGTGACATGAGCTTGATTCCTTGGTAATTTTCACAACACTGAATGTCCCCTTCTCTTTGAATATTGGGATTAATATACTTTCCCTAAATATTTCTGGTATCGTCTCACTTTCCATAATCTTTTTCATTAGCAGCCACACAATGTCAATTCCTTCTTCATCAAGACCCTTCTAGGCTTTTGCAGGTATGCCATCTGGTCCCACCGCTTTACTATTTTCCATCTTTCCTGGTGCCACTCTAACGTCAGCTTTTGTTATTTTTGTGACCGGTCCATAATCTGTGTCCATCTCTTAGAAATCTTTCAATTTCTTCATTCAATAAGGCCTCAAAATATTCTTCCCATCTTATTATGTCGCTCTCATTTCTCCATACATTTCCATCCTTATCCTTAATACTACAAATTCTTGGTAATTTGTATTTTTCCTAGTTATACTTACCTCAAAATACTTTAATAAGAGAATCCTAGATGTTAATCCGGTGCCAACCAGAAAGATCAAGTTATTCCTTCCACAACTAGCCAGGTACATGCCCCAAGGGTCAAGCCATCCCTCCTTCGATACGTCCGTGAACAGGAGCATCTCTGGGAGAAGTCCGAGAGATCCCTCGGAGGGTGCTTGACCAGTCCAACCACCACCAGAGGGCCTTTCTGGTGGCCTGTGAGGGGGGGGATGAGTTTCTGAAGAGGGTCTTCTTTTGGCAACCAACCCTCCTTCAGGTTCCACTGGACGGGTCTCAATTTTAGTCTGCCTTGGAGAACTAGCTTCGCCAGGGAGACCAGATGGCCCAGCGTCTCTACCACTCCCTCACTGGGAGGGGGGAGTTCTGTGGGAATGGCTGAGCTATCTTCTGTAGGTTGGTCAGCCTGTCCTCCGCGGGGAAGGCCCTGACCACCTTCATATCCAGATCCATCCCAACGTACACCATCCTGGTGGTTGGGACCAGTTGGGACTTCTCCCAGTTCAGAAATATGCCCAGGACCGAGCAGAAGGCTCTGCTTCTCTAATGTTTTCCTTGAGGAGGAAGGCAACAACCAGTCGTCCAGGTACCACAGGAGATGGATCCCCCTCCTGTGAGCCCAGGACAACATGAGGGAGAACGCTGGTGAAAACCTGCGGCGCCATGGAAAGAGAGTTGTGAACTGGTAGGTCTTGCTCTCCCATCTGATCCATAAGTACTTCCTGCTGGACGGGTGCACTGGAATCTGGAAGTATGCGTCCTTGATGTCCAGGGACAACATGAAGTCCCCTTCCCTCAGGGCTGCCAGGACTGACCTCGGGGTCTCCATCTTGAAGGGAGTCTTGAGGACGAACATATTCAGGACTGACAGGTCTATGACCAGCCTCCAACCGCCTGAGGACTTCACCAGGAAGAGGCAACTGAAGACCCCGAGAGTTGTCCACCACCTGTTGGAGGGCTCCCTTCTCCAGCAAAGACCGAACTTCCGACTGTAAAGGTTAGCCGTAATTGGGGTCCCAGGGCTGGAAGGACTGTCCTTCCAGTTCCCCTGTCAGGGGAGGCTTCCCATCCTGAAAGGGGATCCAGTAACCTTTCTGAGGACTCGGACTGTCCAGGGGTCAGCTCTGTGATCCTCCCAGTTCCGCAAATGATTCGAGAGGCAACCCCCCATCTGTGGCGGGAGAGAGGGAAGGGGGCCTCGCGTCCTACTTCCGTCTGGGGAAGCAGCGGTTTCGACCCCTTCGGGAGGTGGCAGGTCTGGGTCTAAAGGAGGAAGAGGAAGACGAGGGGACCCTGGGGGAGGGCTGAGTCCCTTGTCCTCCCCAACCTCTGGATATGGGTTTGAGGTTGGACCAGGAGGGCTGCGGCCCGTGCCTCTGCTGTTGTCTCAGGCGGGGGGCTTCCTGCACCCTATGTTGGGCTGGGTGTACACGATGGCGTCTTGGCTTGCCTTCCTCCATCGTTCCAGGGACTCCTCTACAACCTCTTCAGGGAAGAAGTACTCTCCTGTACACGGGGGTTCCTCAGGGCCTTGGCCTCTCTGTCGGGGAGGCTCCTGGGCAACCTGGCCAGGACAGCGTCCCTCCTCCGGAGGACCCAGTTGGTCCACTGGGTAATGAACTGGGTCATCAGGAATCTAACCGACCTTCCCCCTCACAGGACCAAATCCTTGACCTGAGCCAGCTCAGCCTCACCCCGCAAGTCATGGTCAATGGCGAACCTGGCCATTGCCCCGGACCAAAGGTCGAGCCAGGAGGCTACGTGGACCATAGCCCAAGCCGTGGCTTCCATCGCCATAGCCTCTGGCTGGGAAAAGGCAACTGGCCCCACCAAGAGCCTTTCCTCCGAGAGACCTGGAGCGAGGAAGTATGGACCCCTTCAACAGACTTAGGGGAAGCCGAGAAGCCCTAAGGAGTGTAGAGCCTCCTCTGTCTGGTCTTGGCTGCTGGGAGAGGTTGGAGGGACCTGTAGGACCTCAAGGAGTTCCTGAGACCAACAACTACTTGCACTACACAGGCCATGGCCTGGGTCGTGTTCCCAGCCGGGGGAAGACTCAGAGGAGGCTTGGCCTCCTTTGGACCCCCAAGAGGAAGTCCACCATAGCTATGGACCTCCTGGCGTCAGGAGGCAGACTGGGCTCCGCCAGATGGTTCTTGGCCCTAACGAGACCCAGGACTCGCCTAAAGGTTGATCCCTCATCCGTGGTGCCATGCCCTTCCAAGATGTTCTGAAACTTGTCCTCGACGAACACCTTGTCTTCAACATCCTTTAGGGGGTAAGCAGGGGCTGTTACAGGCAGAGAAGGGAAGGTCGGTGATGGCGAGCGGCTCCGACTGTGGGTCGCCAGGGGGAACAGGTGCTCATCTGGGAAAGGAGCCTCGGACAGAACCAGCGGGGCTGTCATGGGACTCCCACTGGCCCAAGCTTGCACCCCGATCCCAACCAGAGAGGGCGAATGGCTCCCCCTCCTCCGCAAGGGGGAGGGACGCCAAGGAAAGGAGCCTGCCTGGCACGAATGACTGCCAAGGGGCCCACTGGTACCGGGGCAGGATCCACCGAGACTGCAGGGGGAATAACCGGTGGTGGAGAGGAGCACCCTACGCGGGGACTGACCAGTCGGGGAACAGTGGCGGCCGTGGCGGCAAGATCTGACACGACAGCTGCCGCTCCTACCCCAACCCCTGTGGTCCGGGCTACGACGGGGAGAGTGGGAGTAGCGGCCTAAGGAGGAGGAAGAATGTGCTCGACTGCTACCGGCACAGCGCCTCTGCTTTGCTCTACGCCTCCTCCTATGGGAGAACCTGTCCAAGTCCGAAGATTCCGAGGAGGGCTAATCCTTGGGTGAAGGTGCCTCCTCTTGCCCTTCCTCTTACTGCTTTTGGCCAGGGGGAAGAGGGCCTGGAGCTCGGACAAGGCTGGAGCTACGTCCACCGAGGGTGCCTTACCTCGGGGGAGAGTCCCGGCCATCAACTCCAACATCACGAGAAGGAGCGGGGGCAGCCCCCAGCATTGAAACTGGTCGTCCCTCAGAGGTGATCTGAATGGGGTACAAGGGGTGCCGGACCAAGACCGGGACTGGAACTACAAAGACTCCGTCGGCTCCTGCTGCCTCCTGTGGCAGCCAAACCCCTCGCAGACAGCGCATCCAGCTCCGAGACTGCGTGCACTGTAGCGGGGTGAGATGTGCTCACCGAGCAGAGAGCAGAGGAAACACCTCGGCTGATGGAGGACCCTGAAGGTTGAAGTGGGACCACACCACTCTCAGGAGGTAATCGTCCTTGGGCGATACAACCTGTACGGACGATACAGACCAATCGAGCTCTGCAATGGGCAGAGGCCTGGCAATGAACACACCTAAGTCCCCTCACTGGGAGGGAACAGGGCGACTTGTTCACGGGAGACCTGCCCTTATTCTTCTTCCTCTTGGTTGAGGCCAACGTCCATTGGAAGGGGGGCCAGGACACACACTCGGGGCACGTGGACTCTGGCGAGCATGGCCCTCCCACAACATGAGTTACACAAAGACTGGGGGTCTATCTTCATGGCCCTCCCACAACATGAGTTACACAAAGAATGGGGGTCTATCTTCATAAAAGATAAGAAGGCCCCAAACGACTAGTGTCGGACTCTATGAGTAAAGGGCACACACAAGGAAATACACAAAGGGGGAATCTGGCCAATACACGGAAGACAGGTCGCAGGTCGTGGGTCACGTGGCCATTGACCCTCGGGGCATCTACCTGGCTAGGTGTGGAAGGGATAACTGGATTTTTCTGGTCAGTACCGGATTGACATCCAGGATTCTCCTAATATAACAATTTGTCGAAAATTGTTTTTTTCCTAACTATACAAACCTGAGGTCCTTTAACAATAGGAAGGTACTTAGTGGCAGCTGAACCGGTTGTAAGCTTCGTACAAGGGGGTTCGGTAGTTAACTACTTGTCCGGTAGTTGGCAGTCAGCTCGACCGCGAGGAGAGGAGTCACTTTGCTTTAGGCCCAGGAAACACAGAGTGAGGGGTGGCATGAGGTGGGACTATGTGTAAAAGACCTCAGGTTTGTATAGTTAGGAAAAATACAATTTTCGACAAATTGTTATTTGTTCCGATACATATACAAACCCTTGGTCCTTTAACAATAGGAAGACTCACTTATTGGTGGGTGGAATCTGAGTCTTATGAACAGACTGGTGTTCTTCCGACCTTGGTTCCCTCCCTTTGCTCTTCCTAGTCGTAAGAGCAGAGGGAGGGATCCTAGCCTCTGCCCAGCTGATCGGGGTGTGCACCGCAGGGTCAGTGGTCAGACTTCTGGACCAAATTTATAAGAGGGAGGCAAGCGTATCTCTTATAAATAGCAAAAACATAAGAACTAGTTCCTACTTCAAGAGCCAAAATAAAGTCATGGATTTGTCTCTTGTTGGCGTCCACTCCCCCCCCACCCCCCCTCGTTGGGGAGTGGTGGATAAACACTCCTATCACTACTGAAAGGGATAGGATGGAGCTCAGTCGTGTAGCTTACCTGCATCTGCTTCCTGTTCAGCGTAGTGACGACCGCGGCCCTCTGCCCACAGGTAGAGGAGGAAGAACAAAGGAGGAAGAGAAGCCAGTCACACTCTCTTTCACTCGTCCATTCATGCAGTCACACAAAGATGCAATGCTGTTCTGTCCGCTCGGGTGCTGGGTAGACTACACAACTTGTTGAGCAGCCACCACGGGTCACAAGGAAAAGGTTTCCAAGGACCTGTGGGTGATATCCCAAAGGTAGAAGGAAGTAAAGGTGGTCTGGTTGGCCCAAACCCCTGCCTTCAAAACCTGCGCCATGGAGAAGTTCTTATGGAACGCAAGGGTTGGACAAATACCTCTGACTTCGTGAGCTCTCGGACGAAGGGTACGGGTGTCGTCACTACCATCCGTGTCATACGCCCTCCTGATCATCCTCACACAGCCAGAAAGAAAGTGTTCTTGGAAACCTCTTTCTTGGTAACCCCAGTGCTAACAAAGAGGCGTCGACACTCAGGCCTGAGGTGTCGAGTTCTCTTCAGATAGCGCCGTAGTGCGTGCCCTCACAGGACAAAGCAGCATCTCATCCGCATCATTATCAGTGAAGTCCTTCAGGGAGGGGATCATGAAAGACTCGAACCGGTCGTCAGGGACCGAAGGATTCTGGGTCTTCCCTATGAAGTTCGGGACAAAATCGAGTGTCAAGGATCCCCAACCCCTGGAATGCTTAACGTCGAAGGAAAGACCATGAAGTTCCCC
Organism: Macrobrachium nipponense; assembly: GCF_015104395.2. Taxonomy (NCBI): domain Eukaryota; kingdom Metazoa; phylum Arthropoda; class Malacostraca; order Decapoda; family Palaemonidae; genus Macrobrachium; species Macrobrachium nipponense. Next base: position 48,251,508 of record NC_061099.1, on the reverse strand, counting down.
TACTCTCTCTGCTGATGCCAGGGCCAGCAGGAAGAGGGTCTTGAGATCAGATCCCTGTCTGACGACTCTCGGAGTGGCTCGAAGGGTCTTCGAGTCAAACTCCTAAGGACGAGAGTCACGTCCCACCCTGGGGGCCTGAGTTCCCTGGGTGGGCAAGACCTCTCGAAGCTCTTCATAAGGAGGGAGATCTCAAAGGAGGAGGATATATCCACTCCTCTGTATCCCTTGGCTCTGAGAGGACACCAACCACAGAAGACGGACCACTTTCCCTGGTATACTGCTGCAGAGGACTGTCTGAGGTACCCAGCCATCTCTGTTGCTGCACTGCGATAAAAGCCTCTCGCTCGCAAGAGATGGTGGATAACAGCCAGCCATGAAGACACAGGGACCGAACTGACCGGTGGTACCGTTCTACGTGTGGCTGGGACAGGAGGTTGTGCCAGGGGGGAATCTCTATCGGTGCTTCGGCCTGAGGCCATTTGGGTGCCACCAGGATCATCCGAAGGTTCGGGGTGACCAGCGCCCTGCTGATCACCTTGCGAATCAGACAGAACGCGGGGAAAGGCGTACATGAAGAGGTTGTCCCGCGGGTGTTGAAGAGTATCCTCTGCAGCTGCCCATGGGTCCGGCACAGCCGAGTAGAAAACCTGGAGTTTTCTGTTGTGCCGGGTGGCGAACAGATCCATGACTGGACGCCCCCACAGGTTGAAGATCCTTTCCGCCACGTCTGGGTGAAGGGACCACTCGGTTCGTATCACCTGATCCCGACGGCTGAGCTTGTCTGCCACCACGTTCCTCTTGCCTGGAATGCAGCGGGCTGACAGCTCTACTGAGTGTACCTCAGCCCACTCGTGCACCTGCAACGTCAACTGATGCAACGGGAGGGACACTAGGCCCCCTGTTTGTTGATGTATGCCATTACCGTGGTGTTGTTGCTCATTAACACCACTGAATATCCCACCAGACGATCTTGAAACTCTTGGAGAGCGAGAAACACCGCCTTGAGCTCCAGGACGTTGATGTGAAGGTGCTTGTCGTGATGGTTCCACACACCCGCGGCCAGCAACTCCTCCAGGTGTGTGCCCCATCCCTCGGTCGATGCGTCTGAGAACAGCAACATCTCCGGGAGGGGGTGGGAGTGCAAAGAGGCACTCCTCTTACGAGGTTCCCGTCGTCCAGCCACCAGGCTAGGTCCTGCCTCACCTCCTCCGTGAGAGACACGGGGAAGAAAGGTGGATCTCTTGGCTGTGACCAACACTCCTTTAGTCTCCATTGAAGAGACCGGAGGTGAAGACGCCTGTGAGGGACTAGCTTCTCGAGAGTCGACAGGTGACCGATCACGACCTGCCACTGCAGAACTGGCTGGTCCTGTAGGGACAGGAACCGTCTTGCTGCCTCCCTGAACCTGCTGATCCGCGAATCTGCGGGGAAGGCTCGCCCTGTTACCGTGTCGATCAGCATGCCCAGGTACTTCATCCTCTGCTTGGGCTCGAGATCTGACTTCTCGTAATTCACTACAATCCCCAGATCGTGGCAGGATTCGAGGAGTCGATCTCTGTCCTGTAGCAACTGCGAGCAGGATGTCACCAGGACTAACCAATCGTCGAGATACCTCAGATGACGTATCCTACTGAGTGGGCCCAAGTGACACCAGCGTGAACACTCGCGTGAACACCTGTGGGGCAGTTAAGAGACCGAAACAAAGTGCCCTGAATTGGTATACCGTCCCATCGAGGATGAAGCGGAGGTATTTCCTGGAGGATTAATGGAGGGGTATCTGGAAATACGCGTCCTTCAGATCCACAGAAAGCATGAAGTCGTTCTCCCTGATGGAATCGAGGACTGACCGTGCTGTCTACATCGTGAACCGAGTCTGGCGAAGGAATCGGTTCAAGGGAGAGAGATCTATCACCGGGCGCCAGCCCCCCGAGGTCTTCTCCACCAGGAAAAGTCGACTGTAGAAGCCAGGACTGATCCCATATGATCTCTACAGCTCGTTTGGTCAGCATGGCTTCTACTTCCTGCCGAAGCGCCACATCCTTGGGTGAACCAGGAATGTACGTCTGGTGATGATGGACCTAGTTGGAGGTGAGGGGTGGCCGAGACTCGAAGGGTAGCAAATATCCCTCCCGAAGGACGTTCACTATCTAGGTCTCTGCTCCGTAGTGCTGCCATGTTGCCCAATGGCTCGCTAGGCACCCCCCACCTTCCGGCAGCAGGTGAGGGGGAACGCCGTCCCTAGCGTTTCCCTCCTCTCTTCGGCTTCTTCTTCCCGGTTCCTCCTTGAGAGAAGGAGGACTGGGAGGAGGGCTGGTTACGGTCACTCCTTACAGTCGAAGTCGAAGGCAGGGTCTTTCCTCTCGGCTTCGACGAAGCGATCATCTTAGCCGCAGAGGAAGCGCTAGCTAAACTCTAGGGCTTAGCCGCAGTCGTTCGAGGTTGCCCAGCCACCTTCGAGACTGCCTGGTGGACTAAACGGACCGTCAAGCCCATCCAGCGAGAACGCCTCCCGAGACCCTCCTCCTTCCAGAGGAGGAACCACAACAGACCCCTCATGGTCTTCTCCTGCCCCTTCGCATACGATCTGGTCGCTCCTAGGACCGTGCCAGGTTCGTAGGGCGTCGTGGTGGGATCGCGAGGAGCGATCATGAGGGCTCCTCGCGATCACTCCTGGTTGCCTCGCTCTTCCTGGTGTAGCCTGAGGAAGTTGAAGGGATAGGAGAGGTAGACCTGATGCTCCCCCCTCGCCCACCGGCAGAACCGGTGTGCTGGGGGGGGCTGCAAGCGATCGCCAACCCGCAGTGGCGATTGAGCTGCAGGCCTGGTCGAGCGGTTCTCAAGGGGAGAGCGGCTGGGCCGAGAACAGCGGCAACGGTCCTGAGCGTCAGAGCTGCTGCTGGTCCCCCTCTCTGCCCGGTCCCGGTAGGAACGGCAGTCAGGGGACTGGCAGACTCCGCTGTCGCGGTGGGAGCGAGGCCTGTCCTCACGGCGCGTCATGCCGCTTGGACCAGCCGAGGCTGTCCAGGCGACTGAGGGGACCACTTCCTCGCCTCAGCCCACAGCCGGTCTGGAAGGCGTCAACCCTGGGTACCGGCGGATCGCCGCGAGAGCGATCTCTGGTCTGGTGGGAGTCACGACGACTCCCGCCAGTCCTCCGCTCCACGCATGGATCCTGGCATCGACCGGACTTGGTAGCCTGGGTCTTGGCTGCACGGTCACCCGCAGATGACCGTACACTCGGTGCCTCTCGTGAACAAGAGGCCGAGACGGTACCTGGTGCCGAGGCAGAACCCCTGGCGCCAGGTGAGGAGGTACCGGTGTTAGCCGGCGCTCCTGTGTCAGAGACAGTTGAGACTTCTGTTAGTTGATGAGAATGCTCAACTCTTGATCAGGTGAAGAGTTCCCTTTAATCCTCCTGAGGAGGTGGAGCCACTTGCTGAGAGAGAAAAAGGGAGTTGACTTCCTGTGAAAGGACTTAGGGAATCTCTTGGAGCCTTCCAAATAAACCGTTGCGGCATGTGAGACTTTACTAGAGGAGGTCTTTTTGTGAAGAGAATGGAGTATCCCTCCTTCACTACACCAGTCCTCACAAAAGTGAAGTCTGGCTCCTACTGGAGCATGAAGGACTGGACTTTTATATGTTGGAGGAGGTTTCCAACACAGGTTTTTTGCTTGACTTGGAAAAACGTAGGTTGGATCAGGGTCTCGACTGGAGTCTCTGCCTGCCTCCACGTAAAGACTGAAGTTGGAGCGGTGAAACTGACTTGGAAGGGAAAGAAGGCTCCCTCAAATGGTTAGCAGACTGTGCCAGCAGGTCTTGAGTGGACTTCTTTTGGAGTTCGTCTAACAAGATCCCCAGCCCCATGGACTGCAGAAAGAGACACTTGGGGGTCAAAAGCGGCGAAAAGTAGAGCAGACTTCTATGTGAGGGTGACTTCTTTCATGGTGAAGGAACACCATAACTCTCTTCATCAGCACACCAAGGAGAAGAGGGAGGCGAGTTCTTGGGAACCATCCCTTGTGGCCTTGTCCGCACAAGATAATACAGCAAGCCAATCAGAAGCCAGGTCGTATACCAGGGGCAGAGAGTCCTCCAACTTCTTGGCAAGAGCACAGATAGTCCAGTAGAAGAAGTTCAACACCTCAAAACCCTTAAAAAGGTTCTTAGTGAGGTGATAAATTTCAGAGATAGAAAACATGATCTTTGCCAAAGCAAAGTCTGAGCGTTGCAGAGTCGATGAAACCAGAAAAGTTGCCATAGAAGGAGGCAGTAACTCCGAGAGAGGGAGCTTCTCCAGTCAAATGGTCTCGTTGTTTCCGCAATGGATAAAGACACCGGCACTCCATGGTGGGTGTCAATAGTTATGGGTACCGGAACACGCCAGTAGGACGAAGTAATGACTGATCTGGGTCAACCGATACAAAGTCCACAGCATAGCTCGTGACGGTCTTGGACGCTTCGACAGCTGCCAACTGACTGCGTTCGGTTGTGTAAGGCGAGCTGTCCATGCATCCGAGGCTTAGTCACGTGACCTTCGCCTTTTGAGGGGTTATGCTGAGAGATCATACAAATCGCCTATCTGTTGCCACCGATGCTGGAAGGCGAGATGATGATTCTCTTGAGGCATGTGCCCAACAGACGAAAATCAACTGCCTTCTAGAGACTGAGGTCCCTGATGGCAAGACAGAAGTTCTCATAGTAGTTGAATCTCAACTAAGGAGAAACAATACTATGTGCCGTTGAAGACGAAGGTGATAGGTGAATGCAGACCTATGTCTTCACAGCTGAATCGAGAGAAATTAACTCTCAAGATTCTGAACGTAGAAAGTCCTGCCAATGACTCCAACCCGCGAAGACGGCTTAATCCCTGTTATTTAAAGAGGACTGAAAACGCTAAACCGCTACTTCATTGCTGTTCGGTGAGAACACGGAAGTCGGAGTTGCAATGAAAGCGGAGCGCTTTTCAGTAATGAAAACACAGGGATTGTACTGCCTGTAGAACCGCTTCTCATGGGCTAAATCAGGGAGGACATCTATATAGTTGGAAGTAGAGCTGGCAGGGCGGGGAACAGGTGATGTCTTCCATTATACATCTACAATTCGGAGTGGACAATGAACAATTGCACACCTACGAAAACAAGATATATTCAGAAGACAAACTCAGATGTCTGAAGAAATCATTCCGCGTCATCGCAGCGGCAGGTGCGATGCAGCGGGAGACTAGGCTACAGACTTCTCTTACCTTGCGGTAAACAGAAAGATGACAGCGAGTAGTGAGATATCTCAGTCTGAAAATTCTTGCAACGTCAAAGGCGATGAAGTAGAGATGGTCATTCATGTATGCGAGAATTCCAGCCAACCAAAGACCTAAGTCTGTGATTGCCTGGCAGAGATTTGGTTCAGTAGTCAATCATCGCAGAAGAGAGAGACAATATCCGACCATACTATCTCGGAGAGCCAGCTGCGGCAGCGGCAGGCAGCCCATACACCGCTAGCTCTCGCTCACTTGTCATCCTGAGTTGCCAGGTAATCCATTCCAAGAAGGAATGTGTTCGGCTAGAACCATCGAGCGCAAAAAAAATACGCTCGAGCATTTGCATTTAATCGAAACGGATTTCGGTGAATGCAAACGCTGTGGTGTTGTTGTTTGCAACAATACCACATGTGTCTCAAAATCAAAACTGGTAACTCCTGGGAGGTTGCGGGGCAGTCCCGAGTTGCAGTTCAGTTACGAAGGTACTATTTGTCTCGGTCACAACCCGTAGAGTTAACAACGGTATGTGCCTACACCTCGGACAATTCAACTGATAACAGAAGCATATCGCGAGGGCAATATACGTAGTATATTTGTAGGTTCCTCTACATAGACCTCCATACTAAATTCTCTTCCATTCGAGGAACAAGAATAAGGACTGGAAGCCGACCCCCTTCATTCTCTAATGAAGAGAGCGAAGGTGAAGTTTTCCCGAAGGAAGACTTCCACGGTGATCACAGGATACCGAAGACGATAGTTCAAGCCGAACTGGATATTCCCACCCGTTCTTCTCTATCCCAGATTTGGCCGCCTACTGAGGCGACGGACCGTCAGGTCCATCCAGGCTGAGCTCCTCATGAGATATTCTTCTTTCAGCAGCAGTACTTCTCTCGAATGCAAGAAATTCCAGGAATTTGAGCATTCAGAGAGATTCCCGATTATCTGGGATTCTCGTCTCGCCTGCTCTGGACCGTGGTTTCGCCCAAGTGTTTGCAGATCGTAGAAGACCAGAGTGCTAGAAACTCCAAAGAATTCTAAGCGCTCAGCGAAACCCTCACCGAATTCATCAGACGATCATCGGGTGATGGTCCTCCCGATTTCCGTAGAAATCGAGGTTACATCCGGCAGGACCCGAAGGTCCCTCCAGCAACGCAGTCTTCGAAGTGGAATCCTACAGAGAAAGCTCTGCAGGATCCCTCCCCTTCCCGTCTCAGCCATAGGGGGAGAGGGAATGGGGAAGGAAGATTGGACACTCGCTCACCTTCCCAGCGGAACTAGCAGTTGGAGAAGCGAGTACGGGCAGCCATCACCGTGCGGTGATGGCCGCTCAGAGTCTAGGAAAACATTACCGTCTGGAGGAAACGTTTTCCAGAGAAGGTTTACGAACTCGTACCGTACGTTAAACGTCTGCCGCCACCGTGACCGTCGTCTGGGTGGGGCTGAGCGAGCACCTGACAGGAGAGAGCTGATACCGTCCTCCAACACATCCCAGTCCTCGTCGAGGTTGAAACCTCTCAAGAGGACCGAAGGGGGAGCCCTCCCCGGTCTCTGCGTGCGTGGTCCAGCAGCACCATCACATGAATGGCGGTGATGGTCACTCCGAGAGTCTGAGAAGCATCATTCGTCCTCGCTAGCCCCCCACGATCTCCTCCAACCACTTGAGCGAGGATCAGTTGGTCCCAAGACCGAACCAGGCTCGTGGCCGGACCGTAAGAAGTGCATTCATCACGGTCCCTCCTGTTCGCCTCGTTCCTCCCGGTTTAGCCTGAGAAGGTTGAAGGGACAGGTGAGGGAGACCAGACGCTCCTACCCTGCCAACTAGCAGAACCAGTAGGCTGGGAGGACTGCAGGCGATCACCAACCCACGGTGGCGATCGAGCTGCAGGTCTGGACCAGCGGTCTTCTTGCGGAGAAGCGCTGGACCAAGGAACGGAGCGTCAGTCTCTTGCGTCAGGGGAGCTGCTACGAACGCTCCTTCCCTGCCTACCAGCAGAACCGGTAGGCTGGGAGGACTGTAGGCGATCATCAACCACGTTGGCGGTCGAGCTGCAGGTCTGGACCAGCGGTCTCCTTCCGGAGAAGCACTGGACTGAGAGTGATCGCTGGCCTGGTGGGAGTCGCCTGAGCGACTGCCACCAGTCTCCCGCTCCTGGCGGCGAGCAGGATTGGCTGCCTGGACCCTGGCTGCGCGGTCACCCGCGGGCGACTGTACACTCGGTACCTCTCGCGAATGAGCGGCCGAGACGGTCCCTGCGAGGTAGAACCTCTGGCGCCAGGAGAGGAGATACCGGTGTTAGCCGCTACCCCTCCGGTCCCCGTCTTCTTCCTTGCGGAAGGAGAGACGGGCTCCGTTCCCGAAGGAACAGGAGGACCAGCGGAAGCCCCAACTGTCCCACTGGAGTGGAACAGACCCTTAGAGGTCTCTGAGCGAGACTTCTTAGGGGGGAGGAGGCTACCTTCTTCTTCTTCGGCTGGGGGGCCTTGGAAGTTGAAGGGGAAGAGGCGGCAGAAGACGACGGCGACACCTTCCACTTCTTCCTGGACTTCCTCTTCGCCAGTTCCTCAGGACAACCGACAGGTCCTCCATCCAGGACGGAGTTGGGGCAGTTGCGGTAGCAACACAGCCCAACTGCACCTATCCGGAGGGACCTGCGGGAGCAGCAGTGGAGAGAACGCTTCTTTGAGGAGGGCTACAAAACTCTTACCTGGCAGGTGAAGTGTCTGCCACCCCCGAGACTGGTCAGTCGCGCTAACGCGACCGTCGTCTGGGTGGGGCTGAGCATGTACCTGACAGGCGACCGCTGATACCATCCTCAGACTCTTCCAAGTCCTCGTTGAGACCGAAACCTCTCTGAAAGAAAAGGATTAGTTAAAACAGGTCTGGATGGCCCGCCTCCACCGGTCTCTGCGTGCATGGACCTGCGGGAACGTCACGTCAACCCTGGGCACCGGACAATTGCTGCGAGAGTGATCGCCGGTCTGGCGAGTCACCCGAGCGACTTCTACCATCTTCCGCTCCGTGCCTGGGTCCTGACACGGTGAGCGTACTCAGCAGTCTGGACCCTGGCTGCACGGTCACCCGTAGGTGACCATACACTCGGTAACGCTCGCAAGCGGGCGGCCGAGACGGTTCCCGGTCCGGAGGAGGAACCTTCGGAACCGGGAGAGGAGATACCAGCAGTGGCCGGTACCTCCATGGTCCCCGTCTGCTTCCTCCCCAAGGGAGGAGAGACGGGCCCCGTTCCCGGAGGAACGGGAGGACCAGCGGAAGACCCACCTGTCTCACCGGAGCGAGACAGACCCTTAGAAGCCCGTGACGAAACTTCTTAGTGGGGGAGACCACCTTCTCATTTACGGCAGAGCCTTAAAAGTCAAAGGGGAGGAGGCATGAAGATATGATGATCTCGAAGAGGAAGATGACGACACTTGACGAGCTCTCTTCCTCTTTGGTTCCTCCGAATTCTGCTAGACTTCTACCATCAGTAGACAAACCTCACAGGGCAGCACGACAGCTTCGTCCAGTGACATAACTCCCAGGGTAGTAGTGGTGATGAATATGATTATCAGCGGGGGATCAGTACACACACTCGAGGATCAGTACGCAACATGCTACGAGTCATAGATACAGTTCCAAGGTTAGGATAACCAATACGAAGAGCATCCAACCAATACTGCTGAAAACAATCACCACTAGTCCATAAAATAAGGAAAAATTATTAAAGTAATGAGGATGCTCCTCACGCATCCAAGGGCACCACCCTCCGAAGTGAGAGGAGATCTCCCAACATCAACACCGCACGCCCATCCTTCTACCTTCTTCCGATGGTAAGTGAAAGGACGAAGGAGAAAAGAAATTACCATAACAACAAAACACGGACAAACCTTTGAAGTTCCCTCAGTAATTCACAAGCGTAAGCATAATTTCCGGATGAATACATGTCCCATTACAGGATCAATATCACTTACGTTAAATACATGCCTCATCCTCACGTTGAATACATACCTCGTCCTCATGCAGGTCTGAGCCAGTGTTAAAAGGCCAAAGAATGTAAATACGTAATTTGTTAGCATACCTTACCCACAGACTCTTAACACAAGTAGAGGGGCAGTTACAAAGGCTATCAGAAAAAGTGGGTTTGTATATTAATTGAAAAACAAGGACAAACCTTTGTTTAGTATTAATATCAAACACCGTATATGCATAATTATTTAAAACACAAAAATAAAAAAAACAAAAGGATCCCACCGGGAAAAAAGATCAACGACCAGTAAGCCGAGCTCACAAACACACGTCTTCATCGGAAGATGGCCGAAAGCAAAGTGGAGTGTTTACATCCAGGCAGGCTAGCCTGCCTCACGGTAGTTACTGCCTAACCACCTTGTTCAAGATTCAACAGCCGTAATTCTAGCTACGCCGTAAGTACATTCCTATTGTTAAAGTACCGAAGGTTTGTATTATGTGTCGGAACAATAAGATTTTAAAGCTTTACACTTCTTCTCATCCAAGTCTTGATATTCAATACAGGTATTATTGATATCATAATCTTGTCCCTTACATTGGACACATTTAGTATGTGAGTCGACCAATGACTTAACCAACCTAGTTTTACATCCCTCTCTACAAAAGTGAGCACTGGAAGAACTAGTATCTGACATTCTGCTAATTAAAAGTTAACTAAAGTATCTGACATTTGCTAAGTAAAAGTTAACAAAGTAACTAACCAAGCAAAGAATCATAAGCTAAGCAAATACAACCACTAGTGAAGCCAATGATCATGAAAATTATCAAAAATTCTGAATACACCACCAAAAAACAATGACAGAAGGCTGCACAGGAACAAATGATATTGGTTGAACAATGGCAGAAACATGATCGAGCTGTCACGTCGCTCCTCTCTTTAACCTGAAAGTGGGTGGGGTCTAGTCACCTACACTAGGCAGTTGAATAGTTACTGTGAACTTTGAATTTTTAGGGTGCCATAGTTGGAAAATAAATAGTGGCTATGTAATTACTTGGTAAGATACTTTTCTAAAACAAAATATTTCTTTCTCCACAATGTAGTTGGTTAACAACTTTTCTTGTGCCTCTCCACTGTTACTTCTTCACAGAAAGTTCTATATTGATGAGTTTTTACAACTTTGTGATGGTTGGTCCTATTCTCTGCTGAAGTTCAAATATTTTGTCACTAGGTTTTATAACTTAGACTATCAAACCCCTAACACTGTATCTCATTTACGATTTCTTAGTAGCTACCCATCCTCAGCTTCTACTCACTCATGGTTTCCTCAGTAGTCATTAATCAAGTAATCTAAAACTTTCACTAAACCTTCATGCTTTTGTGTCACTGGCACTGCAAACTCATTAAAATTTAATATCCTGCAGAATACAAAACTATCACCTTACCTTTTTTATCAACTGCTCTGGGGTCCGCCCCAACGTTTAACAGTGCTCTGACAACTTCTGAGGAAATTGGGTGCTTGCCTGAGGCTGCCAGATGGAGAGCAGTTAAACCTGCACAGAAGACGAGAATTAATGTTCATCACTGTTTTCAAAGATACATATATGAAAACAGCCAGTACAAAATTTCCTTCATAATACAAGTCTGTGGTACATCACAACAATTCTGGGGTAAGTTAGTGGTAGACAGAAGGAGCACAAGATAAATACACTTTCCATCATAATAGTTAGAGTAAGTTTGATTTCCTACATGCTATTTAATGGTAAGCCCACACATAACTAATACATATGGTACATAGCTTACATTTAGTCAGATAGCTGTACCTGAACTAACAGGAAGCACCAGATCAAGAATCATGCAAATGGTAATGGGACTTTACATGACCATGTAGTTACCAAGATGGTGTACTGACCATCAAGATATTAAATGGCACTGAATAATGATGGCGCCAGGTGTAAGGATTTTCATGTCTTAACATTGTTACATAATACTCTATGGTGTTTTTTATGCAAGAAAAAGTATGCAAAATAAGCAGTTTGATACTTCATTGCAGCAAACTATAAGTTCTAGTTATTGCACATCATATATCTGAATTTTAAATTAATGATTGATAATGTGTCACAGTCAAGGCTGGTGCCATTTGTTTTCATACTGTGCTTTCTTATCTGACAAAGCATGGAAGAATTTCAAGCTTGTGAATCTTCATGGTTATAGATCATTTACTTTTGCACAACAAGGACTGTCTGGTCAGACTTCTTACAAAGCCTCTGCATATACAGTGAATGTAATGGACAAAATGAACAACTAAAACAAAGAGATGTCTAAAAAATTTGAAGGTGTTATTTTAAATTGCATACCAACAGATTAATCTTGTATAGAATTTCCCAGTTACAATTGCATATTGCATCATTAGGTCCACAATCTTGACAAAAGTGCAAAGAAAAATTAATGCAAGTTCTTGACTTTTAAGACTGAATGCAAGAAATTAGGAAACTGAAAATTTTGTAAAAATTAACAAAAATGCAAAGATAGAATAATAAAAGATATGAGCTGAAGAATGCACAGAAAGAATAAGAGAGAAAAATGATATTGTTAAACTACAATAAAGTTTTGTACATACTTACCTGGCAGATATATACTTAGCTATAGTCTCCGACGTTCCCGACAGAATTTCAAATCTCGCGGCACACGCGACAGGTAGGTCAGGTGGTCTACCTTACCCGCTGCTGGGTGGCGGATGTACGAACCACTCCCGTAAGCTTGTCAGATTTTTCTCTTCCACCTGTCTCCTGAGGGGAGGCTGGGTGGGCCATTAATCGTATATATCTGCCAGGTAAGTATGTACAAAACTTTATTGTAGTTTAACAATATCATTTTTGTACATGAACTTCCCTGACAGATATATACTTAGCTGATTGGCACCCTTGGTGGAGGGTAAGAGACAGCTCAATAATACAGGTAAGACGGGAAACAACTAATGTTGTAGGATATAAAAACCTTGGTTCTCACCTTTTCAGGATGAAGACTTCATAGATACTATCTCTGAGTCTGCATTGCCTGGAGAGCTACAGCTAGGACGTTGGACCTGATGCTGAAAGACTCTCGGATCTACCACTGGGATATGTGATCCCCTATTGTGGTAGAATCCAAGTCGGATGCTGTTAGAGGGACCTTGTCCGCTTACCTAACAGATCCTTACCACTACCTCTGCAAGGAGCCAAAACCCACCAGACCACCTAACCAAAATACAAAGGGTTAATATTACGACAAAAAGAGGTGCCTCCTGCAACCTCTTTCAGACAACCAAAAAACAACAATATAAAATATAGGGTAACATATAAAAAATTTACACAGGATAAGTTTCAGCTCCCTGCCCCAGCACCGAATCCGCCGATACGAAAGGACCCAAGGCGAAGCATTTATCATATGTGATTTTTACATCACGTAGGTAGTGGTTTGCGAAAACCGATTGGCATCTCCAAAAAGTCGCCTCCATCAAGTTCCGCACAGACATATTTTTTCTGAATGCAAGCGAAGTTGCGATGGCTCTCACCTCGTGAGCTTTCACTTTTCAGTAGTCTAAAATGATCTTCCTTACAGGCAACATGTGCCTCTGTAATAAGGCTTCTCAGAAAAAAGGAAAGAGCATTTTTCGACATGGGCCGAGTGGGGTCCTTTACAGAGCACCAAAGCACATCTTGATTAGCCTTAAGTTGTTCCTTCCTCTTAAGGAAATACTTCATAATTCTCATAGGGCAAAGAGTTCTTTCAGGCTCTTCCCCTACTAGAAAAGATAAACTACGAACTTCAAAGCTCTGGGCCAAGGCGTGATGGGTTTTCATTCTTTGCCAGGAAACTTGGAAGAAACGAACACACCATAGAATCTTCCTTAAACCCTACATTGCCCTCAATAGCTTGGAGCTCACTCACTCTCTTAGCTGTAGCTAGGGCCAAAAGGAAGATAGCCTTCTTCGTCAAATCCTTGAAAGAGGCTAAGCCAGGAGGTTCGAATCTAGACGATCCAAGGAATTGTAGGACTACGTCTAGATTCCAGTTCGGTACTACATGAGGACGCTTAATGGTTTCAAATGATCTAATAAGATCATGCAGGTCCTTATCATCGGATATATTTAAGCCTCTATGCCGAAATACCGCCGCCAACATACTGCGGTATCCCTTAATAGTTGACACAACCAGATGACATTCTTCTTTGAGGAAAATAAGGAAATCCGCAATTTGGGTCACAGAGGTACTGGAAGAGGAAATGTTCTTCCTCTTGCACCAACGTCTGAAGACATCCCACTTTGACTGGTATACACGCAAGGTGGAAGGTCTCCTCGCTCTTGCGATTGCTTTAGCAGCTGTTGCTGAAAAGCCTTTCGCTCTGACCAAACTTTGGACAGTCTGAAACCAGTCAGACTGAGAGCGAGGAGATTTTTGTGGTACCTGTCGAAGTGGGGTTGTCTGAGTAGATCGCTCCTTAGCGGGAGCGATCTTGGAAGGTCCACCAACCATTCCAGTACCTCTGTGAACCATTCTTGGGCCGGCCAAAAGGGAGCGATTAAGGTCATTCTCGTTGAATCGGACTCTACGAACTTCTTGATGGTTAGCCCCAGGATCTTGAAGGGGGGAAACGCGTAGACGTCGAGTCCGTTCCAGTCTAGAAGAAGAGCATCTATTGCTACTGCCTCTGGATCCGATATCGGAGAGCAGTAAGGATCCAGCCTCTTGTTCTTTGACGTGGCAAAGAGGTCTATGTGTGGCCTGCCCCATAACTTCCACAGGCTCTGGCATACATCCAGATGAAGGGTCCACTCTGTGGGAAGGACCTGATCTTTCCTGCTGAGGAGATCTGCTCTTACATTCCTTTCTCCCTGCACGAACTGGTGAGAAGCTTGATTCCTCTTTCTTCTGCCCACAGAAGAAGGTCCCTTGCTGTCTCGTACAGGGAGAAGGAATGCGTCCCCCCTGTTCCTTGATGTATGCCAGAGCTGTAGTGTTGTCCGCGTTGACCTGCACTACCGATCTTCTGACTTTGGGCTCGAAAGCCTTCAGAGCCAACCACACAGCCATCAACTCCTTTCTGTTGATGTGCCAGGCTACCTGGTCCCCCACCCAGGTACCTGACACTTCGCTGGTTCCCAGAGTTGCACCCCACCCCATGTCCGACGCGTCGGAGAACAACACCAGGTTGGGGGTCTGTGATTGAAGAGACAGTCCCTTCGCAAAGAGGTTGGGATCTGTCCACCATAAGAGATGTTTCTTGATGTCCTGGGATAACGACAGGGAGAACGTCAAATCCTGAGAACGACGACTCCAATTCCGATGAAGAAAGAATTGGAGCGGTCTCAGGTGCAACCTTCCTAGGGAAACGAATTGCTCCAGGGAGGAGAGCGTCCCCAGCAGACTCATCCACTCCCTCACTGTGCATACTTCTTTCCCTAAGAAGGTTGTTACTCTCTCGAATCCTCGGGCTATCCTTTCCTGCGAGGGAAAAGCCCGAAAACTCAGAGAGTTCATCTGTATCCCGAGATACACACACTCTTGCTCGGGAATTAGTGATGACTTCTTGAAATTGACGAGAAGTCCCAAAGCCTTCGTCAATTCTAAAGTTACTTGTAAGTCCTTCAAACAACGATCTTCTGAATTGGCCCTTATTAGCCAATCGTCGAGGTACATGGATATCCTCACCCCTTTCAAATGAAGCCATTGAGCCACATTCCTCAAAATCCCCCACGTGAACACTTGAGGGGCCGCGAGAGGCCGAAACACAGAGCCCTGAACTGAAAAATTTTCCCCCCATCATGAATCTGAGAAACTTCCTCGAGGAAGGATGGATCGGTACGTGGAAGTAAGCGTCCTGTAAATCCAAGGAAACCATCCAGTCCCCTGGACGAAGTGCTGCCAGCACTGATGAAGGCGTTTCCATCGTGAACTTCTTCTTTTTCTACGAAGAAGTTCAGGGCGCTTACATCCAACACCGGTCTCCATCCCCTGAGGACTTCGGAACTAGGAAAAGGCGGTTGTAGAAGCCCGATGAATGATGGTCTGTCACTAGTTCGATAGCCCCCTTCTCCAGCATCTGATCTACTGCTAGATGGAGAGCTTGATTCATGATGGGGTCTCTGTACCTGGCCGTCAGTTCCCTTGGGATGGTCGTCAAGGGAGGTCTTTCGACGAAAGGGATGAGGTAACCTCTCCTCAAATAGAAAGGGTCCAAGGATCCGCCCCTTTTTGGGCCCAGACTTCTGCAAACTCTAAGAGTCTGGCTCCCACCGTTGTTTGAAGGACTTGCAAGTTTATTTGGGGGCTTTAACAGACTTGGCGAAAGTCTTACCCCTTCTTGAAGGTCTACGACCTCTAAACGTAGAGGTTCTTGATGAAGATGCCCCTCTGAAAGGGTTCTCGAACACTTGCCTTTTCCTTCTTAGCCTTGGTAGGGAAGGAAGGGCGAGGTTTTCTTGCCGACTGTGCCAAAAGGTCCTGGGTGGCTTTGGCCGAAAGTGACCTCGAAATGTCCTGCACTCGATGTTTCGGGAACAACTGAGTAGACAGAGGAGCAAACAGCAAAGAAGACCTCTGAGCAGGTGGGAGACCGACTTCGTTAAGAAGGAACAATAAACCGACCTCTTCTTCACGATCCCGGCCCCATAAAGGGAGGCGATTTCACTCGCTCCGTCTCTTACCGACTTGTCCATACAAGACAAAAACACACATAAGGTCTTCTGGCGAAATTGACTCTGGCACTTCAATTTTCTTGGCTAGGACTCCCACGACCAATCAAGGAAGTTAAATACTTCTAGTCACTCTAAACATACCTTTGAGCAAATGATCCAATTCATTCATTGCCCAAGTCGTCTTAGCAGAGTTAAGGGCAGTTCTCCTTGTCGAATCTACCAGCGCCGAAAAAATCCGAATCAGCCGAAGACGGTAGACCCAATCCTAAGGGCTCTCCTGTTTCGTACCAGAAACCAGCGCGTCCTGATAACTTCGAAGGAGGAAAAGCGAACATCGTTTTCCCCGCTTCTTCTTTGGAAGCCATCCAGGAACCAAAACTCCTCAGTGCCTTCTTCATAGAAAGAGTTGGCTTCATCCTCACACAAGAAGAACTCTTCGCTGTCTTCGCCGTTGAAAAAAGTGAGTGAGGAGAAGGAGGAGCCGTAGGCGTAAGGGAATCCCCAAAAACTTGTAAAAGTAGCTTCTGTAAGCTTCTTGTAAGAAGAGAACAGCAAGCAGAAGTGTTCGGTTCCTCATCCGAACCTTCTAGGACGTCTTTGTCGAAGGCGAGGCGCGGGAAGATCCTTAGGTGACGAAGGGATCCTAGCAGGAGTTGAGCGAGAGGTTGGAGAACGCCCTCTCTTAGAAGAGTTCACATCCACTGGAGAACGATGAGAAGATCTGGGAAGTCTACGATGAGACTCCCTCTTCGAGGTATACGGAATCTCAGCTGAAGGAGAGGTAGGGCTCCTACTCCGAGAATCCTCGGAAACATCCACAGGGCGCTTACGAGGAGGCGAGCGCCTACTATACTCTATGTGCCTATCCTGAGGCGAGCGGCTGCCAGGAGAAGAGCGCCTATCGAGAGCAGAGCGCTTGCGCGGCTCTCCATACCTATCCATTGCGTACATCAACGAAGTTCGACTGGAAGGCGAAATGCGCCTACTAGGAGAAGGCTGCTTGCGAGACTCTTGACGTCTCACAAGAGGGTAACATTCAGGAGAAGGGCGCTTCAAAACTAACGAGCGCCTACTTGGAGAAGGGCGCTTCCGGGATTCCTGGTGCCTACCAAGAGACAAACGTTCAGGAGAAGTGCGCCTAGAAGCGGGAGAGCGCCTACACGGAGAAGGGCGCTTGAAAGACTCTTGTTGTCTGCCCCTAGGAGAATAATCAGGAGTATGACGCCTTAAAAGAGACGAGCGCCTACTAGGAGATCCATGTGGCAGTAGGCTCTTGGCGCCTACCTTGGGGGCGGGGAGCGGCTAAACAGTAGGCCGTCTATCATGCACACGACCCTCTAACCAGAACTCTAGATGCCTGTCAGGAGAGAAGTCATGATCCGACACTCGAGGAGAGTGACATCTGGAAGAAGAACGCCTACTTGTATAAGGGCGCCTTCTAGGATCTTGAGGCTGCTGAGGAGAAGTCTCACGCGAGGGAGTTGAAGAAATCGCGTGATGGGCAGGTGCAGTGCGCTTACCGGAAGCGGGAATCCAATCTGGAGAAAAACTTCTTCCTCCATAGAGTCGTCCTACCGATGTTTGGCGCCTTGAAATCGAAAGAGAGCCAGGCGAGCGAGGGCGCTCACGCGAGCGAGGGCGCTCACGCGAGCGAGGGCGCTCACGCGAGCCCCCACCTTCATACGAAACTTCCCCATATGAAGGAGAACGATCCTCTGAAGAGCGGCGCCTAGATCTCTTGATCGGAAGAGAAACGTCCTTCTTCCTACGTGATCTAACTGCTAGAGAGTCTGCTAGCGCCGTGATCTGAGCTTGAAGTCCCGCGAGTACTCTCGTAGGAGAATCTTCTTGTTCTTCCTCGGAAGCAGGCGCCGAGCGCGAGCGACGGAGCGCGGAGAAGAAGAACGATCACAGAATTTCTTGGTTTTCTTCGCCTCCACCGACGATTCTTCCGGGAAAACCTCCGGACTAGAAGCCAAAGGACTGCAGGGAGCCTTCCAAGCCCTCTTCAACGGGCGCGACGCATCCGGGGAGTTCCAACCTCTCTTCGGAGAGGGAGACGACGAAGAGGAGAAGCATTGGCGTAGGAGCTCCTTCTTGTAGCGATCCGAGGCAGCCTGGGAGCGTACTTCAGGATCTGCCGAGGGGACGCCTGACCGGTGGGGGCTCTCCCTAGCCCTCCTGCGGCTTTCGACTTTCCTACTCCACTGGAACTGGGAGTCTGGAAGAGGTCTAGGCCTAGAGGCACTAAGGAGCCGGTCAGACGCACCCTCCACAACACTGGGGACACTGCACTGATCACTAACACTCTCCTTACCTTCCAACTGACGAATCTTCTGATCCAAAGAACGATTCTTGGCTTTCAGAGCTGCCGCCTCCGAAGGCGAATCTTCGGCTTCGGTGCGGGGAGCCGGGGCTGCAACTTGGGAAGAAGGTTCTAATTCTACGTTAGTACTATTAGGATCCACATCCAACTCACTCATTCTAGATCTGCTAGAACTTCTAGAGGAAGCCTTACGCACTCTATCACGTTCCAACTTCCTAACATAAGAAGAGAGAGCCTTATATTCTTCTTCATTCAATCCCTTACATTCACTACAAGGGTTAGCAAAAGCACACTCATTCCCCCTGCATTTCATGCAAACCGTGTGGGGGTCTACCGAAGCTTTCGGCAACCTCACCTTACATCCTTCATTCACGCAAACCCTAAACAAAACCGAAGTTTTAACTACCGATTCTAGATCAGACATCGTTAAAGAAAATCAAACTCAAAATCAAACCGGTCCACAATCAGCGTATGCCAAGCCAAACAAAGCGAATACGTCACCAAAAGAAGTCCAAATTAACTCCAGGCAAGCGAGAATCGAAAAACTATCGAGAGGAACCGACAACAGTTGTTATCGTTCCCGCGACAGAGAAAAATCTGACAAGCTTACGGGAGTGGTTCGTACATCCGCCACCCAGCGGCGGGTAAGGTAGACCACCTGACCTACCTGTCGCGTGTGCCGCGAGATTTGAAATTCTGTCGGGAACGTCGGAGACTATAGCTAAGTATATATCTGTCAGGGAAGTTCATGTACAAAATTTAAAATTAATTAGAATCCTGTCAATATGTTCCTATCATTTCCTTTTGAAAAATTTTAAGGCCTGAAAGAACATGTAGGGAGGAAAAGAGATGTAAGACCACAAATTGTGATTCAATTTGAAATTTTGACTCACACCTCTGAGTACTAAGATGCAAGCAGGCATACCTATCATTTCGTGGCATTAAAATCCAAGCAATTACCTACACTTCAACTCCCAAATCCTCACATTTCTTGGATAGCTTTGTTTTAAACCAATTTCCCAGACAACTGGGATAACATAACTAAGTTTCTTGGTTGCATGAAGTGCACCACTGAATCCAGTACACATTCTAGTCAGCTTTTCAAGTAGATCAGCTTCCACACAACCAGGTTTTTGCAGTCCTCAGTTTCCCCTGTTTTAGGAGATGAACATAGCAACTTCTATATCTTCACTGACTCTGCAATATGCTACAAAAAAGAAGACCTACCTTGGTCATCTCGGGCATTCACATTTGCTCCATTCCGTATTATGCCTTGAATCATACCAGTAATCATTGAAAAATTGTTCAATATGGCATACTGGTATGCATTATCTCTTACACCTGAAAAAAAGGATATTATGTTAACAGGTCTTCATAGAATAATTATGAGTGGAAGAAGGAAATCTACTATTTCTAGCCTTACAGAGATCTATAACTTAAATATAATTTTTAGCACCTTACTGCATTCACAGTATCTTTATTTATCTATATATATATATATATATATATATATATATATATATATATATATATATATATATATATATATATACCTGTATAAAGTGTTCTCCTGTATCAGCAGGGGATAGGTACCGACCCCCACCGGCCCCCTCCTGTGCACAGCTAGGACCATTATAAATATGCTATTGAACTAGAAATACCTATTTTGGTAGTTAAAACTCAAGAAAACCCAGCAAAAATGTTCACACCTGGTTCGTTTTAGTAGTTTATCGCAAAAACTGCATTTTATGATGAAACTGATAAAAATAACCAGGAATTTGTGGATATTTCTCATAGAAAAATACTACAAATAGGTAAATTTACCACGAATTTCCAGACAGAAATCCACAACTATGGAAAGTTTACTGATATGTGTAAGTTTAGCCTGCATATGTGTGTGTGTAAATAAATAAAAAATAAATAAATAAATAACCTAAATAAAAAATAAATTAAATTAAATATATTTATAATAAAAATATATATAGAATATTATTAATATATTATATATATAGATATATATATATATATATATATATAAATATATATACATGCATGCATATAACATACATAATATAATATATAGATATATATGATATCAGAATTATATATATATATATATATAAGTAGTTAATATATATCTATATATATATATAATATATATATTATTATATGATATAAATATATATATATATTCACTAATAAAAATTTTTATGTAGACCAACACTGTTTATTCATCAATTACTGTATCTTTACATTAAAATATAAAATAAAGAGAGAGAGAGAGAGAGAGAGAGAGAGAGAGAGAACGAGAGAGAGAGAGAGAGGAGAGAGAGAGAGGGCTTTGGTTTTTTTCATAATGTCTAAGCACAGTATAAATGGATTATATAAGTGAAACAATATATATATATATATATATATATATATATA
Organism: Macrobrachium nipponense; assembly: GCF_015104395.2. Lineage (NCBI taxonomy): Eukaryota > Metazoa > Arthropoda > Malacostraca > Decapoda > Palaemonidae > Macrobrachium > Macrobrachium nipponense. Next base: position 48,230,864 of record NC_061099.1, on the reverse strand, counting down.
TATATAGATATAATATATATATATATATATATTATATATACAGTAGTACCTCGACATACGAAAGGCTCTACTTACGAAAAACTCGAGATACGAAAGCTAATGCGAAAAATTTTACTGCTCTACATACGAAATGTTTTCAAGATACGAAAGGTTGTTGCTGTAAATTCCCGAGATTCGCCCGGACCACTGAGAACAATTTTAAAACTCCCGCGCCGCCAACTGAGTAAACTCGCCACCATCCTCCCGCTCTCCCATTGGTTCCTGATGCTAGTCACCCCATAAGGTCCTGCTCTCCTATTGGTCAGCATCTACCCCTTGTGCTTTAGGTATTCTATTGGTAAAAGGTTGCTGTAAATTGAAAAACTTATTCATGCAATACATTTAATAAAAAAAAAACATTAGGTAAAGATAGAATAAAGAATAGAAATGAAAGGTAATTATACTGTTTGGTAGTTTCAGTAGTTGAAGAGAGATAATGAAAATTTATGGCTTACTGTGTAAAAGTGATTGCTTGGCGATCGTTCGATACTCGTAAGTGCTGGATGTAAAGAGACGTTTGGAAGCTTTTTTTTTGTTTGTTTATTATAGTTAATGGTTACTTAATAATTATTTGAAATGAGTACATGCAATACATTTAATAAAAAAAATTGTGAATTAGATATCATAAAATAAATCAGACTGTCAACAAATACGTAATTTTTAGAATTCTTCTTCTGTTTTATTATTACGTTACGTATACATACGTATGTTTCATTATAGCTGTCAGTAACTCGGTATCTCCATTAGGTAAAGATAGAATAAAGAATAGAAATGAATGGTTATTATACTGTTTGGTGGTTTCATAAGTTGAAGAGAGATACTAATGACAATTTATGGCTTACTGTGTGCTAGGAAAAATGATTGCTTGGCGCTCGTTCGATTCTTTGTACGACGGGTAAGAGCTGAATGTAAACAATCGATTGGAAGGTTTGTTTTTTGTTTGTTTGTGTATTATAGTTAATGATTAATTAATAATTATTTGAAATGAGTACATACTGATTATTTATACATTTTATTGGCATATTCTAAGCTTTTAGCTCTTAGGTTTAGATGTCAGAATCATAGACTAGGCTACAGTAGCAACCGCTAACATAAGCTAGGCTTATTGCTAAGGGACATATGCTAAAGTCCTAATATATGCAGTAAAAATGGGGTTGAACATTACATGCAGTTGAATATTACTCAAGTATGTACAGTATTTTGCCTTTTTGGAGTCATATTTCTTCCGTCGTAACCCTAGAACATGTGTTTTAGGCCTGGAAATGTAATTTACTGGGGTGTTTTTGGAGGGCTTGAAACGGATTAGCCATTTTACATGTAAAATGTTTTCCAAGATACGAAAAAATCATGATACAAAGGCCGTCTCGGAACGGATTAATTTCGTATCTCGAGGTACCACTGTGTGTATATATATATATATATATATATATATATATATATATATAATATATATATATATATATATATATACTACTTGCACTCTTGACATTCTCATCCCAGCCATAGTTCCCTTGAATTCTCATCCTCAAGGCAGCTTCTCTCAAACAGTATATATATATATATATATATTAGTATATATATATATATATATATATATATATATATATATATTTAATGAAAAAAAAAATCAATGAAACATTATTTCACTTACAGAATCCATTTATACTGTGCTTGAACTTGATGTAAAAACCACAGACTCTCTCTCTCTCTCTCGCCCTTAAACAGTATGTATACATATCATTTAATAATAATAAAAAAAAAAAACAGCAAAACATCAATGAAACATTTCATTTACAAAATCCATTTATATTGTGCTTAGACTCGGAAGAAAAAACCACAATTCTCTCACTCTCCTTTATATTTTAGTGAAAAGAAAAAACCACAGTTCTCTCACTCTCCTTTATATTTTAGTGAAAAAATACAGTAATTAGTGAATACACAGCTTTGCTCTAGGAAAAAGGCAAATTAGTGATAATTTTACAGTTGAGTTGACTTGATTATAGAATTTAAGGCAAATGTTTAATTTTCTTTGTGATGGTGAATCTAGATTTCATATAGTACATTTCGTCCCAATGTGATTTAGAGCTTGTATGTGTGTAGTACGAGTGTGCACTACTGTTTGTTGCAATGCTTGCGTAACTATAAAATATACTAATTGCTTTCATAAATAATTCAAAATTTACCTATAAAATATAACTGCTTTCATAAATATATGATTCAAAATTAAACATGACATTTAACAACAGATTATAGTAACGGGAAATGGAACACACTTACCAGATAATGCTTGAGTTCCCTCCTTTGCTAACTGATATAATCTTTTCAAGTCACCCTTTAGGGCAGCATCAGTGATATCCATCATATTGCTATGAAGAAAAAAAAATCACTAACTTACTCTGCAGAAAAGGTAGAATAATTATAAATTCATCAGTTACTGGCTTGAATTCCTTACAAATAATATTTCATAGAACATTTTAAGTCTAAGTAAAATTACAGTGAGAAAAATAAACTAACTGATATTCAGTACTGTTTGCTTGGAATTTGCCCCTGACAGTATTTAATTACATAACTACATTACTTCATGCACATTCCATGTGTAAAAAAGTATATGTATTTGATTTATCCTTTGTATATAAAAGCATATTTAGATCTAGCAAAGCTAACATACTGTTTATATAATTAATCAACACTGCAATCGAGCCTTAGGTATTACTCATTAACAATGCTTATTAATTTTGAAACTGGTTTAATCCTCACTAATGTTTCTTGTGGAAAAACTTACATTTCCATTCAGTTAATTGAAATCACTGCTCCCATTACTCGTAAATGAAAATACCTGAGGCAAAGAGAAATTTCTTTGTTCCTCCTTATCTGTCTCTGTCTAAGTTGAGTTCAAATCTTGATCAAGGAGCTGATTCACATCGAGACTATATTCTTCAAAACCCTTTTGCTTTTTACTTTCTTAATCATTTTGGGGCCTCGCTGTTTGTTAAGTCCTTGGTGTAAACTACAACAGATGTCTAAGCCCTGGTTTAGGTAAAGTATTCTCATATAAGTGACAATAATTTTGTAAAAGGGGGCCAATCACTAGATAATAATTTTTTTTTTCTCTTTTGCACGAAGTACGACTATCAAACTGAGTAGTTGTATGTAACAATCTTAGAAATCATGTTGAACAAAATATATTTTGAACTATTGATTACCTAACAGCTGAGCTAATTCAGAACATCGCTTAATTCATTTTGGTCAGCTGTCCAATATTTCTAAAGGTAATTTCTTCATTTCCTCAAACTTTAATTGGCTGAATTCCTTGCCATTACATGTATGCTAAGCAAGTTGCGTCACTGGAGCTAGAATACTCAAAAGTCACGTTTAAGGGACAAAAAGGCAAAAGGCGGGAACAAAACAAGGAGACCGAGATGTACACTTCCAACAAATATAAGCTCCAGCATATGGTTTGAAATAAGGCTTCTCTCTATCTATGAACTGGCTTCAGTCACAAACTGAGATATTTATTGGAACGTAGCTAACTTGATCTCCATATCATAATGTTTTCTGGCAACTGAATGTCACTTCTAATATAACAAGAAAAATGATCTTTCATGAAGAACACTTCAGTTCAATATAAATATTACATATGCACTTCACTTAACTGTCAAGTATGAAACAGCATTACTTTATTTCCAAGCAATAGCAAGTCTATTTACCCAGAATCAATTTAGAAGTATCGTACCTGCTGTCCATTGACCCCATTTGCATTAGAGATATGAGAGTTTCCATTATCTTGATCGGAGGTCGGAATGCTGCAGGATCAACAAAGCTGTTTCGGTTGTTATTATAACATCCGGTTGAGGTCACTCAATCTTGAGGCATTTTCTCGATGTAGAGGCATCGGAAGGAACTGGATAATTTCCTCAGGAATTCATCTGGATTCTGGACCTGAGCAATTGACGAGTTCCAACTTTGCTAGGGGTACGAAGGATAAAACTTAATAAACAATATCATTAGACAACTTCTGTTCTCAGCTATTGAACTATTACAGTAATTGCATTCCCTTGTATAATCAACGGATTTATAATTCTACTTGCATTAATCTAATATATTTCTGATTTTATAATCTAGTGGCAGGGGTAAATCAGGAGGCTTAGTTTTTTTAATTAATTCAGACTTGCTTTTAAACTCTTCCACTAATGACCCTATTTCGGATTTAATTCTAAAAAATAAGTGCATACTTCACTTTAAAATGCTAAAATGTTTTCCAGAGTATTAAAAGAACCTTATCTAACATCTTCAAGCACTACATTTGCAAGTAGCCCACTTTGTGTGAAAAAAAAAAAAAAAAAAATTAACAATTTTAAGTAAGCTGGATCCAGTCATCTTTGAGTCACTATACTACTCTTGTTTTTTTTTTCCACCTGTCCATCCGCCTGTGGTGGTCGTGCATGGTAACACTGCGTCCCGGGCTTTAAATGGTTACGCAATGTGTAAGTCTTAGGTTAATAAATGGAAAATCTGGGTGTACATTTGCAACTGAAAAGTGTTTTTATAATTTAGTGTATGCGAATTACACCGTTAATATTCGAAATAGGATATTATTTAAAGCCCGGGATGCAGTGTTACCATGAGCAAACACCCCAGGCGGGTGGACAGATGGAAAAAAAGTTTACTACACGATGAATTTATAATATATTAATTTTCCACACTCGCCAGAATTACTGAACCATTATGAGGGTATGTTATACAGTACCTGCAAATAGTACATAAGTTACAAAAAGGGGAAACTGGGAAAGATGAAAAATTTGTTATAATACCGTTTTTGAAATCTTTAATGGTGACACTAACCATCCATTCTGTACAATTTCAATACATTTTATGCATATTTTTCATATTGGTAATCTTCTTGTATACTTTTGGGTATGATTACTCCAAAACAAAGTGACCTGAAGAGATGGCTTGTTTGCACAGTGGTCTACAAAGTATGTAGTATGTTTCCTTCCAAAGTTTCCTTTACCACATTTTGGCAATTTTTATGCAGGACCAAATATACTTTCAGAGTAAAAATGTAGAGAACCCCGTGCGTGCCTTTTCTCCCCTAAGAACTTAGCCGGATATCGATGCGAGTTGTCCAATTGAGACGATGTGAAAATAATGCTTCTAAATGTTTGCATCGGTTGTGTACGAAGACTAAAATACCCCCTATACGATAAAATTGTCGGGTCTGCGAAAAGAACGGAGGAAAAAAGTTTGATTGACCGAAGAATGAAAATAAAATTATGTATATTTTTTTCCATAGTAGCTGGTCACTGTATAGTTGTTTAAGACCTTGTTTTCATGCGAAGCATCTAGATTATACATTTAAAATCGCCTTAATTTGTGCGGTTGAAGACATAATACACTATTATTCTACATAACATGAATCCCAATGTTATCAGGTAAAGTGTGCGAAGCATTTCCTCTGCGTGAGTCATCGTTCCATCCCAGTCTACAAAATCGGCCGCCAAAACGTTCTGCTCCCTCTCTCCACGCCCGCCCACATCTCACGACGTTGCCATATTTCTCAATGACTTCAAATTATCCTGATTTATTATTCTGCTCTACAGAGTCCAATACACTGGTCACTGAAGATAATACCATATACTGGAGGATCATATAGTAATATTGCATTCTGGGTTGATCACACGAGTAACAAGAGGTGTGGGAATTAACTCTCACACATCAGCCAAGGTCGTGTACCAGCAACACTCAAAACTGCACTGTTACTGCAGTCCACTGATAGCAATATAAGTAGATATTACGTGTGTGGTGCGAATGCGAGTTCAGTATCTTTTATATATATATATATATATATATATATATATATATATATATATATATATATATAAACCATTATGACAGCGAAACATTACGAAAATAAATGAAACAAATAACAAGATCGTTGTTTACTCTGTTATTTTGTGTTTTTAAGTCTAGACGGACTTGCAACGCTATCACATATAGTAAAAATTGATAAGGACTAACCTATAGACATCACTATCACGATATTCCAAGCCACCAATAGATAAAGCTTGGATCCTGTATAAAAGAACACACTGATTTCAATAAAATCCTCAAAGTAAATAAAAGTAAAATGCATATATGTCCGGTATACTGCTAAATCTGGCACTTGTAGAAATCCTCAGCGGGTAAAAAATAATATAAATATATACGTAACACTTAAGCCCCGCCCAATCTTGCACTTGAAATCCTCAGCGGGTAAAAAAATATACATACGTAGCACCTAAGCCCCTCCCACCATCTACCTTCCACACTTCAAGGGACGATTCGCAACTGCCGCATTTTTATTTCTGTAACATATTTTTCATAATCAAGTGAGCAGTTTGCATGGTACTAAAACATGTTATGAAAACTCCAAAAACCACACATTCAGAAACAAAGCTAACACAATAGATTATGAATAGTGAACAAAGACGCAACGGTTTAAAACTTTTCGCTCACAAAATAATTCACCACCGAGTGAGAACTGCCATGAGCCTCCAACTCTCAGACCGATCACTATTACCTTCCTATCATACGCTTTACCTTACAGATGCAATAGCCACGAGTCGATTTCAAGTCACAAGCAAATATAACAACGTACTAAGTCAAGACTCTTGGAGTAAGCGTTCGACGTGTCTCAACCTTCACGAGTCACGACTAACTCCGTCTGTTTAGGAATGAATGGCTTGCCTGGGACCCTGTTATAGATCAGCTGGTCACGTGGTCGTGGTGTGAGGTGGCAGGCAGCAGAAACGTTTTGTGTTCTGGTGGGTCCCTACCCCAACCACGCAATACCACTAGGCTACCACTCTCAATGCCATCAGAAATGATCAAAAGGCGGTGTGAAATCAAAGATGATGTGAAGCTTTCGTACTTCTATGAATGGTTTCCACGACCTTTAAGTCTTTGAGTGACGTAACTAAGGAGCCATCATCACTTATCACCTTCCTATCTTTCACGCAAACGCACACACGAGCGAGCACTCATATATGTATGTTACACGTATTCAGAGCCAACATATACGAAGTCCCTTCTTCGCCGTGTGTGTGTAATAGATGCAAACATATATGTATATGCGTGTAGAATACAGTTAGTTAGTTAGAGATATAGATGGGTAACTAACCATGTTGATAAGAAGGGTAATGTGATCCCTAGAGGACAGCTGCGCTTCTTGTATGATATTACAATGATTTTGCCACGTCTCCTAGCCAGTTTGGTATTGCTCCTGATACACACACACACACACACACACACACACACACACATATATATATTTATATATATATATAGATATAATTTATATCTATATATATATATATATAGATATTTATATATATATATATATATATTAATAGTAATAATATATATACATATATATATTCGGGGAAACAAATATATCATTTCCCCCAATATCTAATTAGTATACTTATGAATGTGAAGGTAGCTTATAACCACGGTCAAGATTACCTAGACCGTGAGCAAAAAATCTTCGTACGAGGTCGAGAGAGCAATGGTACTACCTATCTTATCAACAGCACATGTTCCGGTGAAGAATAAAACCATCACGCTATCTTACACTGTTCCCTACTATATATATATATATATATATATATATATATATATATATATATATATATATATATATATATCTTTAGTAGGTGCGCAAGTAGAACCTCTCTTCCTAGAAATGGTGCGAGCAGTCAGGAATAGTGTGTTGGCATCGTTTGTTTATGCCAAGTAAAAGACAACTGCCAAGAACGTTTCGTTGTCTCTGGCCCACAGAACGTTCTGTCCACTCTAAGTTCTTTAAAAGAAAACATCTGTTCACGGTTTCCCTGTATATGAAATGTATATTTTTAGTGCGTTATTTTTGTTCGATATGTGTATGTATATGCAAGCGAGATATTTAAACAAACCAGTCTATAATAAATTAGTCTAAATATCCCTATACGTAGCAGCATGAATATTAGTGTGTGTATATTATGTATATAACAGACAACATATTGGGTAATATAACCAACTGTCATGATGAGAATTATGGAGATACAATGAAGTGGCGAAAAATTTAGAGTAGATGAAAGCATGACATTAACTTAATGATTTGGCCATATTGAGCGAATGACGGATGAAGGAGAGTGAAGAATACGCGAAAAGGAAAATGTTTAAATGATATTACTCCACGAACTCTTGACTTATTTCTAATTCATAAGAAAAGTAACAGCCCAACAAATGTTTTCTCACAATTTCACTTAAATAATTGTATGAGATAATCCGAAAATTTTATTTGAGTTTCAATCACCTCGCTGTAATAAAAAATTATCTTGGGTCATCATGACATTAGTCTGAAAAGGTGGTAGGAGAAAATGAACATGACCGTATATATATATATATATATATATATATATATATATATATATATATATATATATATATATATATATATATATATATATTATATATGTGTGTGTGTGTGTGTGTGTGTGTCCCAGAACTATGGTAAGTATGATTGATTTCTTAAATTTTTCTCTTAGTAGTCCGGTTATTTTGTTTTTTGTTCGTATTGTCTTCGGCATAACAATCGCTTTCTAATTGTCACTACCTCAACATAACCTTACAATGTGGTTGACGCTGCTTTTTTAGCGTGGTTATTGTAACATTTCTGCTTTCAGTAAGGGCGTGGAGGAACAGTGACACACGCCTTATCCGCAAATTGAAAGATTTTAGCACGCACGTTACTATGTTTCGACCAGAGCACGGTCTAGACAAGGGTCTAGATACTATCTGGACCGTGGACCAGAGGAACTCATACGCTTTGTGCGCTAGTCATTGAGTTTACAGAAAACGAGCGTTGTGACGAAGGTAGTAATAGAAAACGAGCGAGAGCACAAAACAAGAAAATAACAGAAAAATGTTTCATTATTCTGGCTGGAGGCTTCCCAAAAATTACCTTCGACTTTAATCAAAGTCAAAAACTAAGCATTTCCGGAAATAATCATGGGCACCAAACAAACCTATAGCTACAGTGTAGTTTAGTGTAAACTTTAAAAAAACTAAAAATGTAAAAAAATATGAAGATATGCTAAATAAGATCAATTTTTTAAAGTGATTAAAATCGAATACATATTTTTTCTTTAATTTAAGAAATACAAGTAAATATAACGTTTATGGGAAACATCCTACAAATGATGTTAATGATATGCTATGGTTTTGCAGTATCGTTCAAACTCACTAATCATACTTAAGTAGTACCTATAGAGCGTAACACCAGAGCGTCTCAGCGTCGTAGTTGGTATGGTATTAGTGTTCCACCTCGGTGGTCGCCGGTTCGATTCTCGGCCATTCTGTTGAGGAGTGAGAGATGTGTATTTCTGGTGATAGAAGTTCACTCTCGACGTGGTTCGCAAGTCACGTAAAGCCGTTGGTCTTGTTGCTGAATAACCACAGGTTCCATGCAACGTAAAAGCACCATACAAACAAACAGAACGTAATACTGGTATTAGAATGAATGATAGTACTAGTGTTTCTGACCTGCTGTACGACAGGAGGAAACAGAAAAATGGTTTTATATAAATGATGCACTTTACACGGTACTCATTTAGCGTAATGATGTACAGTATTAACGTTTACTCGTGGTTATATTTATGCTGAGGTCACACATTCACATATCAATGCATGCACGCCCACGCATGAGCGGAAATTGGTAGTTGGCGACAGCTTACGTCAGTAAACCGTAAATGTAACGTAAAACACACGTAAAATCGTAGACGTACGGTGACGGGTCGTCCGGGCGCTAAGCTCCGCCCACTAGGTCGCCGTAGCCCACTCCAGTTTTGAAATGTTCAAAACAAGTTGTGGGTGGTCACGCCAAATGTCACCTGACGTAGCTCCAGGCATTGCACGTGGGAGCCACGGTGACTGCTGCGGGGTAAGCGCTAGGGTCACCAGCATCGTCCGCCGTGGTTGTTTTCTTTCCGCGGCGAAGCACGCGGGCCTCCTAATTATGCTGTAGCCTATGGCGAAACCGATTCACACATTTACAACCCTGTATGACATGGCAACGCTGTAGCGTGGTATAAAAGGTCAGGTCGGCGCCCTCAGGTCAGCTGTTGTTTCCGTCTCCCAAGACCAGCAGTTTCCTTCAAGCTCTCCACAGCGCCCTTCAAGATGCCGAACCTCCTAAAACGACCAAGGAAGGGACCATCAACGTCACATCTTGCAGGACCTTCTTTCAGCCCGGAAAAGACTCATACAGCCACTCCTACAACCACTCCTGCAGACATTCAGGACAGGGAAAATGTCAACTTCCACCTACAGGAGTCGGAGTTGGATGAGATTCTGACTGATGACAGCGACACGGAAACTCTCCATGAAGCTACCCCCATTGACGAGGGACAGAACGTTCCCTTGTCGAAGATATTTATTTCTTCTGAACAGCAGTCTTACAATAATGGTGTAACAAATAATGTAAATATCTGAGAGGAATTCTTATATACATCTAAAAAATATTATCTTGAATAGGTAGAATTCCTATTTATTTCCAAGAATGTTTGATAAGTTATTAGATGTTATTCTATATCGCTTAAATATAAATCGCCCATAGTCAACAGTTTTATATGTCTAAGTGTATGTCTGAATGGTAAAATCGAAGCAAGAAAATTCTAGTGCTAGTCTTATATAGTAATTATCCTATGTTCATTTATTTGTGATGTTACATTAATTACATATTATATATATTACAGATGGCTACTATCAAAAAGTTACCATAAAACTAAAATAGATAAATTTGTAGGAAAACAACAAAGAGACGAGCTGTTAAAATGATTGTTTACGGAACGGCAAGCTCTGTTCACAGGCCCGCCCTTTTGTACCCTACGGCACCACAACGGGGGGCGTGGTCTTGACGTGAAGTTGACGTACATAGAACATTACAATATCGGCGTTAGTTTCAGGTAGACGTCCGACCTTGCTTTCTTTGCGCGCACATTTGCGGCGCAATTTACGGTGCTGGCTTTACGTCCGTTAGCCCGTGTCCTGTTTACCAGCTATTCAAGGTCATTTCACTGCGATGATGCCCACGATCCACATACATGGGCATACGCCGTCGTGATACGTGAATGTGTGACCCCAGCATAATAATTGTGCTGTAGCCTACGGGGAAACCGATTCGCACATTTACAACCCTGTAGGACATTGCAACGCTGTAGTGTGGTATAAAAGTTCCGATCGGCGCCAAGGGAAAGGCCCAGGCCAACAAGAAGTGTTGGCTTAATACACCAACAACAACAACCCTCAGGTCAGCTGTTGTTTCCGTCTCCCGAGACCAGCAGTTTCCTCCAAGTACTCTCCACAATGCCCTTCAAGATGCCGAACCTCCTAAAACGACCAAGGAAGGGACAATTAACGTCACATCTTGCAGCACCTTCTTTCGGCCCGGAGAAGACTCCTACAGCCACTCCCGCAGACACTTAAGTCGAGGAAATGTCATCTTCCACCTACAGGAGTCGGAGTTGGATGAGATACAGAGTGATGACAGCGACATGGAAGAAGTGGATATTGAACATATTCTACTTCCTCAAGCCCAACATCGTCCGTCAGAAGAAGCTCAAGATGTTGGGACTGCCAATGGTATGTATATTATAATGTCTGACTTAATTTTTCTTTATTTGTTGAAAGTATATGTACAATATTTTACAGTACATGCAAAATTCTACCAAAGTGAATTTACAACCTGGATTTTCAGAATGCAATATTTTACATTATCTCATACATGTTCCATCACTTTACAGTCTGCTCTGTTTACAGGTTGGCCATTTTGTACCCTACAGCCCCACAACGGTGGGCGTGGTAAACGACATGAAGTTGACGTACATAGAACATTACACTATTGGCGTGAGTTCCAGGTAGACGTCCGACCTTGCTTTCTTTGTGCGTACATTTGCGGCGCAATTTACGGTGCTGGCTTTACGTCCATTAGCCCATGTCCTGTTTACCAGCTGTTCAAGGTCATTTCACCGTGATGATGCCCACGATCCACATACTTGGGTATACTCCGTCGTGATACATGAATGTGTGACCCCAGCGTTATACAGAGCGGGTTTCGTTTTTCAACTATACTTAAACTGTTACCATTGAATTTCGTGGTTATTGTACTGGTATATAGTAACCTTTTTGCTTCCCATTAAGCAGAAGAAGAATTTTGTAATGACTTCGAAGGTCAAAATACAATGGTTAGGAATTCCAGTCGAGAAGAAGACAGTGTGGCTGAAATAAGAACGTGTTTGTGGAACAAGAGTATGTATTTTGTTGAAGTGATTTGAGTTGCGATGAACTTCAGGGGTGCAGGAAAGAAGTGTGCCAGTCGGAAGCAAAATTTTTATATATATATATATATATATATATATATATATATATATATATATATATATATATATATATATATACAGATGTGTGGATTATTGGGACTACCCATGTAAAGACCTTCTTTACTCATTAATCACAATCATGATCATTTCATCTAGCAAAGCAGCAAGAAACACATATATATTTGTGTGTAGAATTTCCTGGCCTTGTCGCCTATATGTAATTCATCAATGTATGTCCATTATGTCTTTTGCTAGTGTTATTTCATTAACTGCTAAGAAACACAAATTCTCCTCTGTCTGTGTGTGGATAGCGAGAGACAGGGTCGGGCACTCCGTTTCCTTCCACACACTGCTATGTAGTATACCTTGTGCCCAGGTAATAAATCGGTTAGTGCTCAGTTCTGTCTCATTCCGACCTCAAAGGTGGTGACCTGAGGAGTGACAGTAAACAGTGGTTTTGGCTTCGCCATTAACGGATTGACTACAGCTGCGCCTACCTTCAGAAGCCTTTTACAAAACCATATGGAGACAAGGTATGTTCTGGCGTGTTTGAATGGTTTGGTCCAGCCATTTACGATTCACGTCGACCGTATTCAGAAAGTCATTAACGGAACCACACTGAGTATAGTTTTTTACTTCTGACAAACTCCGAACACCATTAACGGACTAAAAATGGCACTTGATTCGTGTTTTGGTGGGAGAGTCGAAATGCCAGACACCGAACTTGAAAGTCAATCTGAGGACTCACAGATCCTCTGCATCCTCCTCTCACCTTCAAAACCTGCGATATCTCGGGCAATAAAACTGTCGCCATTTCCATGGCAAAATACAGTGTCATGGTTCCTGTAGACAAACAAACACTTCCGTGTAGCCAAGGTCACCATGACGACTCTGCCAGAGGAAGTATTCAATAAAATCACCCCGTGGCAAGACGCACAGACAGAAAAAACCAAACACGAAGGCCTCTGCAAAAAGCTCATCGAGATATACTCCATGTCTTTTCCAGAGAAAGCCCAACTTGCCCTGGATCTGATGAACCAGCCCCTGAGGGACACGTCGCCCAAGGACACCTGGGACGAACTACAAGGTCTCCTGATGCTGCTAGACTGTGACGAAAATGGAAAAAGAAGGGAGATCAGTCTGCTGTGAGAAATATTCCTGCAGCGCCTTCCACAGGAGGTGAGGGCGCAAATTATGGAGGCGGACGCACTTCCAATGGAAAAATTGGTGAGCATTGCACATAAACTCCACAACGCCACCAAGGCCTCCAAACACACCACAGCACCAGCAGCCTGCAGCCTGATAGAAGAGAAGGTCGCAGAGGGGGACACACACGCAATATACTACAGAAAAAACGTGCTGCCACAGCAGCAGAGGACGTGGACGAATCCAGCCTGGTGTTATTTCCATGACGATTTGGAAAAACCGCCAGAAACTACAGAGATCCCTGTGCGTTCCCCAAAAAATTTAGAGGGCGGCCACCCATAACAGCAGTAACTGCAAATAACAGGGAATCCCAACCAGTGTGAGTCTTCATCCATGACACGATCTCAGTGCAGTGTATACCGGTAGACACGGGAGCCATGCAGTCGGTCTTTCTGCCATTGAGGGAGGACCGCAATCGCCCACCCAACACCACGGCTGCACTAGTAGCCACAAACGGAAGCCCCATCCACTGCTATGGAACTCAGACCCACAGAATATCCATCCTGGGTCATAAATATGAGTGGCCCTTCGTCATCACAGACGTCAGGTTCCCCCTGCTGGATGCCAATTTTCTCGCCCAACATGGTCTGCTGGCGGATGTCAGCCAAAAGCGCTTTCTAGACACTGGAACCTGCCGCTCCCACCTGCTCGCCACCGGGCCGGGAATGCCCACTGTATGTGCTGCCACGTCATCCAAATACAGCACCCTCCTCCACAAATTTCCATGCTTCACAAGCCAGAACTACGACAGGTACCAGAAACACAGGCCAAGCACGGCATTTACCAACATCACCACCACGGCCCCGCCAACATACGTCAAATTTCGTTGCCTGCCACCCAGCAAGCTCCAGGATGCTAAACAAGCATTCACAGAAATGGAAAGGATAGGTATTTGCAAAAAAGAACCAAGCCCATGGGCGTCCCCCCTCCACATGGTGAAGAAGCCAGATGGTTCCTGGAGGCCCTGTGGGGACTACTGTCAACTAAACCTGGTAACAATGCCTGATCACTACCCCCTGCCACACATGCAGGACCTGACAGGAGCCCTACACGGCGCTAAAATCTTTACTAAAATGCATCTGCTCAAAACTTATTTTCAGCTGCTGGATACCTCCTAACAGCCATAGACCATTATACAAGATGGCTGGAAGCAACCCCGATGGCAGAAGCATCGACGAGCGCCTGCGCAGAAGTCCTACTATCAAGCTGGATAAGCCGTTTTGGTGTGCCAGACGACATAACTACAGACAGGGGCTCAGCATTCCTCTCAGAACTCTGGGTATCTCTTGCATGCCTGATGGGGACAACACTCCACAGTACGATGGCATACAACCCCACGGCCAACGCAATGGTGGAAAGGGCCCATTATTCATTAAAAGCAGCACTGATGGCATGGTGTACCGACAAAAATTGGAAGGTGCAGTTGCCCTGGGTCCTGCTAGATCTCCAAACAGCATCAAAAGCAAACGGCGAAGATCTCCTGCAGAAAAATTCTACGGAGAAGCACTAACAGCACCAGGGGCATTCTTCCCTACGGAAGCAGACGACCGAGATACACCCCTCAGAAGACTGAGGGAACCAAAGGAGTTTGTGCCCTGCTGGAAGACTTTCACGGACAGGAAACATAACTACAGACCAAAAGGCCTGGGAACCTGCACACACGTCTTCCTGAGGGACAACGCCCACCGCCCAACCCTGACCAGACCATACAGAGGCCCATACTGTGTTATCACAAGAAATTCCAAAGCCTACCTTATCAACATCCACAGGCAGGAAAACTAGGTATCTGTCGACAGGTAAAAGCCAGCCTTCGTGATGGATAATGAAACCCAGGAGGAAACCAATAGCCATCCGAGAATTCCTCCACTAGACAAGACCTCAAGCGAAGAAATCGACTTCCTGAGACGAGGTCTAGGTCGTCCCAAGGGCCGTACGTAGGACGACCCCACAACCACAAATATCAAGAACTCAAGGATGGCTCCTGATACCAACAAGATATTGTGATTAACATTGTACAAATCTTCCATTTATTCATTATCAATTATTTATAATTGTCTTGGGAGGAGTACTTGTAAAGACCTTCTTTACCCTTTAATCACATGTATATATTTGTATGTAGAATTTCCTGGCCTTATCGCTGATTATAATTCATCAATTTATGTCCATTATGTCTTTTGCTATTGTTATTTCAATAAATGCCAAAAAACAAATTCTCCTGTCTGTGAGCGGGTAGCGAGAGGCGGGGTCGGGCACTCCGTTCCCGTCCGCACAATGCTATGTATACCTCGTGCCCAGGTAATAAATCAGTTAACACTCACTTCTGTCTCATTCCGATAAAAGCCATGGATGAATATGCAAGATGACGAAAACCAAAAGCACAATAACACGAGGAGCAAGGCAGTTGAAACAACACAAAATACAAGACGAACGAAGCGAAGGGAGCTCATGGTGTGTTTAGGAGGTGCCTGATAAATATTTATTCGTCCTTAAAAGCTGCCAAGGAGTCCTCGGTGCTTGGAGGACAGGAAGAGTCGCGGTTCGGGAAATTGCTCCTTACGTTTAGAGGTCTTAAGGTTTAATCTGTGGCGCTCTTCAGTATGTTGTTTTTGTTTAGATGAATCTAAACAGGAAATATCAAAACGTTACTCCTGATACGTTACATCAAAAATAAGCAAACGTACGTTTGTGTCTCATGCTTCGAAGATCGTTTCATATGTCAGTGATATAAATAACGCATAGGTATAGACTAAGAAATGTGGAAGCTTAGAAATAGACTTTGCGCGAGTGCTAGTTCGAAGAATAATGGGTATGTTCTGTAATTCTCTCTCTCTCTCTCATAATTACCATATGCAATACAATATACGAGTATATCCGAGTCCCGATGCGCACTTGCTTCTTACTGTTGCTACAAGACATTGTGAGCGAATATTTATATAAAATCAGATAAAAATAATATTCTCTTGTCACTTATAACCTCAAACCTTTTAGGGACGGGTTTCCCTACTCAAATATTGTGCTTTCATTCTGCAATTTTTATTCGTTTCTTTGAAGTAGTAAATTTTAGATTTTTTTTTTATTTTATTTTTTTTTTTTTTATCTGCAATGCCATCAATTGGTGCTGTGACGCCAAATGCTCATAATATTACTTAAGGCACTTAATTTTTCTATTTTAATTCGCAACAATGACTTTTTTTTAATCTTTGGCTCCCTAAGTTTTTTTTTTTCTATCTTTTTTTCTAAGACCTTTACGCGGAATTCGAACATTGTTTGTCTCTTATAACATTATCTCCACGTTTCCAGTATAAATATATAAATATACAGTATATAAAATGAAGGTTGCCCATATATTTTTTTAACCCGTAGATGCATGGTGGGGGTCAAATTAACCCTAGATGATGTAAAATCATTGCTATTTTATATTTGAGATACAGTGGTAAATTCTCTTTTCGTGGCTCTTCATAAACAAAATGTTTTCTTTCATCTAATGCCTTTTTTCATGAGCCTGTCATTAAGACATTTCTTTTTTAATTAATCAATTTGGCATTGCTGCATGACAGGGGTCATTTTGACCCCAGTCATTTCAAATGCAGATTAATATTTTTTGTATTGATTTTTATAGCACCAAAATAATGTTAGATGGTTGGCTCATAATATGCAACATCTTAATGATAATATATATAACAAATAAGAAAGTTTTTTTAAAAATATATACTTTTTATGATATAAAAATCTTAAAGAATAGTTTGACAACAATGGTGGTCTTGGCTTCCATTTATTGTTTGTTACTTATTACATTTAGTTATTACTAAAACTAGTTACATTACGTTGGTACTTGAAGAACTTCAAGCTTATATAGCTTGTGCATTCTAAGAGGAATCTACAAAAGCAAAAATCAAGCTGTTATGCAATTACGGAACCCTTCAATTGGACCTCCTATATTTTCGGAAGCTATGTCAATTTTAGGGGAAACGAGTGCAACGGAATATGATTTAATTTAGTCATTGTAATATAAACAATACGTTTTCTATGAAAAATCTGTTTCTATTATCATAGAAAATGTAAATAATAATGCGTGTAACCAGAAACAAGCAAACCTTCGAAGTTTTTAAATATAACACGGAAAAGACCTTAAACGTGCATAAAAGACCAATGTGCAATGAAAATTTTAAAAGGATAATATAAGTTCCTTATAAGATTTAACGAGAATTTTTTCACCATGAAAGTTTTAAAAGGATCATACAAGTTTATTATAAGATTTAACGAATTTTTTTTTCACAATGAAAGTTTTAAAAGGATAATAAAGTTTTTTTTATAAAATTTAACGGATTTTTTTTCACAATGAAAGTTTTAAAAGGACAATACAAGCTCATCATAAGATTTAACGAGAATTGTTTTTTAATGATTTTTAAAAGGATTATAGACTTCCTTATGAGATTTAAAGATGTTTTTGCATTAAGGGTACGAAAATTGGTCACCTGTTGTGTGATTTCAAGGCAATGTTGATCTTAAATCGTATAAGAGAGTTGTGTATTATTTTTTTCTTTTTTTAGTTTTTATTGCTAAGAAATTCTCGTTAAATCTTAACTCCTTTAGAAACACTTGGCTCCTCTGAGCATACGAGACAAAGATAAAAAAAAAAAATCTACTACATTTTGCATTTTCACGACCCAGATAAACGTATCGAAGAAGTGAAATATAGCACATTTAGAAAGAATAATTACTTTCCATTCTTCTAATTATCCCATTTTCATACAATGGAATTCCATAGGCGATCACTACAGTTCAGTCATAAATATTTTTTTATTTGCCGCGGTATATTAGTCCTGGTTATTCGTAACAGATTTTTGTTAAGACGAAGAATGCTATATTGATTCTTAAGAGTATTGTCTTTATCAGTACATTTATTGTATGTCTTTGTGCTGAATACAAACGGCGGACTCTCCTCATTATGAGGGAGTACATTCTGCAATTCGCTTCCGAATATGAATGGACAATTGTTCGTGAACGAAGCGTTGTAGCTCCAGTAATCGAAGTTTAGTGAGTACTTAATTACGACCTCTTCAAGCGAAGCATTATTATCTCGGTTACTCAGAGGTAACATTAGTGCTCTATTACTTCACAAAACGTGATTTATTGTCTCATTTTCACTTACAATTGAAATACGTGAACAAATTAAGGAAATATTATTGTTTTATTATTATTATTATTGAGTTCACTGCCACAAGCCTTTTTGTTTATGAAAACTTGATTAACTGACTACGATTTAGACGTATGCCACTGGTAACGCAAGAAATGAGTCAAAGGAGGAGAAAAAAATTTCCTAACTTGATCAAAGCATCTAAGTCAAGAAACCAGTTGCCCAACCATATTATGTAGTATCTTCAGTCCAAGGTTCTGTACCATTTTTTGTGTATATTTCTGTCTGTGAACAAACACAAATGCATGAAACTTAATCCCCGTTTTGACTTGTCAAAGGTCAGAAGCTACATTGCAGCTCGCACGAGCCCTTGTAGCAAGCTACAAACTTGGAATTCGTACCTCCCCTCACATTGGTGACCCCGGAGAGATGCCCGTCCAAGCCAGCAGCAATGATCCTACCCTCTTCAACGAGAACCTCGTAGCCACCTACATACGCCTATACCACCCTACATGCCCAACAACCCAGCAGCCTGGTTCTTCAAGGCGAAAATGATTTTCCACACAATATCACCTCGGCGACGTGCAGAAAAGATGCCGTCTTCAAATTTCTGCCAGACGACGTCTTCAAGCAGATAGCAGGATAGATCGAAGAACTAGATGCCCCCCATCACCTACGACATACTGAAGAATCAGCTAAAGTCATTCTTCAGTATGCACCAGCACAGGAAGCCAAGAAGTTCCTCGACCACGTGGGGGCACCAATAGGAGAGGAGCTATCGTCGCACGTGTACAAACAACTGCGATGGCTAATCACGTTAGACGCATTTTGTGGCCAACCCGAGTCATCCTTGGACCTCGTGACGGAGGTGCTCCTCACAAAACTACACTGCATGACAGTAGCGGCAATGCCCAAAGGCTCCTCCATGCCCAGAAAAGAGTTCCTGATCATGGTCGATGAATTATATATGGACCACACAGCAGCGGACCCCTCACAGCCACCAGCACCACCACCACTACCATCACCGCGTCAGACCGAACAGACAACAGACACGGAACCAGTGCAACTCGTGTAGTGCACTGTAGACATCACTAAAGGGTGCTTGCAGCGTCCCATCGGCTCCTGGCTGAACCCACATTTTAGTTTCTTAACCTTCTTTCCCACTGCCTTTTTCCAGCCTTGCTGCCCAATCACTCTAGCTCCCTCATTTCACTGTCGAAGGCCTTGTCCCCATTAGCAGGCCCTTTCCGACGGGCAAACACTGTTCCCATAACCCGATCCATTATACTGACCAACTAATTATGAAGCATAGT
>NC_061099.1:48190771-48205771 GCF_015104395.2 Macrobrachium nipponense | reverse complement strand
ATGAATGGTGTGGAAAGACACCTCCACAAAGATTTGTACTTGTTCAAAGCAAAGCATATAAAGTTTTTTTTTTAACTGTTACACTTTAGTGACGTCATAGAATTACCAATCGGTAAAGACGAGAAGAAGAGTAAGGGCCGCACACACTGAACGATTGTATGAACGACAGTCTGAACGATTGTCGTTATCGACAAATACACAGACTATTCAGACAGTACGAACGATCTCCGCACCGATTTCAGTCTAGGCAAAGATTTTGTCTCGGAAGACATGGCATCCTCTCTAGAACAGACGTGCGCAGTAGCTTTATGTCGGCAGACAAAACCATACATTGAACGACCTGTGTATGACACACATAAGTTGCAAGCCAGCAACCTGGTCGTCACAGATTCCCGCTGAGATCGTTCAGACACGGAGCTTCGCCCACTTTTGCATTCAGACAAGCCCATACACGATGTTTTTTGCGAAAGGTACAGACAATCCTTCACACAATCATTCATACAATCGTTCAGTGTATGGGGCCCTTAATAAGAATCACGCAAGACGTCACACTGTAAACAAAGTTAGGTCATTAATAGCACAACAGAAACAGATGCATGTCTGCGCCATTAATCATTTGCATATTGTTTTCGTAGAAGAAAACCTCTCTGACTCAAGGTCCTACATTCAACTTTGTCTAGAATAGACTGGAAAAGAATATAGAATTTAGGACAAAGGCCAAGTGCTGGGACTAATGACGTCATTCAGCACTGAAAGGGAAATTGAGAGCAACAAGGCGTGATGCGAACTCCAGCTTACTAGAGACGCGTGGACGATTTTACCCTCACACATACAATGTAAACATTATATTCCTAACTTAACGTGAAGAGGTCTCCGTAATTAATACTCATACTTAGTACTACTTATACTAACAACAAGGAAAAAGGATGCAAATTAAACACGTTCATAAAATCTCAATCGTAAGTGGAAAAGCAAAATAATCGAACAGAAACAGTCTGAATACACTTCACCAAATAAATTAAAACATGCTAAAATCTATGGTTACATAGAGCCTTGTTTCAACAACGAAAATTGAAATAAATACATTATATTTTATTATAAATAATTTTTCGTAACTGTTTAACACGCACATTCTCTAATTTTTACGTTTTCATTCTAAAAAATAAATCGTAAATATCCAACTCTAAAATTCCTGTATCATTAACTCAATGCGCAACACCTTTTTCAGTTATTTTTATGCTCTTCCATAGACCTTTCCTACCCCCCACATGAACAACAACAAAGTAGTTTGTGGGCTTACTCCCCGAGTAAGCCAATTTTCAGTCACACGTCAGCTTGGAAAACAAAATTCTAGAGTATGTGCTGGCATGGGTGAGGATTTCCAAAACTATGATATACAATTACAGCAGCAGAACCACAATATATTGCAATAATATCTAATATATAAAAAATAATAATATGCGTGAGAACGTCTAATGACACTACAGAAGTATTCATTAACCATTGATTATGGAAACTAGTCAAGGTAGAAGTGTATATATATATATATATATATATATATATATATATATATATATATATATATATATATATATATATATATAAATCTATCACATTACCATGATTCATATACATATATCGAACTACAAATGTCCTTTAATATCTAATTCGCTCTACCTCGGAATTAATATATTTTCATATATGTTTAACCGAGGGGGAATTTATTAAGCGATAATAGAATTGGCGATCGACAGATGCGAACCATCGACCTCTCAATTCCAGGACTGGCAGTGAAGCCACCGTGGCGGGGTGGTCTAGGGCTTCACTGCCAGTCCTGGAATTGAGAGGTCGATGGTTTTCGTCCGTCGATCTCCAATTCTATTATCGCTTAATAAATTCCCCCTCGGTTAAACATATATGAAAATATATTAATTCCGAGGTAGAGCGAATTAGATATTAAAGGACATTTGTAGTTCGATATATATATATATATATATATATATATATATATATATATATATATATATATATATATACATATATAAACTCTTACAGTGGCTGTGTGGTCTAATGTTTCACTGTGCGTCCTGAATTTGTTTGTCCGATGGTTCGCGCCCGTGAGCCGACAAATTTCTTATCGACTAAATAAAAAAAAATCCTCCTTTGGTTACCATATATGAAAATACATAGTAGTAGTTCCAAGTTAGATATTAGATATTAAAGGTCATTTATAGCTCGGTATGTATATGAATCACGGTAATGTGAGATATATATATATAATATATATATATATATATATATATATATATATATATATATTATATATATATATATATATATATATATAATTATATATATATATATATATATATATATATATATATATATATATCTCCCATTACCGTGATTCATATACATACCGAGCTATAAATGTCCTTTAATATCTAATATCTACCTTGGAACTACCAATATATTTTCATATATGGTAACCAAAGGGGGATTTTTTTTTTTTATTTAGTCGATAAGAAATTTGTCGGCTCACGGGCGCGAACCATAGGACAAACATATTTAGGACGCACAATGAAACATTAGACAACACAGCCACTGCAAGAGTTTATAGGAAACCGACCAACAACTTAACTTATGTTCATTTCTATTCAGGCCACCATCTTAACATAAAAATATCAATTTTTTCTTCTATGCTTTTACGAGCATTGCACATTGTCAGCCCCCAATATTTGGATCAAAAAATTCAATACATAAGAAAAATAGGGAAAGATTTAAGTTATCCTTCACATATATTAGATATTTGTTATAATAAAGCCCACAAAAAGTTTTATAGTGTAACACAGAAAGAAAATTCTAAGAACATTCTCAGTTTGCCTTATTTTAATGGGTTTGAAACCATTAAATCATTGCTAAAATCCTTTAAGGTCAACCTTGTTTTTTCCTATAATAACACTAAAAGAATGTTAATAAAAAATGGCCCCAGAGAAAGCAACAACATAATATATAAAATTCCATGTATGGATTGTCCCTCATTTTATCTCGGACAGTTGAGCAAGGGCTTAGAAGTAAGGTTAAGCCAGCATAAACATTCTGTAAACACTGGGCAAACATCTAATGCAATGTTCATTCATTTAAGTGAAAACAACCACCAAATAAATTGGATTGGTAGTTCAGTAATTGCAAGGTCAAAAGATGTCTTATCACGAAATCTTTTAGAATCTGCTTTAATACAACTTCCTTCTCATTGTAATTTCAATATTAATTGTGGCCTGTTTCATTTAGACCCTTGTATTTGTAACATGTTTAAGAATGACCTCAAAGATATAATTACAGACTTAAATAAAAATTAGTTGCCTTACAGATATCTTCGTTGTATATGTATCTTTAATATGTATTGTGAATATGTGTTGTGAATATGTTTTTGTTTACCAACGTTCTGAATAGCTGTCACCTATAATAATCCTTTAATTGTCTTGTCCTTTTGTCTGAGCAGATTGTCTTAAACTTTTAATTGTACCCATGTTTTTGCTTGTTTGGGAAGGTTACTCATCTTCCAGGTGTGTCGGATTCTAGGTACTAATCTCTTTATAATCCCTATCCGTCAGTTATACGACCATTTGTGTATTGTCATTTCCTCATGTAAGTCAGTTCGTCTGCTAAGTATAGGACGTTTGAATGTCGAAAGATCTCGCGGGTACTCCGTTGTTTAATTTCCCTCGTGGCATATACCTTTATTTATGGATTTATCACTTTCCTAACTTTCGTGATTCAGTTATACATATATATATATAGATATATATATATATATATATGTATAGATATATTATGATCTAATATATTATATAAAGATATATATATATATATATATATATATCATATAGATATATATATAATATAGTATACAAAATATATGATATATATATATAACATATAGAAATATATATCTATAGATATATATATATATATATATATATATATATATATATATATATATAATATATAATAATCTATATATGTGCTATATATATACTATATATATATATATATATATATATACATATATATATATATATATATATATATATATATATATATATATATATATATATATATATATATATATATATATATATATATATATATATATATATATATATATATATATATATATATATATATATATATATATATATATATATATATATATATATATATATACATATATATATATATATATATATATATATATATATATATATATATATATATATAATGTACAATTGCATCGAATTCTCTTACGGCAGCATAATCAAATAATTGTTTAATTTAGGATATTCTTTCAATGCCTACCGTAACAGATGGTCGTTAATCTCTCGAAATACTGTTTTCCGAGTAGTACCATTGAATCTCGAAATAAAGTCGCGTCGATTTTTTATAGGAAGTTTCCCCTTGATTTTAACACTTCAACAAACACGTATTTTTCGAAAATCATTTTTACACTTCTACGGTTGTATGTCAGACTGCTTATAAACGCAGTTTCAAGCTATGAAATTTATTTGATTTTCAATATCGAAATAGAGAAAAGGTAACCAATAAAATTGTCTCCTAAGTATGAAGTCATGATCTGAAAGCATACTGCTCTGGCAAATTATATATTTGCATAAAAAAGGGGCGGGGGGGGGGGGGGGGCGGGGGATGGATGGATTATATGAAATTTAGGTACAAGCCCCAAGCACTGGGACCTATTTTGGTTTTTCAGGTGGTGTTTCCATGCTTGCTAGTCCTTAAAATTTAGCCTTTTCTTGCTGGTAAGTTATTTTCCATTTCTATATATTAACCTCTCACGGATTATTTTTATTTATTTATTTTTTTTTGCAGGATACTTTCTTTAAAGAATTTGCGTAATAGTTTTTTTCGCCTCAAACCAGGTCTAAATAGGTCAGTTTGGTAATAAGAAACACTAAAATATTTCATTTGCCTTTAAAGTTTATATTAAAAGGAAACTTCGTTTAGAGGACAAGCTGAGTGACAATAACCGTAAAAGTGTTTTTGTTCGAATGTATTAAAAGGAGGTGTTATGGTGTTATATAGGCTATAATTATTTTTTAATGGAACTGCTGAATTAGCAGAGCTGAACAGCGCCTAGAAGAAAGGAAAATGAAAAATGTTTATTTAATAGATATTCCATACTATTTGTATATTAAAATGTGTTGATCTGGCTGATCCTCAGACATTTTTTCAGTAAAACAGAGTAAGCTGAAGAGGGCATCGAATTTGTGATCTCTCTGACTTGTGTTGTGTATTTCATTAAGATTTTTATAATAATTTTCATTTCTCAGTTTCAGATATGGGATGGTGTTTGGTGTTGACGTCAGCAGTCATGATTATCCTGTTGGCCCATTATGCAACGTCAGTTCAAAGTGGTAAAGACTACTTCTATAATATTAAAATCCAAGTGGATCTTTCTTGTTTGTCCGCCCCGGGTGGGGTTGGGTAAGTAGGGGATTGGGAGGGTAGGGGAGACATGACACACGACCCGCCTCCTGCAAGTTTGTTTGTCCGCCCTGGGTAGGGGCGGGACCAGGGCAGGGTACGTAGGGGATTGGGAGGGTAGGGGAGACATGACGGGCAGCGTAGTGCGTGCCATCAAGATCGTAATTAGATAATCGGGATGCTAATTTCATTGTTGAATAAATAAATACAGCCTTTGTCTTTTTTATCAATGATCTATGCGTGTGATATATCACTGTTTGCGAGCATGTTTGGGCTACGTTTGCAAATACCTTTATAAATATTAAAAGTGAAGGAAAGAGTATGATAATGAGGTAGGCTATTATAATGTTGATGATGATGATGATGTACTGGAGAACGTTCTTCAGTGGAAAACGAACAACAGGGAATTAGTTTTGTATGAAACTTGGCAACTCTGGTCCACGAATACCAGCCATCCCCTCGCTTGGCACTCCAGTAATGGAGATATTTATTTTAAACAGGGTTAATCCTTTAATTACACATTCTAAGATCGTTGCTGGATGTCTCTCTAACAAAGTTTTACTAAAATAATATAGAAACCTTCGATCAATGTTTATGGAAAACCTAACATTTACAAAGTAGACCATATAATTTTACTTTCTTATTTCAGTGCCTGCGAAGATGATTAGCTTTGAAGATTTTCTGTTTATCAGATATGTAAAAAAAAATAACAAAACGCGTAGTTAGTTTCTCGCTTTACCACATTTATCTCAATATGAAACGTATTTTAGTTCACCTTTTCTCTACGCAAACACTGGCATTTCGAAGCTAAGTATGAATGCATTCTCTTATGTTGCTTGAACTGAGTTTGAATTATAGTTTTGTAAATACTTTACGATTTTAAAAATGTGTTACGCATCTTATTACCAGCAAGTGTAAGCTGATAAATAATCAAGCCTTGCGGGCATACTGCCATCCACTTTTCACAGTATATTTGATATATAAATATAATTTCATTATTCTTATTTATTCATTGCATAGTGACTCGAACAGGAACGAGGATACCAACAAGTCGCACTTCTGAAATGGACTCGTGGATTGAGGCAGCTACCCAGGGTTCCTTGCAGAGAAACCTCTTGAAATTCAAGTAAGATTTTCTGTTGCTACTCCGAGGTGCTTTAGTAAATTCACATCGCCCGTGCATCTGATGTCTAGGTCAGTCTCTTACGACGCTCCTGATTGGCTGTTGATAAGCCAATCACGGGGCTTGAAACTGCCAGTCTCTCGAGAGAATTCACATAAGGCAGGATGTATGTTCCACCTCTCCTGAGGGATACATCTTTCAAATGTATCCCTCAGAAGTGGAAGACTGAGTTTCCAGCCCTGTGACTGGCTTATCAACAGCCATTAAGAGCGTCGTAAGAGGCGGGCCTAGACATCAAATGCATAGGTGGCCATTTCATTGAGGAGTGAGAGATGTGTTTTTCTGGTGATAGAAGTTCACTCTCGACGTGGTTCGGAAGTCACGTAAAGCCGTTGGTCTCGTTGCTGAATAACGACTGGTTCCATGCAACGTAAAAGCACCATACAAACAAAGCACAGGTGATGTGAATCTACTATAGTACTATACATGGCGGAAGCTCCTTGGGACGCCATGTTTAGTACTAGCCCCTCAGGGATCAAAGTATTATATATACCCATTGCTATATCGTGTGGTCGACAAATTATATTAATGAACAATATCTTCGTCCGGCCGTCTATTTTACATTTACCAGAAGGTGCTTAGTACTATACACCTCGGAGTAGGTGGCGCTTAGATAGCTAACCCAAGCAGCAGCAAGTCTCTCTTCAACTATCTTATTTAGTCTATAAAATGTCTTGAATTCCAGAATTCAAAAGCTGGGTCTTTATTAACTTGGAAACTATTTTACTAAGTTTTGGCCAATTAGATAAGTTTGATCATTGTTTGTAGAGTTGTGAATTCTAAAATTCTGGGGATCTTGCTACTGAGAGGCAAATACTAACAGCAAGTTTTACAGTGTTTTCTCAGCTTACTTAAGCTAAACTAGGTTTCAATTTCTATATGTAAATAATGATTAGTGTTTTGTTTAGATAACAAATATCTTTTGTTTACTTCATTTTGTAAAAATTTTTGGGATCAAGGTGAGGAAAAACCAAATGGTTCTATTTTCTTCTAGAGTATATCAACAGTAAGAAAATTAGCCTAAAAACCATTTCTTACATGCATAACTTTCACATTACACAATAAGGACTTTAAATTTTCTCTCATAATTTATCAGTAATCTACTAATTGTTTTATACTACCTTCACGTGAAGGTCGGTACACTCTCTACTGCAGGAACATTTACTCCTTTGCAACACATCTGGTGACATAAGAAATGATGGGAATGATCTGCATGAGCCTCAATATTTCACAAAATGAAGGGCGGACTCATTGTATCCATGATCAAATGGATTATTATTAGTGTTCTGAAGGTTCACAATAATATAACTGTAAAACTTTATGCAAGCTTTCGAACCCTTATCTGGGTTGATCTTTAGACTGAAGACGAACCCAAAGAAGGCTTCGAAAGCTTTTATGAAGTTTTACATGAACTTTTAAACAATTTTATATCATTCGGTGGATCCTTTAAAACATTTTATGAACTCTCGTGATAGAGAGTTTTTATTTTTCCCAACTAAAATTATTATTATCATTATTATTAGAAAATACTCATAGTACTCTCCCTCCCTCCTCTTATTCATATGTACATAATAGAGCGGACGCTATTACAACTTCCTGGCTGGACCACTGCATCACATCTCCACAACTTCATGATTCTATTATGACCTGCAATATTTGCTATGATCTTGCAACGGGCTACGATCACATCCCATTACAGGTGTCATTCAGTACCCCAGCCCTCCCTACCGTGAACCCCCTAACTGATCGCCCACCAGCGGTAAACTGGGATTTTAAAAACCAACAGAAAACCAGATACTTTAGGGCGACCACGGAAACCAGGCTGCGGTCAATAGTTCAACCGGCAGACGCCTTACTTTGTACTAACACAAATTGTAGAAATGACCACCACAAGAGGGATCTGAATGAATTCTATTCGAACATAATCTCCGCTATGCTTGCTTCGGGCAGGATTGCCTACAGATTTCGTCAAGGTAATTCTCGTAATATACCTGGATGGAATGACTTGGTTAAAGATCTGTATACATACTCAGGAGAAATGTTTTTACTGTGGAGGCAAAATGGTAGCCCCAGGGAAGGGCACACTGCATTACTAATGAGACAGGCGAGAGCGCAGTTCAAACTTGCTCTTAAGCACTGCAGGTTAAATGAAAAACAACTAAGAGCCGATGCAATGTCTAAAAACTTAGAATCTGGTGATTATCCTCGTCTTTGGAAAGATATCCAGTCCTTAAATCCCAAAACTAAAAAGCTATCACAGAGAGTAGGGGAAGCAGTCGGAGACGAAGCTATTGCAAGAATGTGGGGCGATCACTTCAACAATATCCTGAATTGCATAAATGATCAAGATTCTCGAAGGGATGTAGATAACCTCCTTACTGACAACATTCAATTTCATTTTGCAGACCGTATTACGCCAGGTAACATCAGCGATGCCATATACAGCCTACCTAATAATAAATCGCCTGGCTGTAATGGTCTTCCTGCGTAGGCCTTCAAATTCTGCAATCCGATAATTTACATTTTGCTAGCTGCCCTATTCAATGCGTGCATAATTCACCGGTTTCTTCCAGACTCCCTACTCTTAGTTCACTTGATACCATTAATCAAAAAGGACGCAGCTGACCCTGGCAACTACCGGCCGATTGCAATCACAACGATTGCATCGAAGATACTTGAGTCTGTTCTTCTAGTGAGACTTCTCCCCTTTCTACACACCACTGACAACCAGTTCGGGTTTAAAGCAAACCACTCAACCGACACCTGCATCTACATACTGAAAGAATTGCTGAACTACTACCTATCATCAGCCTCTCCTGTTTTCCTTTGTTTTGTAGATGTGAGAAAAGCATTTGACAGAGTAAACTACCTGAAGCTCTTCCTGAAGCTGCATAAAAGGGGCACACCCCTGTACCTAATTGGCATTTTACATTGCTGGTTCTCCACACAGCAATTTTGTGTCAAATGGGGTAACGTATTATCTTACACCTTCGGCTCCCTAAACGGGCTTCGGCAAGGGGGCATTCTCTCTCCATACCTGTTTAATATGTACACAGATGCCTTGAATGTCAAACTGAACTCGCTCCCAATCGGATGCACCATCAATGAAACAACTATAAACAACCTCTGTTACGCCGACGATATGGTTCTGATTTCCCCATCAGTGCAAGGTCTCCAATGACTCATCGACACTTGCCGCCAATATGCAGAGGAATTTGATATAATCTACAACGAAACCAAGACCCAGTGCATGTCGCTGCTCCCGAGATCGCTTAAGCATATTGCAGAACCTCAAATTTTCCTCGGAAACCATCGGCTGGAATTTGTCCACGAATTTCCGTGTTTGGGTCACATTATCACCGACGACCTAAAAGATACGGCAGACATTGAACAGAGGCGTCGTAAACTATGTGCAGCTGGCAACATGATTGGAAGGAGGTTTGCCTTCTGTCACCGAGACGTGAAACTGCTGCTCTTCCGCTCGTACTGCTACAGTATCTATGGGTGTTCCCTCTGGACGAACTATACCCGAGAGACCATGAGACGCATCACTGTTGTGCACAGTGACATTCTGAGACGCCTCACAAACACTCCCCGCTACCACTCCGCCACACAGATGTTCATAGAAAACCACCTGGACAATTTAAAAATCATTGTTAGGCGAACAATGTCCAGTCTGGTAACCCGAGTGAGAAACAGCAGCAACTCGCTCATACAAAGTATCCTAAGGAGTGAAGCAAGAAGAAAATCTAAATTGTGGGAAAGATGGGAAAATGAGGCCTTTGTCCCATAAAGAACTTAATCTCTGTATTGGCAAGATGTCATCTGCAGTTTTTGTCATTATTACATTTACTGCTGATATTCTAATTTTTTATTATTACTGTGATTACTATCAAGTTAAAATTTTATTACATTTAATTTATGTATTTAGCCCTCTGAACCTGACTACTGTAACCACCTAAGGTCTCTAGTTGAAATTTAAGTTATATAATATGTGCACTAACTGTTATTACTCTCAATGCATTTTTTTTTCTCACCAATATTATTACTGTTATTACCAGTATGATGGATTGCTGGCTTTTGTGCTACCTCAGCTATTTTGTGGATAAGTGCCGGTTATTCATTTTCTTTTTCTATTTTATCATGTCTCATGTATCTAGATTGTGTATGTTACTGTGTGTATTTTGTATATTCAACGTATATGGCCCTGAGCTGAAATAAAGCATATTATATAATTATTATATTAATGTATTATTATTATAGTACACGAGTCTCAAAATGAAACAAATCTGTGTGTCTGTTGTCTGTAAGCACTTTTAACCGGTGCGGAATCACACAAGTGCTTAACAGCTGACGTACCAATTTAGCATTAGGGGTTAAAGAGGGGTGAAGGAGAGAGGGTCTTTCCCTACTCAGTGACTGCCTAACTAACAAGACCAAGCCATTTTCAAATCGTAGCTGAATATGGTAAGATACGGGTGAAAATTCCGGGAAAACTACCACTCGGTTGGTAGTTTACGGTAAACATTGAATTGTGAATTCTTACGTTCTGACAAGTGGGGCTGGTACAACAACATAGGAAATAACAAGAAAAGGAAATAAAAAGTTCGAGTGCTAGCTCGGCAAAAAAAAGAAAAAGAAAAAATGGTGTTAGATAACTGTTACTTTACAGCACAGTCACATCGTCTGGGACCGTGGCACAAACCGGCCTCACCGCCTGGGTACCGGGCCCCATTAACTAGTCTTTACAAATGTACACGACTGTATATTTGTACAGATAGATCTGTACAGATTCTCTGAAAAAAAAAAACTCTTTGTTCAGCTTCACTTTTAAATGTATTTGTACAATCTGATTGTGGATTTGCCTCTCCACTATTATTATTTTATAGGATATGCCCCTCTTCCTTCCCATCACAATAATATCAGACTATAAAATACGAAACTTAACATATACCTATATTTCCCTCCCCGTGGGTCACTGGTGAGCATTACTGAACGGTGCTGGCAGATTACCTTCGACTAAGTGTACTTAACTTTCAGCCTATTACTTTACTTCCATTCCCGCTTCTTTTCTTTTATCTTGTTGTCCAACCTCTCTCACTTTTACCTAGTCCAACTGTGGGATCATCTTTCTAGTTCCACCTAAGATAGTTCTATACCATTATAACTTCTTTATTTTCTTGATCTCTTTATTTTGGTGGCCAAACACTTAGATCTAAACTCCTTTTCACTGCCTTCCACGCTGAACGACCGAAAGCGGCCCAGAGCCAGACTGGACAGCCAAAGAAGAAGCCACTAATCCCATTCTTTCAATTCCCTTTTTAGAGGACAAGTAACGATGGCAAATTTTCAGTGAACTGTGATTTTCTTTGTGCGCGGTATATCTCCGGTTTGGGAGCATGTTCAGGCTACGTCTCCAAGATTCTTTACAAACGTTAAAAGTGAAATGACGGTATATGATAATGATGTTGGCTATTATAATGTTAATGATGAAATGAGGAACGTTTTGCAGTCAAAACCGAGCATCAACTGTTTAATGTTTAACATTCCGTGAATAATTTTTTTTATATCTGCATGGTTCCCGAGGGCGCCTCATCTTCGTGTAGCTGCAGAGTCATGGCCACCGCACGTGGAAGTCTTCTCGGAAGGAGGTCATTCCACCGCCAGAGGACCAATGAGCAACTTACTCATCGCTCTGTCGAAGTCGCTGAATTTTACGTGAGTTTATGCTGTGGTCTTCGTAAAATGACAAATGTTCGCGTTTGAACAACATTGTAGTTATGTTTGCAGATGATTTAAGACTCATTTTCTTAGGAGATAGTATGTAACAATGAGTTGGTTTCATGGCCTCCTTAGGAATCTTCAAAAGTTTGCTATTCCGATTAACTGATTTTTGACATTTCGTTATACGAGATGGAGATATTTGTAGTGGTTTTCTTTTGTTATTCTGACTTTCAAAACGAATTCGGAAAGCGTTTGGACTTTTTGACAGAGGAGATCGACAATGTCTTTAATGTGGACTTGCCTCATGAAGTGATAGCCGACATGATGAGTTTAGGATTCCACGAAGAATAGAAATATTTCTCCATTCTATTTTATGGTCAAGTAAACGAGTAAAGCATCGATTCGATGTACTTTTGACCCTTTAAAAAAAATTGGAAAAAAAACTACAATTCTCAAAGCCACGGCCAAATCCACCGTATTTCAGTCATTGGAATGAGTGTCTTATTCACATAGTCAGGGAACAGGACCATCTAAAACAAAGTGATCAATATGCTTTATGAGATTTTTCATTTTCATTTTCATTATATTGTAATTTGTTTCTTTCCTTAATTTTGTTCTTTGTTCATAAGCGCTGTAATTTGGATTTACAGGGAATTTTGCCATGCAACTATTTCATATATTATCCAATATTTACAGATCTCATTCCTACAATACTGTTAGAGAAGAGGTGTTAACGACTGCTTTAAAGAAAAAAATTAACAACAGAAGAGAGAGAGAGAGAGAGAGAGAGAGAGAGAGAGAGAGAGAGAGAGAGAGAGAGACGATGAACTGATTTTGAATACTGTCCTCACAGACCTGTTATCTTAACTGGGACTTGCTTCGTTGATAAGGCTTTCGCCAGTGTGAGCCAAGTTTCAAAAAGACATGAAGGGAAGGAAATCATAACACGATGACCTGGGCATTCATGGTCAAGGGTCAAAAACAATACGAAAATGATGACCCTGATTTATTTAGCATTACTCTTAAGGTGCGTCCACACGGTCGAACAATGTTCGACGGAAAAAAATTGTTACCAATTAACAATTGTCTGCAAGTCTTTGCCTTGTGAGCAGAGTAAAAACACTGGTATTCAACCTCATCTGGTATCACTGTTTGTTGCCAGATCTACTTCCATCGTTTCAACGCTTATGACGTCATCCTCCTTTGCCTATGATATGGTAACAATGTTTGCCTGTCGGACATTGCCCGACTGTGTGGAAGCACCTTTACGTAAGGTAATGGTGCATTACCCAACAAAGCTATATTTTACAAAAAAAATCATTCACTCAGTGCCAGAGGAGCTTATGAACGAAATATGGTCACGAGGAGGCCCTGAAATACCAATGCCATCAGCCTCTGTGGGCACAATGAACGCTTTCATTCAACTGACCCCTCGAAGGCAGACTTTCTTATTACATCTCCCTCTGCCTCAGGTACAGCATCGTGCAAGGTGACGGCTACTGGGGCGCACTGCAAGCAAATGGGTCATGGAATGGAATGATAGGTTTACTGCTTACAAAGGTCAGTTGCATCTATATAAAGAAAAGAAATAAGTCTTCATAGAAATGGAAATGAATAATGAAGTTTGTGAAGAAGGATATACTGGATACTCTTTCGAATGGTTAAAGTGAATAGATTTTTTGGAAGACGCCTTTTTAGTTACAAACGGTAATTTTCGAAGGAAAGGTAAAAACTAACAACTGAAATATCAAATTACCTCTTTCAGGTGAGCTTTTGAGCACAAAAATTGGATAGAATACAATTGGAGAATTTATATCGGAAATGCCACTTTCTTCGAATCGTGTTTTCAGGAATGTAAAAAGTTATTGCTAAAGATGGTAAATAAAATCGTCTTCATAAATGTTAAAATGTTCGATAAATTTGGTAGGTAACATACTAACATCCTCAAGATGAAGACAAATGTTTAGAAAGATGGAAAAAAAAAAAAAAAAGAATTGCCTGGTAGGTAAGTTGTTTTTCCCCATGTTCGTGAATAAGTCTTCACGAAGGGTAAAAATGATTTGTAAGAAGGTAAATGACAATTGTAGCTGTATAGTGATAACTGTTTTGAGAGGTTAAAGTGAATATTTAAAATCCATGGAACTAAAAGTAAAAGATGAAGATTAAGTAAAGAAATCAAGTCTAATTAAGCTATCTGTAAACCTAAAAAGGCAAAATCAAAAATCTTTAGAGAGGAAAAAAAAATATTAACTGTTAACAGTATGAAGAAGTATTTGAATTTTAAATCGTGGTTTCAAAACACGGTAGTTAATGCAATAATGAATGCGTTATTTTATATTGCTGTTGTTGGATATTTGCTATTGAATATGAAAAGTTAGATTTTTATGATAAATATGTCTATTTACTGATCAAGCTAAGAGGTTTTACTAATAGCATCCAATAACTATGTGTGTACGATTTAAAAGAGATATAATACGACGAAAGTAATATATAGCTGTTAATGTGCAACTGATAAACACAAGATTTCTCTCCAAAATTTCATGATCTTACTTTATGTTGCCTTAACCACAAGAATATTGCTTAGGATTAGA
>NC_061099.1:48173386-48190271 GCF_015104395.2 Macrobrachium nipponense | reverse complement strand
AGATTCGAACCTCCTGGCTTAGCCTCTTTCAAGGATTTGACGAAGAAGGCTATCTTCCTTTTGGCCCTAGCTACAGCTAAGAGAGTGAGTGAGCTCCAAGCTATTGAGGGCAATGTAGGGTTTAAGGAAGAGATTCTATGGTGTGTTCATTTCTTCCAAGTTTCCTGGCAAAGAATGAAAAACCCATCACGCCCTTGGCCAGGAGCTTTGAAGTTCGTAGTTTATCTTTTCTAGTAGGGAAGAGCCTGAAAGAACTCTTTGCCCTATGAGAATTATGAAGTATTTCCTTAAGAGGAAGGAACAACTTAAGGCTAATCAAGATGTGCTTTGGTGCTCCGTAAAGGACCCCACTCGCCCATGTCGAAGAATGCTCTTTCCTTTTTTCTGAGAAGCCTTATTACAGAGGCACATGTTGCCTGTAAGGAAGATCATTTTAGACTACTGAAAGTGAAAAGCTCACGAGGTGAGAGCCATCGCAACTTCGCTTGCATTCAGAAAAATATGTCTGTGCGGAACTTGATGGAGGCGACTTTTTGGAGATGCCAATCGGTTTTCGCAAACCACTACCTACGTGATGTAAAAATCACATATGATAAAATGCTTCGCCTTGGGGTCCTTCGTATCGGCGGATTCGGTGCTGGGGCAGGGAGCTGAAACTTATCCTGTGTAAATTTTTTATATGTTACCCTATATTTTATATTGTTGTTTTTGGTTGTCTGAAAGAGGTTGCAGGAGGCACCTCTTTTTGTCGTAATATTAACCCTTTGTATTTTGGTTAGGTGGTCTGGTGGGTTTTGGCTCCTTGCAGAGGTAGTGGTAAGGTATCTGTTAGGTAAGCGGACAAGGTCCCTCTAACATCATCCGACTTGGATTCTACCACAATAGGGGATCACATATCCCAAGTGGTAGATCCGAGAGTCTTTCAGCATCAGGTCACGTCCTAGCTGTAGCTCTCCAGGCAATGCAGACTCAGAGATAGTATCTATGAAGTCTTCATCCTGAAAAGGTGAGAACCAAGGTTTTTTATATCCTACAACATTAGTTGTTTCCCGTCTTACCTGTATTATTGAGCTGTCTCTTACCCTCCACCAAGGGTGCCAATCAGCTAAGTATATATCTGTCAGGGAAGTTCATGTACAAAAATGATATTGTTAAACTACAATAAAGTTTTGTACATACTTACCTGGCAGATATATACGATTAATGGCCCACCCAGCCTCCCCTCAGGAGACAGGTGGAAGAGAAAAATCTGACAAGCTTACGGGAGTGGTTCGTACATCCGCCACCCAGCGGCGGGTAAGGTAGACCACCTGACCTACCTGTCGCGTGTGCCGCGAGATTTGAAATTCTGTCGGGAACGTCGGAGACTATAGCTAAGTATATATCTGCCAGGTAAGTATGTACAAAACTTTATTGTAGTTTAACAATATCTGTTTATGACGTCGAGCGTCTTCCAGAGCGTCCTGATGAGCGTCTCTTTCGTGTAGGACGTCGAGCATCGGCAAAAGCTTCCTCACGGTCTCAATGCGTAGGACGTGAGCATCTTCAGAAGACGTCCTCGCGAGAGTCTTACCGAGCGTATTGGTGCCTAGAACACCAAGGGCATCTCAGAGAGGATCTTGTCGAGCGCCCTGATGCATGAAAGGCCATAAAGACTTGACCATACCGTAGACTTAAAAGTGAATTCTCTACTACATTCATCTTCTCACTAAGCATGTACTCTAATAAGCCATGCTTTCGTAAGCATGAGAACATTATATAATATATAGTGTTCTGCTGCGTTAGATTCCTTTAATAATGTTACCTACGGTAATCCAGCATTGAAAGGCTGGAATATCTTTCTTATTGAACGTATCTTAGCAAAAGGCAGACAATATTTTATTTATGTTTGCTTAACTATCCCCTCAATCCGAGGCGCTAAGACCGCGATTGTAGGGGAGAGATACGGTTAGTCATTCCATCCCGCAGGACCGACCTCTCATGACTGAGCAATAGATGGTTACTGCGTTTGGTCTAAGCGATAGCAGCCCCCTCCGTTAGCTGTCTGGCCTTACTCTTCCAGAGTTGCCAGCTACTCCATTCAATAAAGGAATCTTATAAAATTATTATCGAACTTCAGGAAGTCTTATTAATGTATATTTAAGCGAAACAAGACTTCGATAAATCTAGAAGCTAATTAGGTATTGTCATAACAATCCTTTAAGCGTGGTCCTTCCTAGGAAAGTCCTGTAAGGATACTGGTAATAGAGTTGCACAGCAAACGAAGTAACTACGGTATGTGCTTATGATTGTGACCGTGATCGTATTATCATACAGCAGATACTCTACTACCTTCTTTCCCTGCCGAGGCAGATAGAGAAAGGAAAAACTTTTACTATCTTCGTTCTTTTCGTTAATAGAACGATAGAAAAGAGAATATATTTCCTTAAGTAAGGAAGTTAATCCAGGAACTCTTTAAATCTTCGTATTTCCTCATAAATCGCGGAAGAGACAGAATTCCTGTTCATCTCTAGGGTTTACGGAAGGAAGTAGATATTTCCTATCCGCCATCATACCCAAACGTCGATAAGATTCTTATTAGAAACCAAGGTTTCTCCCGTACGTCTTGGTACTTGAAAAACTTCGACATGACTGTTGCTTATCAAATACGGAGGCGTCCCGAAAAGCGTCCTCAAAAGCGTCCTGCCTTCAAGGGGAGCGCCGCTCATGAAGCGTGCTAGTCATAAGCCGATGTACGTGATCGTCGTCCGGACGAGTATTATGGACGTTCGCAACTCCTGACAAAGACGGCGGTGGACGCTTGTGCGACATCTTGCGTCTCTGTCGCGTCATCGACACTTCCAGAAAACGCACTCAAAAGGACGCCTTAGGGTACGCCTTCTTCCTTTTCACAGTAAGTGAGATAAGGCGATCTGGGCGCTTAACCAAGGCCATCTAGAGGAGAAGGCCTGGTCAGTTGGGGGGTTGACGTCAGCGGAGTAGGTCGACTTGGCCGAAGCCCTCAGGCGAACAGGACAACTGACCATCTACAACCTCTCTCTGTTTCTTTCCATGGCTTAATTAATGGGTTACAACTTCTTTTTTTTCAGTTTAACCCTCCTCTTGAAGCTGATTTTTAAAAAATAATTTTTTTTTACTACAATATCGTTCTTCTGACACCTTGCTGCTTAGGGTAATCATCCCTTTCTTAAACAGCTAAACTTACTGTGATCTAGTTTGGGCATTGTAAATAACCAGAATCATTATAACACGATTTTATTATAAAAGAAATTCCATTAGCAAAAATAGCAAATTTCTAACAATTTTAAATGAACTAACATGCAATTCATTTCACAATTACCAACACACTGATCTTACTGTGTATTTTCTTTACCTGACGCATTTGACATATTTTTTTTTTTTGTTTTTATTTCTTGACTCTGTCAGTGTTTGCAATTTTCTCTTTTTCCCTTGGTTCATGAGCTAATTTTCAGAGAGGATATTGTTTTGTTTTGAGCAGTAGTTGTTTAGAAGGGCATTAGTTGCTGACCATATTATCATTTTCTCTAATTTTTCTGAATTATGATCAATAACAATGTAACTGTACATAACAATATTTGACTACAGGATTTGGGTACATCAGGAAGCCTCTGCTGATACCATCAATATACTTGTAATTTTCATGCACATCGTTTTCAGTGTTGCAAGTTGGCATGCCCTTACAGCATCACAGTTCATTTTTTGAAAACTGCATAGCAAACAATAGCCTGCTACATAAACTGTTACTGGCAAGATATTTCTGCATTTTTCAAAATGTTCTTTTGTTAAAGTTATGTCGAACCGATCTACCTCATCTGAATGCGAAATATTTTCCAGTCCTTCCAAATTAGTCTGAAAATCCCTTAGTACAATTTTCTTGTCATTAATTGTCAAATTCCTCTCCAACTCTGACATTATTCGAATCTTTTTTTCACACTCAAATATCTGTCTAATAGAAATGTTGTAATTACCACCTGAAAGTTGCCTATATTGACCAAATCTAGATTCTAATTTATCAGTTTGAAATTTGGCAGTAAATATATATCTCATATTTAGCTCTGATGTACAGTAACTAGCTATTTCTGTAATGGCATGAGTAGTGTGCTTTAGAGCTGTGAAAGTTTCACGTGTGAGTTTTCCACCTATAGACTCCATTTTTTCCCATGCTTCTAACCAATTTCCAAAGTTGTTAAGGAATTTAAAATTTTTTCATCATCAGTGGAAGTAGGTATGGAGTAGAATAAATATTTTTTGTTCTATCACCCTTGTTGGGTGCATGCACGTTCATTATTGTCCACCATGTGTGA
This sequence comes from Macrobrachium nipponense, assembly GCF_015104395.2. NCBI lineage: Eukaryota > Metazoa > Arthropoda > Malacostraca > Decapoda > Palaemonidae > Macrobrachium > Macrobrachium nipponense. Next base: position 48,185,946 of record NC_061099.1, on the reverse strand, counting down.
ATAATCTTCATGAAGTCTGCAACAGTAGAATAGCATGTTAAGAAATGTTTCTTGCCAATACTCAAAAGTGCTTCCACAACATATTCATTAAAAATCTGCATGGCCAATTTTATTTTTACATTTTTGCCTTTCCAAAACTGATGGAGAGAGTGCTTTTACTGATAGCTTTATATGAATGTTTCAGTAAATATTCTGCTTCATAGGTGTACAGTTTTTTGCAAAGTTTTAAAAGGAGCCAACTGAGTTTTGTGATTTTCATAATAAACTCCATCTGATGAAAATTCAGGATACCTCACTTTGCTTTTTCTTCATCACTATTTGGGAATGAAAACACACTCACTTTCGGTCCATTTCGGTAATTCCCTTTGCAGTTTGGTACACATCACATAAACGGCATTATTGCGCAGTTCCAGGTGAATATTACGGGTTAATATACAGCAAAATTTTCCGAAATAACAGCAGAAAACTGGAAAGAAATAGAGCGCGACCTCTTCATTCAAAGCGGAAAGCACCACTGACTTAGCACTACCTAGGTCGCGTCACACCTCTTCACCCCCCAATTGACCTGGCCTTCTCCTCTAGATGGCCTTGGCTAACAGCGTTCTTCCTATTTCCTTCTTCTTTCTCCCATGTGTTGGAAAGTCGTCAAATTGTTAAGGCGGCGATACAATCGCACGGACAATAGAGAGAGGACGTGAAGCGTCCTCCTCAATAAGCTTCTATTTAAAGGGCGCGAGTCCTTCCGAGAGCTCCAACCCCTGTACGGGGAGGACGCCTCAGAGGACGAGAAGCAATCCTTCAGGATTCGTGCACTGCACGATCTTTGGCAGCCTGAGAAGCGTCTTCAGGTCTTGCCGAAGGGACGCCAGATCGTGGGGGTTCCTCGTAACCCTCCTTCGGCTTTCGACATGCCCTCTCCCTGTGTTCTGGGAGTCCGACAGAGGTCTAGACCTAGAGGCATTATAAGGCCGATCTGACGCCCCCTCCACAACACTAGGGGCAAAATCAACATCACTACACTCACAACACTGATTGGAGAGCGAGCACTTTTTTCAAGCTTACTTGATGTAATCCACCATAATAGAAAGGGCATTACGTCTCACAGAACTTCCTCTAGGCCCGTAAGCCATACCACAGGGTTAGGCAAAATAAAGTCTACTGGAGGTTAGTAGGTTCATTATCCTAACTTCTGTTACTGTGAGGAAGACCTCCTGATTCTATCACGCTCTAATTTGCGTACATACGAATCATACGTCTCTTTCGGAATTCAGTCAACATACACTAATTACATTGATCTTTCAACAAAGAAAACATGTAAACATCTATACTAAGCGAGTGTCTACCGAAGGTTTCGGTAGCCTCCCTTACCCGTTGCAGACAACAAAGTCTGAAACTAGGCTAACTAGATTCAGACATCATATGCAATGAAAAAAAATGTTTTATTGTTATGATACAATAAAGTTTGTTCATACTTACCTGGCAGATATATATAGCTGTATTCTCCGACGTCCGACAGAATTTCAAAACTCCCGGCACACGCAGTGGGCGGCCAGGTGGTTAGTACCCATTTCCCGCCGTGGGAGGCGGATATCAGGAATCATTCCCATTTTCTATTCAGATTTTTCATACCACTGTCCCCTGAGGGGAGGTGGGTGGGTACTTTAATTATATATATCTGCCAGGTAGTATGACAAACTTTATTGTATCATAACAATAAACATTTTGTTCATGAAACTTACCTGTCAGATATATATATAGCTGAATCCCACCATTGGAGGTGGGAAGGGACGAATAGAAGGATTTAGGAAACACCTCAAGTGCAGATGATTGACATCTTGATCCTTACCTGTTAGCATAGCTGACTTCTTGATTACTGTCACCGAAGTCTGCTTTTGCTTTACTAGAGTTGCCAACAAGGTAGGTACCTGTGTAGTTGGTGCGCTCTAGATGATCTGTCAACGGGGGCGTGACCCACAATGTGACTAGACCATATTGGACCATACTGTGAGGGCAACGAAGCTAAAACCACCACCTGACCTAACCTATCGAAGTTAGTCCCTAACTTCTAGGCTAACGAAAGGAAGCGCCTCAAGCGACCACCCTTCAAAGTTAAAAAGCACACCTATCCCTTTTTCTATAGGATAGGATTCGTGCTGCTTCCTGCCTCCAATAATATTTCTACGGATATGTATGGTCCTAGCGACTCGCAGATCTCATATGTCGTCTTCACATCCCGTCGGGAGTGTGAAGCGAACACAGAGTTGCTTCGCTCAAACGTGGCATCAGGATATTACTGAGTGTCATGCTCTGTTGAAATGCTTCCGAGGCCGCGCCCTCACCTCGTGAGCATTTACTTTAAAGGTTTCAAATCTTTGTTCAAACATGACGAATGAGCCTCTTAGAAAGACTCCTTAAAAATAACGCCAGGGCGTTCTTCGACATGGGCAAGTCTGGTCTTTTTACGGAACACCGCAGATGTCCGAATGACCTTGACTTTCTTTAGTTTTATCAAGATAAAACTTGAGAGCCCCGACAGGGCACAGGACTCTCTGTGGCTCTTGCCCAATAATTTGTGCCATCCCCTTGATCTCCAGGCCTCTGGGCCAAGGGTTAGACGGGTTTTCGTTTCTTAGCAAGAACGGAAGGCTTGAGAGGACACCGAATTATGTCCTCTAAAGCCAAAACCTCTGATGATGGCTAAAACCTCACTAACCCTCCATTGCCGTAGCTAGAGTGGTTAGAAAATTAGCCTTTCTGGTCACGTGTATTAATTGTACAGAAAGGAGAGGTTCGAAATGCTTTTCTTTTGACATCAAGAACTTCAGACTACGTCTAAGTTCCATCAAGATTTCCGCAGACCTCAAAGATCGTGAAGGGCTTTGTTGTTTTGACAGATCCGAATCTCTGAGCCTAGAGGCCGTCAACAACATATTTCCGTATTCTACAATGTTGGGGACTGTTAGCTTATCCCATACTTTTCAGACGGAATGGGAAGGCGTAAAGTCATTCACAGAGGTCAGAGGTAGAGGAACAGTCATTCTTCCTGCCCTATGTCCAGAAACGGCCCACTCCGATTGGTTACACTGCAAAATATGCAGCACTGCTTTGCTTTGGCAATGAGACTTGCAATTAATCTTGAAGATCCTCTCGCTTCTTGACAGTCTGAACGCATTCAGACTCAGAGCGGAGAGATTTTTTAGGTACCTCTCGAAGTGAGGCTGTTAGAGTAGACCGATTCTCTCGGGAGAAGGGTCCTTGAAAGTTGGAACTCTCTGAAGGAAGTGACCTCTGTGAATCCAGCCTCTCGAAGGCCAACATGGGGCGATCAGCGTCTTTCTCACTCCCTCTGACGCCAGCGATTATCTTATTACATTTCCTAAGCTTTTGAATAGGGGAAAAGGGCTAACAACTATCCCCATTCCATACTATGGGATGGCGTCTATTGCTACCTGCTCTCGGATCGAGAATAAGGGCGCAACGTAGAGGAAGCTTCTTCGTCTTCAATATTGCAAAATCTACGAAAGGACGTCCCCAAAGTCTCCACAACTCTCGACATACTTCTAAGCGAGGATTACTCAAAAGTCAAACGTCAGTAGTTGCTGCCGTCGATCGAGAAGATCCGCACGGACGTGCAATCGTGTAACGAACCTCTTACGGATCGTTACGTTCCGTGCCTATGCCGATAACCATCTCTCTTTTCTTGGGATATGAGAGAGCTGTGGAATTATCTGAGATGATTTGGACCACATCGACCAAAAACTCACTCTTCGAGGAACTGGAGAGCCAACCAAATTGCTTCCAATTCTTTTAGATTATGTGCCAGGACCTCTGTCCGATGCCTGGCTCCCTCTCATTATCACCTGAGGTGATCCTTAACCCATTGAGAGACGTTTAGAATTATCTCTAGATCTTTGATGTTATTTCAGTTCTCCTGTAGGAAAAACTGTAGAGGTCTTGAATTGCAGCTATTCAGGGAAACAAGCTTCTCCAGCGAGGAAGGTGGTCCCCAGCAGGACTCATCCATTCCTCACTAAGCATGCTTCCTTCCCTAATAAGGCTGCGCTTTGCATAAGCAGGAGAGCTTATTATAGTGCTATGCTGCGGTAGACTCGTACAGAATTCTGTTACCGTGCGGTAAGCAGCGCCGAACATGTCTAAGAGATATCTCTGTTGAAAATTTCTTAGCAAAAGGAAGTCGTTTATTCATGATTACCAGAAATCCCCTCAACCCGAGGCAAAGTCATGATTGTAGGGCAGAGATACGGTTCGTAAATCAATCCCGCGGGAGAGAGAGACGTAACCGACTGAGCAGTACAACGAGCTACCTGAACACTGAGTTGGTGACAGTGTGAGACACTGTGACAGTTACAGGCAGCAGCTTATGTTTCACCTTCTCTCAGTCTTATGCCGAGTTGCCAGCTATTCTATTCATCTAAGGAATAGAGTTTTTTCCATTATTTGAAACAGAAAAACTCTCAAGTTGGCATATCTAAGCGAAACAGAATTCGCTAATACAGAAGCTGATTTTGTGTTGTCGTAACATTACGCTTAATTAACCAAATGTTAAATCGGAAAAAACTCCTGAAAGTTGCCGGGAGTACCGATTAAATATACTGCGTCATCCACAATGACAGCAACCTCTCGTTTCGCACTATTCTGCCTGAGTTACCAGCTACTCTCTTCTAGAAGGAATAGGTTCGTTACTATTATCGATCATAAGAACTAACCAATTGCATGACGGAAAGTAATCCAGGAATTCGAGCATATAGCCTTCCGATTCCCGCAGAAATCGAGGAAGGGGAGGGGCCAAGGATTCCTGATTAGAGACTGGGCTTACGACAGGAATGACCTTAATGTTCCCCTTCGGCAGCGCAATCCCAGCGAAAGCAGACGAGGCGTTTTATGACACCGAAATCTGCTTACAGTTTTCCGGAATTCATCAAGTGATGGATTCTCTTGAACGCTCCCTTCGTAGAAAGAGAAGTAGACATCTTGACGAGACCAAACTCCTTCCTCTACTTCGACGACGCTCTCTTGAAGAGCGTTCTTGCAGGAATCCTGCCGAACGTCTTGATGCGTAGGACGCCTATCGTTCTGAAGAACGTCCTGGCAAGTGCTCTACCGAGCGTCATGACGTGTAGGTAGATGCGAGCGTCTTCAAAAAGCGTCCTCTCTAGCGTCCTGGCGAGCGTCCTCGCTAGCGTCCTGGCGAGCGTCCAGATGTGTAAGACATCGAGCGTCTTCCAAAAAGCTTATCAATGTTTATGACGTCGAGCGTCTTCTGAAAGGCCACCCGAAAAGCGTCCTGGAGAGCCGCACATGCTCCTAAGTGTGAGAGCACTATAGGAAGACGTAATGGCTATCGTCTCCACGACGGCCTTAAAGACTTCGTTACCTTCTAACAAAGACGGTGGCCGCCTGTGCAACATTTTGCGTCTTAGTAATGCAATGAACATATCCAGACCACGCGCTCAAAAAAGGAACGCCGAGCGTCCGAAAGGCATCGTCGCGAGGTGCTTGCCGAACGTCCTGATTGCATTCTTTGAGCGTCTTGAAGAGCGTCCGGAATAGAAGAGTGACGAACATCAAGGGAAGCGTCATAGTGAATGACGTGCGTCAACACGAGTAACTTAGGAGGCTTTCCTGGCGAGGGAGAGCCGCATCATGAACGCGAGCGTCCTAAGCATAAGTACGGTGATCGTCATCAGGACGAGTCTTCAGGACGTTCGCCACTCTTGACAAAAACGACGGCCGGCTGTGCGACATCTTGCGTCTTTGTCACGGTCATCGACACTGCAGAAGGGCATTTAAAAGGACGCCTGTGTGTTCTTGGGTATGAGGAATCTCCTTTTCCCTTCTCCTGTCGAAAACTAGATATATAGCGTATGCCTAGCCACAAATCCAAGTCAATCATTCAAAAAAAAAATAAGTAGGATACTTAAGCGGCTAATGAAGTTTCAAAATCCTAGGACGGAGGGTAGTGGAAACAGGTGTTTTTCACTACCGGCACAGAGAAAAATCTGAATAGAAATAGGGAATGATTCCTGATATCCGCCTCCCAGCGGTCGGGAATGGGTACTAACCACCTGGGCCGCCCACTGCGTGTGCCGGGAGTTTTTGAAACTTCTGTCGGACGTCGGAGAATACAGCTATATATATAACTGACAGGTAAGTTTCATGAACAAAATTTTAATTAATTTATGATAGCGTATGCCTAGCCACAAATCCAAGTCAATCATTAAAAAAAAAAATAAGTAGGATACTTAAGCGGCTAATGAGTTTCAAAATCCTAGCGAGGTAGTGGAAACAGGTGTTTTCACTACCGCGACAGAGAAAAGTCTGAATAGAAAATGGGAATGATTCCTGATATCCGCCTCCCAGCGGCGGGAATGGGTACTAACCACCTGGCCGCCCACTGCGTGTGCCGGGAGTTTTTTGAAATTCTGTCGGAACGTCGGAGAATACAGCTATATATATATCTGAGGTAAGTGTTTCATGAACAAAAAGCAAATAACAACAAGCCAAAAAAGAGTACTTCACCCATTCCGAAGATCAAATCCACAAGAAAAAGCGAAGGAAAGTCATCCAACCGCACCGACCACCGATGTTCAACCGGGACGCCGGCAGGAAAAGAATTGGATTCACCTGGGCAGTTGTACCTGGTTCTCCCGCGAGTGGAGGGATGACGTCATCACCACCAGTGTTGGCGACGCCGACGCGCTAAATTTGAATTAGTATCCTGCCGCTCGTGGAAATCACGGCTCTATAATTGTTCGGTAAGACACTACAATAAAACTACGTATTATACTTCCAGTAAGATGATGCAGAATGGATAAGGGACATATTGTGCCTGAAAGCTAAAGAGGCTGGATTCTCACTAGTACGTCCTAGTCGAAGCCAGGGGCTACTAGGAGGGATGCCTTACAAGTAAGGACTTGAGAAGAGGGACCTCAGGGAACATGCAAAGGACATGACATACATCCAGGTTCAGGAGACCTGAGCCATTCCTCGCTTGGATGTGCCAAAGACAAGATAAGGTCATCAAGCTGGGCCCTTTTTTTTTTTTTTTTTCCCTGTGCATAGATATTTAGTCAAGCATAGCCTGATACTCATTTGCCAATGGAGTAAAAAACCAAAAAGATGTAGAACTCAACAGGCAAAAGGGGGCATCCAAAAAAAAGACCCATAGAATTCTTCTAAGAAGAGGGTAGGGACTCACAGGCAACAAAAGGGGGCATCCAAAAAAAACAAGACCATAGAATTCTTCTAAGAATAGGGGGGTAGGGACTGAAACCCCACCCTTCGAAAATGACCACTTATTCAGGAAGACTAGGCTAGAAGGATGACATCTGCAACATGATAGCTTATGCAATAAGTCTAACAGAAAACTTTACTGATGAGTTCTTTTGAAGTTTTGAGAGTCTGAGGAGAGGCAAAATGGATCATAGGTCGGACTGCCCATGAAACTCCTGTTTTGTCATCCAGGTGCACGCTTCGTCGTCGTCTTCTACCAAAACAGTTGTTTACTTAAAAACGTCCTGGTAAGGGACTGTGTTCCGATTGTTGTGATGAAAGTGCCCCAGCGTCTGTGGGTACAAGTGGTGTGCGGATTTATCACAGGAAATGGGAAGTTTGTTGACACAAGCGACTCCGTAAACATCGAGATGGCGTCAATCTTCTAAGTTATTTAATCGTAAGTAAAAATTTCGAAGTGTTTTGGTGAGATTTCCCCGACTGCCGTGGACACCCTTTTCACTACCCTCTGTTTAAATCTTAAAATTTGGCCTTAATTTCTAACTTTGGAGAAAACACTTACTTCGAAAGGAGAGTAGAGGTCTTTAGCTCCATTTCTCACCAACAAGAAGTCGCGACCGATGCCCATTTCCGGTGTCAGGACGCGTTATAATGTACTTTTTCGGAGGGTGGCATGCATTGATCGTCGTTGGCTTGATGCAGGCCATGCGGTGTTTTACCCTATATGGCTTAATTTTCCCAATGTGTGGTGTCGCTGTTTACGAACAGCCCTAGGGCTAAGCTAAGCAAGGCCATTGGTACCTCAACTTTTAATTACCTATATCCGAGTAATCAACCAACCGTGTAATTAACATACCATTTCCACTCTTCCTTAGGTAATCCTCGATGTACGTATGCAGCTTCTGTAACGTCCGTGCATCCTCAATCATAACCAGATGATTCCGACTTATCTGGACTTATGTACGCAGTCAGTTTATGCAGGACCATTTGTACCTTCACAACCAACTGACAGTCGCCTTGGTTCATTTTTCTTTTCTATTTGATAATACATCCACTTGAAAACACACTTCGATAGCTGACATTCATGAAATACTGTATAGTGTAATTGTGTTTACTGTTGGTTCTTGATATCCTCGAGCAAGGGAAGGAGTGATATGTAAACAATGCTCCTCAAGGATATAGAACACTTTGACTTTGTCCGCATAAGAAGTGCAGTCTCGATGGCAAACCTTAAGTTGGGATTACTTTCATTTCACTTGTTTCCGATTTGCTTTCTGATCTCCGGTTACTGTAGTGAGTCTACAAGCATACTCACTGCAATGTAATGCTTAAGATAATCTAAGGGTGGAACACTCATATAAGAAAGGAATTGAACGTTGTCTTTGCAAAACTGGACTGGGGATGCTTGCATTTTCTCATTTCCTTCCCCCAAATAGTAAGTGTTTACATCCTAAAATTTAAGTTTGATTGTCTTTGTCTGGTAATAATAATTTTCTTTGTGGTATTTGAAGTGTAGTTGACACACAAATGCATTGCAATTTATCCAGTGATTATGCACGATAAATTGGCCTTGCAACAGCCGGGGTCGTTTTACCATAATTTCTCTTTAGTTACCCTGTAAATAATTTCATCTAAACGGAAAATATATAGTGGTTAAACGATGTCCTTATGCATATCTTACTCTCCTTTTTACTTGCGCTCCTTTCCAATGAAACTACAGTTACACTCGCCTATTGGGAAATTCCCTCGTTCAATTCTAGTGTGTTCCTACGTAGTCGCAGACTACTTCCTCTACTTTTTTATATTGAAAATGACTCCTACAGCTGTTTATCACTGACATTACTGTGTTATTCTCTACCCTTTTTTCTTTGGCATGTTGAATAACTGTTAACATTCAGACTGGTCCCTGTGGGGAACTCGAAGCTGGCCCACGTGAAGTAATTTTAACTATTTTCTACTTGCGATCACAGTTACCAGACGGTCACAGCAACAGGTATATCCTAAGAAATTCCATGTATCAATTTCCCTGCATAATAGCCACTAAATCTAGAAGTTTTGGTGACTTAATGCTGGCAACTGGAGCGAAGAGATCCCTGTGTGTGTGTGTGTGGGCGTTCTTTCTCACAACTTATTTGCCCTCAAAGTGGGTACCCTCAACGTGACCCTCAGCGACCATAAAATTCCCTAACAAATTTCTTACAGAACTTCATCACTTTCATCTCCGGTGTGAATGCCCAAGAAGCCGTCCACAAAACAAACCGGAAGAAACTTCTTTTGAAAACGTACAAGGGTCCGCCAGAGAGGGAATCATTTCTGTGGAGGGCTGTAAATAAAACCAAAACAAGTAAACAAGTAAAGTAAGGATGACAGCACAATTGTAAATAATGCCCACTTAATGAAAATTAATGTCCATAATTTGGGACAACAGTGTTAACCACACATGAAAAACATCGTAGATTTCTGGATTAACTTTTCATTGGTTACTGCTAATAGCCTTAAAGATTGCCTCTTTAAAATCATCATTGAAACTAGTGACAGAGCAACAATTTTCGTTATAAAGGCCTGTCCACACTACTATGAGATTCAGGGCCTCTGTAACACGGTTTTTTCGCAATAACTTTTTATCTATGCATTTCATAAATATAACGCTTATTCAGAATACATATTATATCTACACATAAATTTTGACTGTATTCTGCATTACGTAGGTTGAATAAATTTGGTACTTATAAGTAAAAGTGACCTTTTTTGAAGACAGGCCAACTTACTCAGAGAAAAAGAAAAGGTTTCGAACGCGCTCGTTACGTAACTTATGACAGCATTTCTTCCCTCTTTCTCGATGGATGATTGGCTATACGTAACGAAGGCTAAACCTCTGGCAACAATGACATACAAATTTAAATACAAGCAAAGCAGTACACCTTTATGAACTCTGGAACCTCTCCACTGATAATTGTCATAATGAACAAACCAACAAAATATGTTAATAAATACAAAAATACTACGATTATTAGTAACTCCCAAAATAGGTTTCCTAAGAAATTACAGTCTACTTTATGGGTCACAATCAGATTGACAAGATGTAGGGAATAGTTGGTAATTTTCAAAAACATAGTAGACAAGCTTGATTTGATAACTGCTATATCCAATGTCAAGCAATTTTTATTTATTGGCTATCTACCTGTTTACTGAAAAAAATAGCCGGTACCGTATATTGGCTTTAAACCTTCACCAATAATTATCGTCAGAATGATGACTACATGAGGCTCCACCCACTTACGCCTCGTTATAATTCAGAATAACACTGAAGGCTACCATGGGCACTGTTGGATTAGAAAATTTAACATCTGTCTATAAAAACTAATTTCTCGAGTAGTTGTAAGAAGTGCTAAATGATCCTCAAGGAATCCCCAGCAGTTGGCCTAAACATTTAATTCATGTATATTGCTGCTATACTGTTGCGGCACTACTGCCATTACTACGCTAGCACTGATACCCCACCCACATCTATGTATCGTTCCGCCATTCATCAAAGTCTTTGGGTTTCAGAGCCGATGGAGTTTCTGTCTGGAGGATGGGCGGGCAACATTTTGTCAAAAGGTGTGTTTACCTTGCTTACGTAATGAAGGTTTTTGGACTCTTGGCTCGTAATCATTGGCCATGGCGTCGGCTAGATCATTTTTACACTATAAAAATTAAAACTATCGGGTTTAGGTCATTGATAATGCTGACAAAATTTGTGTGTGGTTGTAAAATATACGTCAACTTTCAGCTACATCCGATGCTTTGACAAGGAGCAAAGTCCAAAAAACCGTGTTACAGAGACCCTGAATCTCATAGTAGGAAACAGATTTCACTGCATATTTGTTTCCCATCCAGAATGGAAAACATGTATTTAATGTATTATGTTACACATGTACAATGTATTAAATATAATATATTATATCTATATATATATATATATATATATATATATATAATATATATGTGTGTGTGTGTGTGTGTGTGTGTGTGTATGTGTGTGTGTATACGTGTATATATGTGTCTATTTTCAATTCCGCCAGAAGCAAGTCAGCTTACAGGCTCCTTTTTCTGAAGACTTCCCCAAGACCTCTATATCTTTTTCTTATCCCTCCTCGGGTGCATTAAAATAGCCAAGTAAATACAGAGGCTACTGCACCGACATGCATCCTGCCGACAACTGAGGTCTGGACAGGAATCATTGTTTGCAAACATTGTTCGCAAACTTTGTTTGCAAACAATGTTTCCTAGTGTGGACAGGCCTTAACTAAAAAAATCTTTTAAATGACGTAGATTAAGGTTAGTTTGCAGCACTTCACATAAAGCTCCTTTAAATGTTTTAGACACCTGCAAAATGAATAGTACCATTCCTTAAGATGAAAGCATCTCTGCGTCTTCTCCCACTTCTATGTGGAGTTAATGTTTCTGACAGCATATCATTACACGTCAAAAGCAAATGATGTGATAAAGTACGTTGCATGTTTCCAAGAGATCATCTTCGATACAAGAGAGCAAAGTTTTACTTCTCTGGAGTAAAAATACCTTTAAGAAACTGGCACATTTAAACGTAACATACCTTGAATGGACCACTTCATCCTCACTGGAGGATTATTTAATTAGAATATTTGCTATGTGATTTACTGTGGAGCCATAAAAATCTTACAAGGTATCAGAGTCAGAAAAACGATGGACATCATGGGTATATAACTATGAGATCTGCAAATCAGGATTTTATTTATTTATTTACTTATTTAGTTTAGTTTCCCCTGTCTTCTTCCTGAACATGCTCAAACAGGCTCCACATCAAGTGGAGCTTAATTGAAGAAAGTTTTGCCGCGAAGACAGCTGTAGATTTGGATGTTGCTAATTCACAGTTGTAGTCTCAGGAACTCAGGTATTCTTTTAAAAAGAAAAGGTATCGTGCAAACAACCTACTTAGTATTATGCATTATTCGAATATCTAAGTTCGTAATGAAAATGCTTCTATTACTTATAGTGGAAAACATCATATCCTCTTATTTACACACACACACATACACACAAGGAGGCATACTACTTAGTAAAATCCCGACAAAAAATAGAGTTAAGGATTTAGGCACGGTGCCTTGTCTCTTTATAGGTTTGAAAAATACTTTGACCTACCACAAAATCATTTAGACTTTATCAAAGGCATGACATATAGTGCTACGTATGCTTATCATGAAAATAATTTCCCCGCTCGCTACAAAAAAAGTTTAAAAGAATTGAAGAATGATACTAGCTTACACATTACTAAGGCCGATAAA
>NC_061099.1:48169544-48172886 GCF_015104395.2 Macrobrachium nipponense | reverse complement strand
ACTAAGGCCGATAAATCCAATAGTTTAGTAGTTCTGAACAAAATTTACTACATAGCATGCATGCATACTTTACTAGAAGACGAAATAACTTACAAAAAACTCGCAAAAAAATCCGTTGGACGAAGTAATAAAACGCTTTTATATCACTATGAAAAAAAATTTTTCAAGATAAAAAAGAACTGTTGTGTAAATCAACTGTAAAGTGTTCCTCATTACCTTATTTATATGGCCTAGTTAAAACTCATAAGGAAAACAAACCTATGCGGCCAATTATTATATAGTAGTGTAGGATCAATTGCGTATAAATTAATCTAAATATATTACTAAATTGTTATCCCCGCTACTTGGAACTGTATCTAATTCACACATCCGGAATTCTCTTGATCTTGTGGAAAAATTAAATAACATTGTATACAACCCTAGTGACATCTTTGTTAGTTTTGATGTATGTTCCTTGTTTACAAAAGTCCCTATTGACTCTGTGCTAGAATATTTAAATAATGAATTTGTATTGCATGAGTTACCTATGTCCGTTAGTCACATAATTTCTTGATTAAGTTGTGTATTTGTGATTGCAAATTTATTTTTAATGGAGAATATTACCAACAAATATTTGGTATGGCCATGGGTAACTCTTTATCACCTCTCCTTTCAAACTTATATAAGGAATTTTTTGAAAGACAACACCTCCCGAATATCACACTAGTCCCCTTAAAATGGTCCATATATGTAGATGACATCTTAGTAGTCTTACCTGTTGGTATCGATGTAAAAGATTTGTCTAAATTGAATAATTTAGTACCATCCATAAAATTCACTGTTGAAACTGAAAATAACAATGTCATCCCTTTCCTAGATGTATTAATACATAGAGAGTCTTTCCAATGTAAATTCACTATTTATAGGAAACCCGCAAATAATTTAACATATGTACATTTTTATTCTGGCCAGCATCTTAATGTTAAAATTTCAATTTTTTCTTCTATGTTCTTACGTGCTTTGCGGATCACAAGTCCACGATAGCTTGACCAAGAAATAGAATACATAAAAAAGATAGGAAACGACCTCTGTTACCCACCTCATATAATTGATTTATGTTATCAAAAAGCTCACAAAAACTTTTATAGTGTTGTTAGTAATAAAAAAGAAACCCCTAAAAATGTACTTAGCTGGTCTTACTTTCGTGGATTTGGAACCATAAAATCAATATTTAAATCATTTAATGTTAATTTTGTGTTCTCTTATAACAATACCATTAAAGATATGCTAATTAAGAATAGTCCCGAAACAAATAACATCATTTACAAAATTCCTTGTAAGGATTGCCCCTCTTTTTACGTCGGTCAGTCAAGTGAAAATTTATGTGTACGTATTAAGCAGCATATGTATTCAATTAGAACAGCCCAGACTTCAAATGCACTGTTTATCCATCTGAGTGAAAAATCTCATTGTATTAATTGCGGCGATGCCTCTGTAATTGCTAGATCTAATGATTATGTTTCAAGAAATTTACTGGAATCAGTAATTATACAAATCACCAATAAAAACAACCCAAATCTTAGTCTGGGATTGTACCATTTGGACCCATATGTTTGTAAAATGTTTATGAAGGACCTTAAAATAAATGGATTAACTACTAAATGATTAGTTCCACATGTTTGTAGTTATTATCTCTCTCTCTCTCTCTCTCTCTCTCTCTCTCTCTCTCTCTCTCTCTCATGCTTGCTATATCCATATTCTGTTTTCGTTTCTCACTCATTGTTGGAACATTTTCGTAAATTTCATGCTTACTAATATAAAATGAATTGTTTTTCGATAAAAATTTGCCTTGACAAGGCACCGTGCCTAAATCCTTAATATATTTTTTGGGGATGTTACTAAGTCGTATATGCCTCCTTGTTTTCCAAAATGTATTCTTTTCTGACTAAATCATCTGTTGACCACGTGTGGGTGGCTGCCTTAAATCTCAAATCTTCCCCACGGGCGTTTTTTTTTTTTTTTTTTTTTTTGCAGAGTGAATTGGACCTTATGCTAATCCAATTCACTCTGCAGAAATGGAAAAACGCCCGTGGGCAAGATTAGAGATTTAAGCCAGCCACACACGTGTTCAACAGATGATTTAGTCAGAAAACAATACACACACACACACACACACACACACACACATATATATACATATATATATATATATATATATATATATATATTATATATATATATATATATATATATATAAAACTTATGTAAATATGTATGTGTACATAGCAGTATTATTTTACAGCGAGCATATAGGTCATATAAGCGTATTTATTAAACATAAATACAAAGCTAAAGAATGATTCACCAAGATTAACTGGTACAGGAGTGAAATATTTTAATAGTTGTGCCTCACTAACGTAAAGATCTTTTATTTTCAATGATATTCTCATACTTCCTCAAACTCGCATGAAATCCCCCTTTCCAACTCTAAATCGACAGCAGATCACGACCATGATACAAGCTCACAAAATTGTCTATAAATACATAAAAAAAGTGTTTAAACTGTATTACCATATTATACTTTTATGTAAATATTCCACCGTCCAAAAATACGGTTAAACAAAAATTAACTTGTTTTAGACACCCTGGGTTTTGGCACTACCCTCTACATTCCATTTTTTTTACGGAATATTGGGCACCTTTTTGCTCTTCCTTCCATATTGTGGTAGCATTTCTCCCTTGCGTCAGTAAATCATCAAGGAAGGATCCTTAACCCCTCGTCGTTACCCAAAAATGAATCAGCGCACACAGCTGCTTTTTAAGGTATGACAGAAGACCAGAAGGCTGCATATTTTATATCAACGGTTTGATTACCTTATGGGAGCTTGCTATCCATTGAGATGCGTTGGGACGGAGAACTTCACTTAAGTTTCCAAGACGCATTTTCCCGAGATGTGACCTGGGAAGACCTTTCCCTTAAAAATCCGGGACGCCATATCTTTAAAACTAACCACAGAATTTTCTTGAAAATAATCTCATTATGTTTCCTACACCCACATTACCAACTTGACCTAACCTATCCTAACCTAACCTACCCTAGGGGCACGGCAAAAAAAAAAAAAAAAAAAAAAAAAAAAAAAAACCGGAGCTGGTGCAATACTAGCACACATCTCAAGAATTTGCTTCCGAGGCAGGATTGCCCATTGCTAATCCATCAGTTGGTCTTCATTCCTTTTTAACGAAACCAAATAATCGTTAATGATGCTACTATGATTCTTTACCTGAAATCGATGGCTATTTTTGTTATTACGTCACATACCTATCAGGATTCCATAAAGTTTTTAGTTGAAATATTGATACAGG
>NC_061099.1:48109544-48164544 GCF_015104395.2 Macrobrachium nipponense | reverse complement strand
CCATGCAGCGTAAAAACACCATACAAACAAACATTAAATTCCTGAAAGTAACGGTATGAGAGACGAGTTATGTTCATATTCTTGGCAGCTATCTTTTGCTATACGCATGGCCTTGAACGGTTTTAGAAACAATATCCATTTACAATGTTTAAAGAACCATCTTCACCTAAAAATGCACATGTCATCCCTTCCTGAAGTGGAGATAATAATAATAATTAATAATAAATAATAATATAATATAAAAATATATAAATATAATAATAATATTAACTGGAAACAGACCTTTTTCAAAACATTTTATTAAATAATAATAATAATAAATTGATATAATACCAATAAATAATAATAATAATAATAATAATAATAATAATAATAATAATAATAATAATAATATGTAAGCTGGAAACAGACCTTTTTTCAAACATGTTTTATTAAACATAATAATAATAATAAATGATAATAATACCAATAATAATAATAATAATGATAATAATAATAAGAAGAAGAAGAAGAAGAAGAAGAAGAAGAAGAAGAAGACGAAGACGAAGGAAGAATAAGAAAAACGAAGAAGAAGGGGGGGGGGGAAGAACAAGCTTAGGGCGGGCGCCGGCTGCTCGTTGAGTTGAGTTGAATATAGAATTTAGGCCAAAGGCCAAGCACTGGGACCTATGAGATCATTCAGCGCTGAAATGGGAATTGACAGTATAAAAGGTTTGAAAGGTGTAACAGGAGAAAAACCTCAAAGCCGTTGCACTATGAATCAAGTGTTAGGAGAGGGTGGAAAGTAAGACAACGAAAACGAATATGAAAGGAGGTAATAAAAAGAAAAAAAAAGTGGTTGCAGCTAGGGGCCGAAGACACGCTGCAAAGAACCTTAAGTAATGCCTACAGTGCACCGCATGAGGTTCACTGACGGCACTATCCCCCTACGGTGGCCGGCTGCTCGTGACGGTCGTTGCAGTGGCTTAAGAACACTACGGAGGCAGCTTCGAGGGGAAAAGATTCAGCCGAGCGAAATGAGACCTTTAATGGGCAAGAATTTGCTTCCCGATGTCCTTGGCTATCTCGAATATCGTCTATACAAAACCTCGCAACGGCATCGTATCCGTCCATCCATCTATCTGTCAAGAATAATGGGATCTTTCCTGGTTAGTGACTCCCAAGGGTTTTAACACTGTATGTATCCACCTTCACGGCATTGAGGATCACCGTAAAAAACATCAACAAAAGACTGGAAATATGTAAAACCACTTATAATTCAATCTCAACTTCCATTAAACATCATATTTTTTCCTCACTTTTCTGGCTCATATGAGTAGGGAGTTTGTTTGTTTGTTTGTTTGTATGGTGTTTTTACGTTGTATGGAACCAGTGGTTATTCAGCAACGGGACCAACGGCTTTACGTGACTTCCGAACCACGTCGAGAGTTCTATCACCAGAAATACACATCTCTGACCCCTCAGTGGATTGGTCGAGAATCGAACTCGATCCCACCGAGGTGGCAGGTCAAGACCATACCAACCAAGCCACTGAGGCGCATATGTGAGTAGGGAGTGATGCCATAAAAGAAACTCAAACAAAGTGCCAAGACCCAGTATGAATACTGACAGAAGGCTGACAAAAACCTTGCATTATAAGAGTGCCAAGAGATCTCTTAGTTGTTAATTCTGTAACTTCGAAGTGTAGTAATCATGCAAATAAGCCTGCAAGTTTTAAAAGTCGACCATTTTCGGAATGAGCTTTCCCTTGAACCAAAGCGTAATAGATGATGTTGACAACGTCAATTAAGGTGTCAAGACTACGGACAGAGTGAGAAAGACAATGACAAGGTACTCAAAAATCTGCCACAGTAGAAAGATGGACCAAATCATTCATGTTTAGGAGGTCTGGCCTTGGATGAAGAAAATAATAGAAAAAGGTATCATGTGTAAATTGAATAATCTGGATAAAAGTCAACTTTGCAAAAATTAGGTTTAGTGGAAGGCATTTTGGTATCATGGAACGATTGCTCTTGTAGTATGGACACAGAATAGAAATGCCCTGTTCTTATGTAGAGAGAGAGAGAGAGAGAGAGAGAGAGAGAGAGAGAGAGAGAGAGAGAGAGAGAGAGAGAGAGAGGCATGCGCTAATCCTTGACCTTATCTTTTAACACAATCTTGGATAATGACTTTTGAACGAGAAACTTCTTTAGTTGATGTTTTCCTATGCGAAGGAAATTCCTCATTCTACTTTCCTATATATCCAGCAGATCTTAACTTGCTAGAAATCATTTCGTTTCGTGCTATAATTAACCGGGATTTGAAAAACCAATGAAGCTCATGTCTCCCGAGAGGTAAAATTGTAAAACCTTACCCCAAAACCTTGTCAGACAAAACGAAATGCTGTCCCACCGAGTCTTTAAGTCTGTTGGTTGTTTAAGAGTCAGCGTTGAAATGGTTATCCCTACGATTTCAACGGAAAAAAACATAGCTTGAATGTTGCAATATCCAAGCCCCGATAAAGTCCTTTTAATATTGCGTGGAGGAGATATTAGGTCAATACCACAAGAAGTAACGTCAGTTCGGCAGAGTTTCGCGCAGTTTCAAAAAACGAGAACAAAAATAATATTTTATACATATGAAAATGTACACATAAACGCTTATATAAGAAAAAGAAACAGAAACAAAGAATAAACCGTGTGCTTGATCTGGAACACGCATACAAATGGCCGTGCCATTCCGCGTTAAAACGATATTCCCAAACTGACCGAGATTCCAACGATAAATGGTACGGTCACCCATGAAGACCGGGTCACATCGTGGCTCGATGTTCCTTGGCATTGCCCAATATATTCAAGTTATTGGGACACTTCCTCTGGACTCCTCCGCAAAGCAGACCTCTCTCTCTCTCTCTCTCTCTCTCTCTCTCTCTCTCTCTCTCTCTCTCTATGAAACTGACAAAGGAAAAGATAATAAAAAACATGAATAAATAATTCTAAACGCATACATGATTATACGCGTGTTTGGACTGCGAGTATGCATAGACAGTTGTGTATACTTTTGTCTGTGTATTTAAATATGTATATGCAGGTCTCTCTACGGGCTGCGCTATGAGTAAGAGCCCGTGCTGGCATAAGGCCAGCTTAATCTAAAAAAACCAGGCCACCGAAAGTAGATCGATACCTTTCGGTGGTCTCGGTATAATACTGTATGAGCCCCGGCCCATGAAACTCTCAGCCGGCCGCGGTGACCTGTGTTGTAACGTTGCCAAACGCATGATCTTGGCCAAATTTAACCTTAAATATTTAGAAACTACTGAGGCTTGATGGCGGCAATTTGGCATATTTGATGAGTGGAGGTTGGATGGTACACATACTAAGGCGGTCCCCGGGTTACATGGGGGTTCCGTTCTTGAGACGCGTCGTAAGCCGAACATCGTCAAAAATCCTAAGAAAACCTTTTACTTTTAATGGGCTTTGGGTGCATTGAAAACTATGTAAACTGCCATTCTTATGGCATTTTTCATCAAAAAAAACCTTCAAATATTGATTATTTTGCATTTTTGGAGTCATATTTCATCTCCCAGATGAGCGTTGTAGGCGTCGTAACCCTGGAACATGCGTTGCAACCCTGGAAATAACGTCTATTGACAAGCGTCGTAACCTCGGAACGTCTTAAGCCGACACTGTCGTAACCCGGGGACTGCCTGTATTTGCAGCCCTCTAGCCTCAGTAGCTATTGAGATCCAAGGACGGACAGACAAATAGCCATCTCAATAGTTTTCTTTCACAGAAAACTAAAAATACTATAGTAGATTCACATCAACTGTCATTTGATGTCTAGGCCAGTCCCTTACAACGCTCCTGATTGGCTGTTGATAAGCCATTCACAGGGCTGGAAACTCTCAGTCTCTCGAGAGAGTTCACATAGGTAGGATGTATGTTCCACGTCTCCTGAAAGACCCTCAGGAGAGGTGGAATATACATCCTGCCAATGTGAACTCTCGAGAGAGATTGAGAGTTTCCAGCCCTGTGATTGGCTTATCAACAGCCAATCAGGAACGTCGTAAGGGACTGGCCGAGACGTCAAATGCACGGTTGATGTGGATCTACTATAGTCGTGAGTGGTTACTGCTCTCTCTCTCTCTCTCTTTCTCTCTCTCAAGCAACAATGCACAGATTAAAGTGATCGCCACTTGATGAAACATTGCTCCAAAACCATAACATGGAAAAGCGTATGAATGGGAGGGCAGGATCGGCGCCTTTGTGTGCGCATGCGCGTCTCTCCGATGCATTCTCCTCCATTAATGGAATTCTACCGGATTAGCGATAGCGACAGAGAGCCGCGTAAATCCTCGCCACTCCGCAGATGATAAGTGAGCGTCTTCTGTTTCAGTGGGCAGCAGTTCAAGACAACGCCGCAGCGTTCCAATAATGGGAAACATGAACTTGGGTCCATAAACAAAAGATAATTACAAACACGTTCGGACGTGCGAGTACGAAGTGGCATTTGTTTCCGCTTATCTCTGCTATTTATGGTCTCGCCGGCAGTTGCAAGCGCTAATTAAGATAGCTCAAGCCAATGACACGTAAAGGAGGCCAGACCTGACTCGGTTTGTCGTTGGCGCGCTATTGGAAGTTCGAGCAAAAGGGCGGAAGGAAAAGAAGAGAAGAAGAAGTTGCTTGGGTTTGTATAGCAAGGAAACGGACAAAAATAAAAAGTTAATTATTCAGATATTCTTGGTTAGTTACATCAGTTTTTCATTTACATCTAGATGCTCTGCCATCTTTAATTGTTATTGCTTAGGTACTACAATGATGGCCTCATAATAATAATAATAATAATAATAATAATAATAATAATAATAATAATAATAATAATAATAATGAAGTACCTTCATCACATCAAATGCAGGAAACTCCCAGTTCATTTCTAAACGCTTATAACTCGTAGGTGTTAAGAAAAGTTATGAAAACGATTATAGGGTAGTTATATCCATATGCCATCTGCAAACGTTCAGAACCAATACAATTGGAAATAAAATAAGAAAATTCCAAACTCACAACTTTCACAGGTGGACACAAAAGGAAGAGATAGTTTAGCATATTTTTGAAGAACTGCAAAATTGCAAAATTTGTCTGGAAAGATTTATTTTTAATCACCCTGTAACTTTCCAAATAATAACAAGGCGTGATCCGACCTCCAGCTTACTCGAGATGCGTGATAAATTCTATGGTCAAATATAGCCTTGTTTCAGCAATGGAAATTAAAATTAATATGCTTTATTTTGTACTGTTTTAATACATACATTATTAATTTTTTACCGATTTCATTCTAGTAAATAAATCATAAATACTCTATCCTAAAATTCCTGTATCTTTAACTCAACACAAAACCCTTTTCAGACCTTTTTAGGCTTTTTCGTAGACGTGTCCTACCCACCCCCTCCCCAAATAACAACAGCAGCAACAAAGTAGTAAGCTAAGATTGTTAAGAAGTAATAAGTAATTCATTGTTACACACAGGTTCTGGAATAAAACCAGCCACAGGTCTTCATCTGTCTGATGAAATCGAGCTATAATGATAAAAACAAGGAATAGAAAGTAACAATCTTACAATCGGTGACGAATTGATTGGTTTATTGCATATATCAAATTTGTCAAAAGCCGTTATATTGATCACCCTACTCAGAACGTTTTTTTTTTTTATTTTTTTCACATTTGCGGTTGTTTCCTTTTAAAACTGGGGGGGGGGGGTAAAACCTCCTTCTTATTCTCTTCCTTCCATATTCCTTTCCACCATCTTCCAACAATTGATTCGTGGTGCAACTGCGATGTTTCCTCCTGTTACAGCTTTCAAACCTTCAACTGTTAATTTCCGTTTCAGCGCTTTATGACCTCATAGGTCCCAGTGCTCGGTCTTTGGCCTAAATCCTGTATTCTATCTATAACCGAGCTATAATGATAAATTGGTTTATCGTATGCATGCAATTTGTCAAAAGTGGTTTATTGATTGACCTACTTAAAACGCGCTTTCGACATCAAATGTTTTCATACAGGATGCTATTGAAAAGAGAGACCCATCCGCCGAGACACTTTCCCAAATGATGGAAGATTAGCCAGCCAAACTCTGACTTAGCCATATCTTCGGGGTTATTCTGTCTTCGTCATATCTTCTGGGTTAATCTGACTTAGTCATATCTGCGGGGTCACTCTGACTTCGTCATATCTTCAGGGTCTTCGTCATATCTTTGGGGTTACTCTGTCTTCGTCATATCTTCGGGGTCACTATGTCTTCGTCATATCTTCGGGGTTCCTCTGTCTTCGTCATATCTTCGGGGTTATTCTGTCTTCGTCATATCTTCGGGGTCACTCTGTCTTTGTCATATCTTCGGAGTCACTCTGTCTTCTTTCATATCTTCAGGGTCACTATGTCTCCGTTATATCTTCGGGTTATTCTGTCTTCCGTCATATCTTCGGGTCACTCTGTCTTTGTCATATCTTCGGGTAACTATGTCTTCGTTTATATCCTTCGGGGTTTTCTTGTTCCTTCGTCATATCTTCACGGTTATTCTGTCCTTCCGTCATATCTTCGGGGCTGCCACTCTCTGTCTTCGTCATATCTTCTTCGGGGTCCAACTCTGTCTTCCGGTTATATTCTTCGGGGTTCTTTCTGTCTTCCGTCATATTCTTCGGGGTTATTCTGTCTTCGTCATATCTTCCGGGGTCACTCTGTCCTTTCGTCCCGTCATAATCTTCGGGGTTTGGTTTATTCTGTCTTCGTCATTTAGCTTTCATGGGTTTATTCTGTCTTCGTCATATCTTTCGGGTGGGTCACTCATGACTTGCGTCATATCTTCTGGGGTCACTCTGTCCTTTCGTCATATCTTCGGGTCATCCCTGTCTTCGTCATATCATTCGGGGTCCAACTCTGTCTTACGTCATAGTCTTTCGGGGTCACTCTGTCCACTTCGTCATATCTTCGGGGTTTTTATTATGTCCTTCGTCATATCCTTCGGGGTGGTCACTCTGACTTCCGTCATATCTTCGGGGTTTATTCTGTCTTCGTCCATATCTTCGGGGTTCCACTCTGACCCTCGTCCATATCTTTCCGGGTTTATTCTGTCCTTCGTCATATCTTTCGGGGTCACTGCGGTCTTTTCGTCATAAGTCTTTCGGGGTTGGTTATTCTGTCTTTCGTCATATCCTTCGGGGTTTATTCTGTCTTCGTCATATCTTCGGGTTGGTTATTCTGTTCTTCGTCATATCTTCGGGGTTATTCTGTCTTCGTCATATCTTCGGGGTCACTCTGACTTTGTCATTATCTTCGGAGTCCAATCTCGTCCTTCCGTCCATATCTTCGGGGTCACTGCACTCTGTCTTCGTCCGATAATCTTCGGGGTTTATTCTGTTCTTCGTCATATCTTTCTGGAATCACTCTGTCTTCGTCATAACTTCGGGGTCACTCTGACTTCGGTCATATCTTTCGGGGTCACTCTGTCTTTGTCATATCGTTCGGGGTTCACTCTGACCTTTCCGTCATAATCTTTCTGGTGTCACTCTGTCCTTCGGTCATATCCTTCGGGGTTTTATTCTTGTCTTCTTACATATCTTCGGGGTCCCCACTCTGACCCTTTGTTGTCATATCTTCGTAGTTCACTCTGTCTTTCGTCATAATTCTTGTTCAGGGTTATTCTGTCTTCGTCGTATCTTTCGGGGTTGTTATTCTGTCTTCGTCATAATGCTTCGTTCGGTTTATTCGGTCTTCGTCATTATCCTTCGGGGTCACTCTGGGACTTTGTCATATCTTTCTGGGGTCACTCTGTCTTCGTCATATCTTTCAAGGGTTCAGGGTTATTCTGTCTTCGTCCGTATCCTTCTGGGGTTTATTCTGTCTTCGTCATATCTTCAGGTTATTCTGTCTTTGGTTCATATCTTCGGGGTCACTCTGGTCTTCCGTCATATCTTCGGGGTTTTTTCTTTCTGTCTTCCGTCATATCTTCCGGTGTCACTCGCTGACTTTGTCCCATATCTTCGGAGTTCACTCTGACTTTATCGTCATAATCTTTTCGTGGGTTATTCTGTCTTCGCCCATAATCTTCGGGTCCCTCTGTCTTCGTCAAATCTTCTCGGGGTCACTCTGACTTCGTCATAATCTTCGGGGTTAATTCTGTGCTTCGTCATATCTTCGGGGTAATTCTGTCTTCCGTCATATCTTCAGGTTATTCTGGTCTTCGTCCATATCTTCCAGGGTTTATTCTGTCTTCGTCCTGATCTTCGGGTCACTCTGTCTTCGTCCATACATCTTCAGGGTTATTTCTGTCCTTCGTCATATCTTTCGGGGTTGGTTATTCTGGTCTTCGTCATAATCTTATTCTTCGGGGTTATTATGTCCTTCGTCCATAATCTTCGGGGTCCCTCTGTTCCTCGTCATAATCTTCGGGGTTATTTCTGGCTTCGGTCATATTCTTCGGGTTATTCTGCCTTCGTCATATCTTCGGGGTTGGTTATTCTGTCTTCGTCATATCTTCGGGGTTATTCTGTCTTCGTCATTATCTTCGTGGTTCACTCTGGTCCTTTTCGTCATATCTTTCGGGGTTATTCTGGTCTTCGTCATATCTTCAGGATTATTCTGTCTTCGTCATCTCTTCAGGGGTTATTCTGTCTTTCCGTCAATCTTCTTAGGGGGTTATTCTTGTCTTCCGTCGTTATCTTCGGGGTTCAACTCATGTCTTCGTCATATCTTCGGGATTATTCTGGTTTCGTTCATATCTTCGGGGTCATCTCTGGACTTTGTCATATCTTCGGAGTCACTCTTGACTTGTTCGTCAATCTTCGGGGTTATTCGGTCTTCGTCATATTCTTCGGGGTCCACTCTTGTCTTTTCGCCATATCTTCAGGTTTATTCTGTCTTCGTCATAATCCTTCGGGGTTGATTCTGTCTTTGCCAATAACTTCGGGGTCACTCCTGTCTTGCGTCATATCTTCGGGAGTCACTCTGAACTTCGTCAATTTTCTCTTCGGGTTTCTGTCCTTCGTCAATTCTTCTTCGGGTAATTCTGTCTTCGTCATATCTTCAGGGTTATTCTGTCTTCGGTCCATATCTTCAGGGTTATTCTGTCTTCGTCATATCTTCGGGGCAGGGTCCTCGTCTCGTCTTAGTCAATTCTTCAGGTTTGTTATTCTGTTCTTCGTCATATTTCTTCGGGTTATTCTGTCTTCGTCATATCCTTCGGGGTTTATTCTGTCTTCGGTCAAATAATCTTCGGGGATCACTCTGTCCTCGTCATATCTTCGGTGGGGTTATTCTGGCTTCGTCATATCTTCGGGGGTTATTCTGCCTTCGTCATATTTCTCGGGGTTATTCTGGTCTTCGTCATATCTTGTCGGGGGTTTAATTCTGTCTTCCGTCATATCTTCGGGGTCCACTCTGGTCTTCGTCAATATCCTTCGGGGTTATTACTGTCCTTCGTCATATCTTCAGGGTTTATTCTGTCCTTCGTCAATATCTTCGGGGGTTTAATTCCTGTCTTCGTCCATATCTTGGCGGGGGTTATTTCTGTCTTCCGTCATATCCTTCGGGGTCACTCTGTCTTTCGTCAATATCTTCGGGGTTGTTATTTCTGGTTTCGTTCATATCTTCGGGGTCGACTCTGACTTTGTCCATATCTTTCGGAGTCACTCTGGACTTTCGTCATATCTTCAGGGTTATTCTGTCTTCGTTCATTCTTCGGTTCGGGGTCCCACTCTGTCTTCGCCATATCCCATCGGGGTTGGGGTTATTCTATCTTCGTCATATCTTCGGGGTCACTCTTGACATTCGTCATTATCTTCGGGGTCACTCTGTCCTTCGTCCATATCTTCTGGGGTTGTTATTCTGTCTTCGTCCATATCCTTACGGGGGTCACTCTGACGGTTTGTTCATACTACTTCGGGGTTATTTCTGTTTTACCTTTCTGTCTTCAGGTCATTCTTCCGGGGGTCCACTCTGGACCTTCGGTCATATACCTTTGGGGTTTATTCTGTTTCTTCGTCATATCTTCGGGGTCCGCTCTGTCTTCGTCATATTCTTCGGGGTTATTCTGTCTCTTCGTCCATTATCTTCGGGGTCACAAACTCTGACTTTGTCATATCTTCGGGGTACCCTACTGTCTTCGTCCATATCTTCGGGTGTTATTCCGTTCCTTCGTCATATCTTCGGTGGGGCTATTTTTCTTCCTCGTCATAATTCTTCTGGGGTTTTCGTTTTTCTGTCTTCGTCATATCTTCGGGGTTGTATTCTGTCTCCGTCATTCTTCGTTCCGGGGTCACTCTGACTGTCATATCTTTCTGGGTCACTCTGTCTTCGTCAATATCTTCGGGGTTTTATTCTGTCTTTCGTCAATATCTTCGGGTTATTCTGTCTTCGTCATATCTTCGGGGTTATTCTGTCTTCGTCATATCTTCGGGGTTATTCTGTCTTCGTCATATCTTCGGGAGGTTTTATTCTGGTCTTCGTCCATTATCTTCGGGGTTTTATTCCCGTTCTTCGTCATATCTTTTCGGGGTTATTCTGTCTTCGTTCATATCTTCGGGGTCCGCTCTGTCTTCGTCATATTTTCGGGGTTATTCCTGTCTTCGTATATCTTCGGGTGCACTCTGTCTCGTCCATATCTTCGCGGGGTAGCTCTGACTTCGTCATATCTTCGGGTTATTCTGTCTTCGTTATATCTTCGGGGTTGATTCTGTCTTCCGTCATATCTTCGGGGTTACTCTGTCTTTGTCATATCTTCGGGGTTACTCTGTCTTCGTCATATCTTCGGGTTATTCTGTCTTCGTCATATCTTCGGGGTTATTCTGTCTTCGTCATATCTTCGGGGTTACTCTGTCTTCGTCATATCTTCGGGGTTACTCTGTCTTCGTCATATCTTCGGGGTTACTCTGTCTTCGTCATATCTTCGGGGTCACTCTGTCTTCGTCATATCTTCGGGGTCACTCTGTCTTCGTCATATCTTCGGGGTTTTCTGTCTTCGTCATATCTTCAGGTTATTCTGTCCTTCGTCATATCTTCGGGTCACTCTACTTCGTCATATCTTTTTCGGGGTCACTCTGTCTTCGCATATCCTCCGGGTTTCCCTGTCTTCGTCATATCTTCGGGGTTACTCTGTCTTCGTCATATCTTCGGGGTCACTCTGTCTTCGTCATATCTTCGTTATTATGTCTTCGTCATATCTTTGGGGTCACTCTGACTCGTCATATCTTTCGGGTTATTCTGTCTCGTCATATCTTCGGGTCACTCTGACCTCGTCATATCTTCGGGGTTATTCTGTCTTCGTCATATCTTCGGGGTTATTCTGTCTTCGTCATATCTTCGGGTTATTCTGTCTTCGTCATATTCTTCGGAATCAACTCTGTCTTCGTCATATCTTCGGGGTCCCACTCTGTCTTCGTCATATCTTTCGGGGTTATTCTGTCTTCGTCAATATCTTCGGATCACTCTGTCTTCCCGTCATATCTTTCGGGGCGGGTCCACTCTGACTTCGTCATATCTTCGGGTCACTCTGTCTTCGTCATATCTTCGGGGGTCACTCTGACTTCGTCATAATCTTCGGGTCACTCTGTCTTCGTCATATCTCGGGGTTATTCTGTCTTCGTCATATCTTCGGGTCAATCTGACTTTTGTCATATCTTCGGAGTCCACTCTGTCTTCGTCATATCTTCGGGGTTACTCTGTCTTCGTCATATCTTCGGGGTTATTCTGTCTTCGTCATATCTTCGGGGTTATTCTGTCTTCGTCATATCTTCGGGGTTATTCTGTCTTCGTCATATCTTCGGGTCACTCTGTCTTCGTCATATCTTCGGGTTATTCTGTCTTCGTCATATCTTCGGGGTCACTCTGACTTTGTCATATCTTCGGAGTCACTCTGACTTCGTCATATCTTCGGGTTATTATGTCTTCGCCATATCTTTGGGTCACTCTGTCTCGTCTAATCTTCGGGGTCACTCTGACTTCGTCATATCTTCGGGTGGATTCTGTCTTCGTCATATCTTCGGGGTTATTCTGTCTTCGTCATATCTTCGGGGTTATTCTGTCTTCGTCATATCTTCGGGGTTACTCTGTCTTCGTCATATCTTCGGGGTTACTCTGTCTTCGTCATATCTTCGGGGTTATTCTGTCTTCGTCATATCTTCGGGGTTATTCTGTCTTCGTCATATCTTCGGGGTTATTCTGTCTTCGTCATATCTTCGGGGGTCACTCTGTCCTCGTCATATCTTCGGGTTATTCTGGGCTTCGTCATATCTTCGGGGTTTGTTATTCCTCCCCTTCGTCATATCTTCGGGTTATTCTGTCCTTCGTCATATCCCTTTCGGGGTTATTCTGTCTTCGTCATATCTTCGTTGGTCACTCGTCTTCTTCATATCTTCGGTTATTCTGTCTTCGTCATATCTTCGGGGTTATTCTGTCTTCGTCATATCTTCGGGGTTATTCTGTCTTCGTCATATCTTCGGGGTTATTCTGTCTTCGTCATATCTTCGGGGTCCTCCTCTGTCTTCGTCATCTTCGGGGGTTATTTCTGGCTTCGTCATATCTTCGGGGTCACTCTGACTTTGTCATATCTTCGAGTCACTCTGATTCGTCATATCTTCGGGGTTATTCTGTCTTCGTCATATCTTCGGGGTTACTCTGTCTTCGTCATATCTTCGGGGTTATTCTGTCTTCGTCATATCTTCGGGGTTACTCTGTCTTCGTCATATCTTCGGGTTATTCTGTCTTCGTCATCTTCGGGTTACTCTGTCTTCGTCTATCTTCGGGGTCACTCTGACTTCGTCATATTTCGGTTATTCTGTCTTCGTCATATCTTCGGGTCCACTATGTCTTCGTTATATCTTCGGGTTTTATTCCTGTCTTCGTCATATCTTCAGGTTATTCTGTCTTCGGCATATCTTCGGGTCACTCTGTCTTCGTCATATCTTTCGGGTTATTCTGTCTTCGTCATATTCTTCGGGGTTATTTCTGTCTTCGTCATATCTTCGGGGTTACTCTGTCCTCGTCATATCTTCGGGGTCACTCTGACTTTGTCATATCTTCTATGTCACTCTGTCTTCGTCATATCTTCGGGGTTATTCTGTCTTCGTCATATCTTCGGGGTTATTCTGTCTTCGTCATATCTTCGGGGTTATTCTGTCTTCGTCATATCTTCGGGGTTATTCTGTCTTCGTCATATCTTCGAGGTTATTTTCTGTCTTCGTTGTATCTTCGGGGTATTCCCGTCTTCGTCATATCTTCGGGGTTATTCTGTCTTCGTCATATCTTCGGGGTAATCTGTCTTCGTCATATCTTCGGGGTTACTCTGTCTTCGTCATATCTTCGGGGTCACTCTGTCCTTCGTTATATCTTCTTCGGGGTTAGTCTGTCTTCCGTCATATCTTTTCGGGGTCACTCTGTCTTTGTCATATCTTCGGTAACTATTTCTCTTCGTTATATCTTCGGGGTTATTCTGTCTTCGTCATATCTTTGGGTCGCTCTGTCTTCGTCATATCTCGGGGTAGCTGATCGTATAGGGTAGTCGAAATTTTTATCTTGGGAGCTTTCCGGGGTAGCTCGGCATCCTCTTTTGTTACTTCGTAAGTCCTTATATCGGGGTTAGTCTTGCTCTTGGGGACTTGTCATATCTCCAACCCTCTGTCTTTCGTTATATCTTCGGGGTTATTCTGTCTTCCGTCATATCTTCTTGGGGTCACTCTGTCTTTGTCATATCTTCGGGGTAGTCGGGTACTTGTCTTCGTTATATCTTGCGTGGTTATTCTGTCTTCGTCATATCTTCGGGGTTATTCTGTCTTCGTCATATCTTCGGGGTTACTCTGTCTTTGTCATATCTTCGGGGTTACTCTGTCTTCGTCATATCTTCGGGGTCGCTCTGTCTTCGTCTATCTTCGGGGATTATTCTGTCTTCGTCATACTTTCTTCAGGGTTATTCTGTCTTCGTCATATCTTCGGGGTCACTCTGACTTCGTCATATCTTCGGGGTCACTCTGTCTTCGTCATATCTTCGTGGTCACCCTGAGTCTTCCGTCATATTCTTCGGGGTCACTCTGTCTTCGTCATATCTTCGGGTCACTCTGTCCCTTCGTCATATCTTCGGGTTATTATGTCTTCGTCATATCTTCGGGGGAATCACTCTGACTTCGTCATATCTTCGGGGTTATTCTGTCTTCGTCATATCTTCGGGGTCACTCTGCTCGTCATATCTTCGGGTATTTCTGTCTTCGTCATATCTTCGGGGGTCACTCTGTCTTCGTCATATCTTCGTGGTTTATTCTGTCTTCGTCATATCTTCGGGGTATTCTGTCTTTCGTCATATCTTCGGAATCCACTCTGTCTTCTTGGCATATCTTCGGGGTCACTCTGTCTTCGTCATATCTTCGGGGTTATTCTGTCTTCGTCATATCTTCGGGAATCACTCTGTCTTTCGTCATATCTTCGGGGTCACTCTGAACTTCGTCATATCTTCGGGTCACTCTGTCTCGTCATATCTTCGGGTCACTCCTGACTTCGTCATATCTTCGTGGGTCACTCTGTCTTCGTCATATCTTCGTGGGGTATTCTGTCTTCGTCATATCTTCGGGTCACTCTGACTTTGTCATATCTTCGGAGTCACTCTGGGTCTTCGTCATCATCTTCGGGGTCACTCTGTCTTCGTCAATATCTTCAGGGTTATTCTGTGTTCTCGTCTACTCGTGGGGTTATTCTGTCTCGTCATATGGGCTTCGGGGTTTTATTCTGTGCTTCGTCATATCTTCGGGGTGGTCACTCTGTCTTCTGTCTATCTTCGGGGTTATTCTGTCTTCGTCATATCTTCGGGTCACTCTGACTTTGTCATATCTTCTTGACGTCACTCTGACTTCGTCATATCTTCGGGGTTATTCTGTTCTTCGCCATATCTTTGGGGTGGTCACTCTGTCTTCGTCATATCTTCGGGTGCACTCTGACTCGTCATATCTTCGGGTTATTCTGTCTTCGTCATATCTTCGGGGTATTCTGTCTTCGTCATAATCTTCAGTGGGTTATTCTGTCTTCGTCATATCTTCGGGGTTATTCTGTCTTCGTATATCTTCGGTCACTCTGTCCTCCGTCATATCTTCGGGGTTATTCTGGGCTTCGTCATATCTTGGGGGGGGGGTTATTCTGCCCTTCTTCTTGGTCATATCTTCTTCGGGGTTATTTCTGTCTTTGCGTCATATCTTCGGGGTTATTCTGTCTTCGTCATATCTTCGGGGTGGTCACTCTGTCTTCTCATATCTTCGGGGTTGGTTATTCTTGTCTTCGTCATATCTTCGGTTATTCTGTCCTTCGGTCATAATCTTCGGGGTTTCTTCTGGCTTCGCTCATCTCTTCGGGGTTTCTGTTCTTCGTCATATCTTCGGGGTCTTCTGTCTTGTTCATATCTTCGGGGTTATTCTGCTTCGTCATATCTTCGGGGTTCACTCTGTCTGTCATAATCTTCGGGGTCATCTTTACTTCGTCATATCTTCGGGGTTATTCTGTCTTCGTCATATCTTCGGGGTCACTCGGTCCTTCGTATATCTTGCGGGGTCTTCATATCTTCGGCGTCATACTTCGGGGTCAACTCTGTCTTCTCATATCTTCGTGGTTAGTCTGTCTTCGTCATATCTTCGGGGTTGTCATTCTGTCCTTCGTTCATATCGTCGGGTCACTCTTGAGCTTCGGGGTCATATCTTCGTCGGGTTATTCTGTCTTCGTCATAATCTTCGGGTCCACTATGTCTTCGTATATCTTCGGGGTCACTCTGTCTTCCGCCATATTTTGGGTTATTCTGTCTTCGTCAATATTCTTCAGGGGTTCACTTCTGGACTTCGTTCGTTCTTCAGGGTTATTCTTGTGTTCGGGCATATCTTAGGGGGCACTCTGTTTCTTGGCATTATTTCTTCGGGGCGGTCACCTCTGGACTTCGTCATATCGTTCCTGGGTTTTATTCTGTCTTCGTTCTTCTATCTTCGGGGTCACTCTGTCTTCGTCATATCTTCGGGGGTTAGTTCTCGTCTTTCGTCAATATCTTCAGGGGTCAGTCGGTCTTGGTCTTGTGTCATATTTCGGGATTATTCTGTCTTTGTCATTATCTTCGGGGTTTCACTCTGACTTTTTGTCAATATCTTCGGGGTTTTCTTCGTCTTCGTCATATCTTCGGGGTTCACTCTGTCTTCGTCAATATCTTCGGGGGTCACCTCGTCTTCGTCATATCTTCGGGGTCACTCTTTGGTTCTTGTCATATCTTCGTAGGTTTATTTTCGTCTTCTCATATCTTCGTGGTTATTTTGATCTTCGTTCTGATCTTCAATGGGTCAACTCTGCTTCGTATATCTTACGGGGTTATTTACTGTCTTCGTCCATATTCCTTCGGGGTCAACTCTGTTCTTCCGTCAATAATCTTCGGGGTTATTCGTGTTTTTCTTCGTCATATCCTTCGGGGTTTCAACTCTGGAACTTTGCATAATCTTCGGGGTTATTCTGTCTTCATGGTCTTCGTCATATCGTTCCGGGGTCGTACTCTGGACTTCGTCATATCTTCGGGGAGTTATTCTGGTCCTTCGTTCATAATCTTCGGGGTCGCTCTGTCTTCGTCATAATCTTCGGGGGTTATTCTAGTCTTCGTCGTTATATCTTCGGGGTCACTCTGACTTTGTCAATTTATCTTCGGGGTCACTTCTGTCTTCGTCATTCTTTCGGGGTTACTTTCTGTCTTCCGTCATTATCTTCGGGGTTTATTCGTCTTCGTCATATCTTCGGGGTTTTGTTTTCTGTCTTCGTCAATTATCTTCGGGGTTATTCTTGTCTCCGTCCTATCTTCGGGGGTGGTCATGGGGTCACTCTGACTTTGGATATATCTTCAGGGCACTCTGTCTTCGTCCATATCTTCGGGGTTATTCTGTCCTTTGTCAATCTTCGGGGTTCGGGGTTATTCTTGTCTTCGTCATACTCTTCGGGTTATTCTGTCTTTCGTCATATCTTCGAGGTTATTTCTGGTCTTCGTCCATATCTTCGGGGTTATTCCGTCTTCGTTCATATCTTCGGGGTTATTCTGTCGTTCATCATATCTTCGGGGTCGCCTCTGTCTTCGTCATATCATCGGGGTTAAATTCTGTCTTCGTTTCATATCTTCGGGGTTCAACTCTGGTCTTCGTTCATATCTTCGGGGTAGCTCTGACTTTGTCATATCTTCGGGGCTATTCTGTCTTCGTCATATCTTCGGGGTTATTCTGTCTTCGTCATATCTTCGGGGTTATTCTGTCTTCGTCATATCTTCGGGGTTACTCTGTCTTTGTCATATCTTCGGGGTTACTCTGTCTTTGTCATATCTTCGGGGTTACTCTGTCTTCGTCATATCTTCGGGGTTACTCTGTCTTCGTCATATCTTCGGGGTTATTCTGTCTTCGTCATATCTTTGGGGTCACTAGTGTCTTCGTTATATCTTCGGGGTATTCTATCTTCGTCATATCTTCGGGGCGTCACTCTGTCTTCGTCATATCTTCGGGGTCACTCGTCTTCGTCATATCTTCGTCGGGGTCACTCTGTCTTCGTCATATCTTCGGGGTCACTCTGTCTTCGTCATATCTTCGGGGTTATTCTGTCTTCGTCATATCTTCGGGGTCACTCTGTCTTCGTCATATCTTCGGGGTCACTCTGTCTTCGTCATATCTTCGGGGTTATTCTGTCTTCGTCATATCTTCGGGGTTATTCTGTCTTCGTCATATCTTCGGGGTCACTCATAAGCGGCAGGACGGGCCGCCAAAATGAAACCGAAAGGCTGAAAGTAAATTTCTTTCTAACAAGGGAAAGTGCCGACAGGAAGATGATTATGCCGCCGCAAAATTAAACACCTGAAAATTGATGAGGGTGAAGAGTGAGAGGGGGGGGGGGGGCAGTTAGGGGGGAGCCAATATTGAGACCTGAGTTACCGCGTGGGAAAACGTATGAATTAAATTCTCATAATTTTATTATTACAACCTTACCATTTTAAATCTGTATTTGAGATAATTGACAGTCCAGACTGGTTGAGGATATTGTGCTATAGTAGATCACATCAACCTTGCATTTGATGTCTAGGCTCGTCCCTTACGACGCTCCTGATTGGCTGTTGATAGGCTTATCAACAGCCAATCAGGAGCGTCGTAAGGGACTGGCCTAGACATGAAATGGACGGTTGATGTGTATCTACTATAGTAAGAAACGCAGGAAGGCAATCGCATCAAGAGGATTTTGAAAATCTAGGAGAATTTCTACATTTTAATTTATTCATTTACTCGTTTCTATATATTCTATTAATTTCATTTTATTTACTTTTTTTAATGTACCTACTTTATATTTGATATTACTTCATCAACTTACTTTGTTAGTTTATTTTATCTACACTTTATCCATAACTGTATCTTTCATATGCTTGATTGTTGATTTATTTTCTTATCTTGTTTCTTATTTATTTTTATTTATTATTCTTACGTCATTTATAAATTTGTTGAATAGGTACATATTCATTCGTTTCATTATAATTAATTATTTTATTCATCCTATATTTCTCAAGGCTATGAATGGTTCAATTTATTTCATAATTCATTATTTATTCATTTTTATACTAATAAATGCATTGCTTGATTTTCATTCTGCCTGTTTCATTCATTCATTTATTTTTTTCCCCAAAAGATTCCAGTGATAAGCTGTACATGAATCATAAGAAAATTCCTGAGAGGTGTTGACACGGACCACGACAAGCTTTCTTAGAGACAAAGCGTCCGAGACGAAGAATTATTAATATTTTTTCAATATTTTGAGTTTTTCAATACAGAACGAAAGTCAGTATTAAAGACCCAATGTCCTAGTTCGGAGTGCACGAGCCAGTGAGTATCTTTCATATGCTGTATCTGTCACGTGGAAAATGCTAAAACTACTGAGTGCAGTCTTCCAAGTTTCTGCTTATATTTTGTGAGAACATAACTTTTCAATCATGTCTGTCTACCCCTACTTGGAAACTGTCTGTCTACCCCTACTTTGAAACTGTCTGTCTACCCCTACTTGGAAACTGTCTGTCTACCCCTACTTGGAAACTGTCTGTCTACCCCTACTTTGAAACTGTCTGTCTACTCTACTTGGAAACTGTCTGTCTACCCTACTTTGAAACTGTCTGTCTACCCCTACTTGGAAACTGTCTGTCTACCACTACTTTGAAACTGTCCCATTTCATAATTTTTATAAGCATTTAGAAAAAAAATTATGAAAGCTATTCGGCAACAAACGCACAAACTCCAAAACTAATATAATTTTGATATGCATTTAAAAAAAATTTATGAAAGTTATTCGGTAACAAACGCACAAACTCCAAAACTAATATTTTGATATGCATTTTAAAAAATTATGAAAGTTATTCGGCAACAAACGCACAAACTCCAAAACTAATATGATTTTGATATACATTTTAAAAAATATATGAAAGTTATTCGGCCACGAACGCACAAACTCCAAAACTAATATAATTTTGATATACATTTAAAAAAAATTATGAAAGTTATTCGGCAACAAACGCACAAACTCAAACTAATATGATTTTGATATACATTTTTATTTATGAAAAAAGTTATTCGGCAACAAATGAACAAACTCCAAAACTAATATAATTTTGATATATATTTTGAAAAAAATTAAGAAAGCTATTTAAAAACAAACGCACAAACTCCAAAACTAATACAATTTTGATATGCATTTAAAAAAAATTATGAAAGTTATTCGACAACAAACCCACAGACTCCAAAACTAATATAATTTTGACATATATTTTGAAAAAAACATTAAGAAAGCTATTTAAAAACAAACGCACAAACTCCAAAACGAATATAATTTTGATATGCATTTAAAAAAATGATGAAAGCTATTCGGCAACAAACGCACAAACTCCAAAACTAATATAATTTTGATATGCATTTAAAAAATCATGATAGCTATCAAACTCGAAAACTAATATAATCTCTATGCATTTAGAAAAAAAAAATTATGAAAGCTATCCGGCAACAAACGCACACACGCAGAAACTCCGCCAAAACTAATATCAACAATGAGCAAAGACTTTCTATCCCTAGACGTTCCCGCCAAGAGCAACTTCCTAATGCGAATTTACCGCGCCAATTTATGAACCGAATGCCAACCGCAGAGGGGCTTCTGTTGTTGCTACTTGTGCAACTCCCGCTAACCGAATGGCTGAAACCACAATCACAAAGGGGGTGGGGTGGGGGTGGGTTGAGAGGATTTTCAGAGGAAGTTTAGCCGAACACACGACTGCATTCGCATCGTTGGTATTCTAGCCGAGTGTTGTGTTCCAAGTCCCTGTTAGAGAGTATAATTTAGTTATGGCTTTTTCTTTATTTTTACTTTTTGCTTACTTTTCCCTTTTCCTCGGTTTCCTTTGTTTAAAAATGAGGCAGATTAGATTTCAGTCTCTTTGATGCTCCAGGGTGAAGTCTCGAATCCAAAGGAGACAGTAATATGCAGCTTCTAAGTAAGAACTCTAACAAGGCTTATTTATGCAAACGTGCATCGAACCTAAGTGGATATAAATAAAATAACTTATCAGTGCGTATACTTCTGAGCCTTGTAGTGATTTATATCTTACTATAATGGGTGTTATGTCTGTCCGTCCATCTGTCATGCAATCACGGCCAAACGGCTGGTCTGATAGGCATGAAACTTGGCAGGGTTATAGTGGTGACCCCTAAGATGGTTTATAATGGGGTTTCATCCTACCTCTCCCCACCTCCCTCCGAAGGGGGTCGGGGTGAGAAGGGATTCCCAGAAACGGAGCTAGTTCTGCCCGTGAAACGGGGCTGGTTATTCTCGTAGACTTAGTTACTTTACGAATTTATCATACATAATTTCTGTATACATATGTTTGCTAGTATTATTAATAGTAACTCGCAAAATATATGTATATTGATCTGCATGATAAAATTAATCCTATAAGAAGTTATTAGCAGTAAAAAAAAATCGGTTTCAAGAGAGTGACGCATATGAAATTGTCAATAATAAAGTAATAACATCACTTACAGCATGGAATGGTGGTTTCAAATACGTATTTGAATTAAGTAGTATAACTGACGAACACTTTTCAAAATACAAATCAACCGTTCAGGTTCTGGAATTTGCTCTGTTTTCTTCTGTTCTCCATTATTCTTCCTTCCCGAATGGAGAGATACGCAGTTGCGAAGATAATCAAGGTGAAACGGACTGGATTTCAGAGGAGGAAATACAAAAAATTATTTGATACAAAAAAAAACTTGTGACATTCAGAAATGTTTGAGTTTATGAAAGCATAAAAAGCATCTAATGGCGTGGAATCATTCTTGTGAAGGGCATCATTTCCAACGTAGCATTAAAGGGCGAAGTGAGAGCGTTTGCTCTTTTGTTTTTCTTGAAACATTTATTCTCCTAAGGCACAACTCTTATTGGTGATATAATTATATGTATACACACATATATACATACTAATATACATATACATATGTGTGTCTGTATGCGGTTTTTCAGGGTTACAGTTTTCCTGTGGGTTTTCAAAATGCAAATATAAGTCGAGTAATCTTTACTTAATTAATACAAAATTTTCTGGACGATTTCTTCAAGCGAAGGAGTCGTAACAACCAATAAGCCACTGCATATATATATATATATATATATATATATATATATATATATATATATATATATAATATATGTCTGCATATAATCATGGTAATAATATCCTGTGACCCAAATGAGTAAAGAAATGAGCTCGTAAAGAAATTTGTAAGGGTAAAGTATCTCGTAACGCACTTCTTACAAGAATTGAACAAACAGACATTGCAGCAGTCTCATACCTGTTCAGGCCAAAAAGGGGAAAAAGCGTAACACGACCGTAAAGAGAGAGAGAGAGAGAGAGAAAAAAAAATGCTGTGACTGCAGCGAGCGAGGAGAGAATCTGGAAGCAGAGGAAACGCAAGCGTGAATGAATGCACATAACGAGCAGCGTAATAGAAAGAGAAACCGCTCAGAGCAAACACGAGAGGACGATTCCAGCAATGCTCACATATGAGGCAGTATACACAGGGTTGAATTTTATGTTAAAAAATAATAATAAAACTACCGGCAGGATTTGCGACAAGGAGAGGACCCGAATCTTTGGCGAAAGCGATGTCAGGCTCACTACTGCGGCTCTTCCTAGACAAAGTGAAGGACACGAAACGCAAGATAAACACAATACCATTAATATCATGTACATTTCTTCATCTTAATCTTGTTGTATTTGTTGGCCACTTATTTCTTCGTTCATATAACGCTAGCGCGTTCGCCCACCATACAGATACACACACAAACTCCCCTGTCCCCCCCCCCCCCAAAACATACACACACACACATATATATATATATATACACACACACACACACATATATATATATATATATATATATATACACACTTATATATATATATATATATATATATATATATATAACTTTATATACTATATATAAATATATATATATAATTATTATAAACTTATATATATTATATCTATATATATAACTTATATATATATATTATATTATTATATATATATAATTATATATTATACTTATATAATTATTATATATAATATTATATAGATATAAAAACAAAAACAACAACACATAATCTGGAAGGAGTTTCGACCACAACAACAATAACAACACACATAATCTGGAAGCTGTTTCGCCTTTTATTTGTATATAATATCTAGTTATTTTTTAATCACCGGGTTTTTTGTCAGCTCTCAAAAGGACTACGTTTAAAAGCAAGTCTGATATGGCCTTCCTCTCCATCTGACTAATTACACAACGAATTGTTATCAATCGTAATAATATCTTTGCATGTTATTCCTCCTCGCCCATCAACAAGAAAGAAATGAAAAAAAAAGAAAGGCAAAGAAAACACCTCCTTTGCATTCTGGAGACCAGTCGCTCGTTCAAATGCCAGGAAACGCACAAGGTTATCATCTTTTGTCTTTTACCGATAGAAATGGAAATCAGGAGTTTCCGCTCTCTCAGAAAGTTACGCCGTCGGGGCAAAGCCAGTGCTCATTCCGGCCATTGGTTTTTAACTTTAAGGTCATTTGGCGAGATCAAGAGGTCATATCATATCTTATCCTCCTCGAGCTTCTTGCTATTCCGTTGTTCAGTGCCTTTTATTTCCTCCTCTCCCTACATAAAAGTTCATTACTATCATGAGCCTTTTGGGAAAGTGTCTTTGACTCAAGTTCTCTCTGGTTTAAATTCTGACTTATCTCAGTTTATTCTAATGACGGTTTTCTATTCCTTTCTTTAAAGGAGAATGAACGCGCGAGAATTCACTGAAAGAAGTGGCCTTGCAAGGATTTATTTTCATTTAGTGCAAATGACATGGAAATTTCTCAAGAGTAAATTCTCACAGTCTTACAGGAGATGCGATAAAAACGTGGTTAATATATTGCTACGTCTATAGAACGCCTCGCCTTCCCAGCCGAGTTTTAGTTATATTTAATTATAAAAGTAGCAGCCATGCCTTCTGAAGCGACTGTTGTTGGGAGAGTGGGTATGTCGTAGGAATGATATTTCCGGTCTTGACCGGCAAGCTTATGGGTTAGAGAGCAAGTCACAAGAGTAGCTAGGCTTCGAGATGGATTTTAGGGACTTCTACAATAAGACCTATTTTCCTTCCCAATTTGCTGGCGTTGTGTTTACCACCTTTCAGGCAATGCTCGAGGCGGTTTTTGGAAGCCCCCGTGATTCGAAAACAAGCAGTATCGATCTCAGTCGGCTGCGAGACGTGATCTCGGACAGAGGTCAAATTACCTGCCTTCCTTTAGGCCTACCCAGGGCGTGAGTGGCGCGCCGATGACCCAGGCCTCAGACAAAGGGGCCCCCATACTTTCCTACAAAGAGCCACATTTTCTTCAAAGGTCCACACTGAACACGACATCCAGGTACGTCTTGTGGAACAGCATATTGCCAGTCTCTCCCAACCTATTATCATTGTGATCCTCATACTCCCAATCAATTTCCAGCAACAAAACAAGGAATTCATCCCTTTGTTCCCTCTCACTGCTCATGGCCGCATGCTTCCCCTTGTGTGATCGTCCCAGACCAATGGAGTCATTGCATACTTCAGTGAAACCTTAAAAGTTCCTTCTCCCCAGTATTAGAGAATTAATTAATCAAAGCAAGAAGTCATTTTTTCCTTTTATCTCGTTTAATCTGGGATTCTTTTCCAGATTCCATGAGTCACGTGCCGTCTCTCTGCCGCAAGTGTGCATTAACCCAAGTGAATGAAAATCAGCTTGAATTGAATGAGACTATAAGCCCCAACGTGGGGGCAATATCATTTAACTTTTCTCCAGGCCAACACGGGCCTTTTTGTAAATAAATAGTTTTAAATGAAAATAACGAGCTGAGTTTTCTGGCGACCTTCCCTCTAAAGAAAGAAATTAATAACTAGCAGTTTACGGTAAGTTCAAGCAATTCCCTCTTGAAATCCCTCAATCATTTCTGTTTACGTATCTAGCTTCTCCACAAGGCCCTATATACGTAACATTGGCGACCTTGCCAGGATATGAACCTAGCTTGCTAAAAAAAAAGCTTGTAAATCGCGTTATCCGTTGTAAAACGTAAACTGTAAATTATTGTACAAAAAGTAAATCAAGCACACTTGCAGGGAAAGAAGACACACTGACTCACGGTAAGGTATTCCATTCATTAATATGATTATTTATAACCTATGTTAGCTTAAGGTACGTTAAGTATTTTTATTTAGAAGTGTTTTAAACAAATGTGAAGGTAGAAATATTATTATATTGTAACGGCCAGAGCGCCGAGCGAATTCTGTTATTTTATAAATCGCATTGTGCTCGTCGGACGAAACAGCACGTGTGCAGATAGATGCCAGAAAGGACCAGATCAAACTAGGAAGTGCTTTGCCAGGGTTTATTGCTGTATTAGAAAGCCTAGCTAGTTAGGAGTGTACTAATAGTTACGGCAAAAGAAGTGTACAATTCTTTTGTCTGTGATATGTTAGGGTTTTCATTTGTAACTTAGTTTTTCATTCCAAGTGTTGGTAACCGCTACCTCTCAGCTAATTCAGCTTAGCGCAACTTTTCGCGCCTGCGCGGTCTCAACCAGCCTTCGTTGTCGCTCACAGCGGCAGCCATGTTTTTATCCCTTTCAGAATTCTCTAAACCATTTAAGCAAAGTAACGTAAGTCTCAAAGTTTTAACGTAAATAATATCGATCTTGGTACTAGTATCTATCGTCCTGCCAGAAAAATTAACGTAATTCGCCTTGAATAAGAAAGTAGTATTTTGTGTTGTAAATTGCCTTCGCATTTACAGAGAATCAGCTGATTCGCCATCAATGCTAGCACACCGTGGTGCTAACTCACTCGCACGCTGAGCGAAAATTTCATTTCACTTAACGTAACCTCATTTACAATTGTTTGCTAACATCGTTTTAAAATCCTTA
This sequence comes from Macrobrachium nipponense, assembly GCF_015104395.2. Lineage (NCBI taxonomy): Eukaryota > Metazoa > Arthropoda > Malacostraca > Decapoda > Palaemonidae > Macrobrachium > Macrobrachium nipponense. The sequence goes on along the minus strand of NC_061099.1, from coordinate 48,139,023 downwards.
CCGTCATTTTTCACTTGTCCTTACGTAAAGTTAACGTAAATCTTAAAAGTAGAGTAAATTACAAGAATTGTTAACGTAAAACGCGTCTTTGTAAAATTCATATCGAAACGCAAATTATTTCATAAGCGCAAGCCGCTAACAATTAACGTAAACATCGTTCACCGCGAGCGCGTTATCATTTTTCATAAAACGTTTTCAAAAGCAATTCTTTCAGTAAACGTTAACGTAAGTAAATCATTTAACGCAAGTTGCGTCATATTAAACTAACATTAGTAGTTCAATTCAAATATAAGGGAGTTCATTCACATATCATTTTTCACCCTCTCCGAGAGAGAGAGAGAGAGAAAACCAGAACACAGTATTCACGAAGCCAAGAGTACTACATCTTACCATTAATTATAGCATGCAGAATTAACATTATTTTAGTCTCTTGTGTCTTTCATTTACACAGCGTGATACGTACACGCATGTGTCCATTGCAGTTTGCAAGCATTTATTTATTTCATTTATCGAGTACTTCAGCGAGGGACTGAGCATTTCTAGAATTTCCATTACCTGTCGTTGCCCGAGTGGTCTTTTCATTTTATTTATCACGAAAGACTTGCGTATACCGCAAGCACAATTCGCACAGTGTGCCACGCAAATTCATTACTTCCAGACAGGGAAGTCGTTACCAGTTTAGGACTGGCCACCACCAGTGCACGTCAAGGTAGTTATCATTTACAGTGCCACTAATTCTTGACACTGTTCATCGACTGGCTGCTGAAGTACTCCCACCTTTTACTTTCTCTCCTCCACCATTACACTCTGCCCCGAACAGAGTGCCATTTCACTTCGGTATACTTGAGTATACTGCGTGTAGTGTCCGGGACACACCAGCACGATACCAGTGCTCCAAGGAACGCCTCCATAAATGCCATTGCACCTGTACAGGCCGTACAGGTAGCCATTAAACCTGCGTGTCCGTCCTTACGAACGCCAAATAATTAGTGTGTCCGTGTACAAGGGTCAGTGATCCTTCGAACACTCAACAAGGGAACGCCTCCCAGAAGTGCCGCAATACCAGCCTAAGTGCTGACAAACCTGCGTGTCCTACCTTAGGAACGCCCAATTCATTAATGTCCGTGTACGAGGATCAGTGATCTTTCGGACCATGCTAAGGGAACGCCTCCCCAAAGTGCCGCAATACCAGCACTACTAGTGCTGCCCAAGGAACGCCTCCTCATAAGTGCCGCCGCACCTGTACAGAGTACAGGTAGCCTTTATACCTGCGTGTTCCGTCCTACGGAACGCTCATTCATTATAGAGTATCCGCCAGTTTTTGGATCATTGAACCAAGGAACGCCTCCTCATAAGTGCCGTGCACCTGTATTGGGACCTACAGGTAGCCCCTTCCAGCGTCTCCCAACTTAGGAACGCCCTTAAGTGTGACGTACGCCGTACACTCCATTTGATTTTTTCACCTCTTTAGAAGGTGCCAATCCAGAAGTGCCACCAACTTACGGGACACTTACCCAAGTGCCACAGAGCACCCAGTCTTCTCAGACTTTTCTCTACCACGTCGCAGAACACCTTTCCAAGTGAGTGCCACTTTCCACAGTAGGCACTCCTATTCCATCCGTACCCTTCCTGGCCATATTTTCATTTTCATCAGAGCCTCTACTTGAGCCTAAGGGAAATGTCTTCCCCTGCTTCCCGCGACTTCTTTGCCGTAGAGCTCGAGAGCTCCGAGTCCTCTAACTCTGGGCAAGGAGGCTGGTTACACTGGACCAGCACTAGACCAGTGGATAAAGGCGCAGCAGGCTGCCGCGCGCCTGCAAGAAAGGAAGAAAGGGAAAACCAGAGAAAAGCCGGAGAAGCAGAGAGAAAAGAAAGAGAAGCAGAAAGGAAGGCAAGGGAAGAGGAGCGAAAGCATGAGCTCGCTCTCAAGGAGAAGGAACTCGACATCAAGCGGGAGAAGGCCCGTAAGGAGAGTATCCTAGCTCAAGCCACTCTGCCAGCTTCCAGCCCTACAAAACCCACTGTCTCTCTTAGTCCCGCCGTCTCTGGTCAGCCTGACATCCTTTCGATTTGCGAGCCTGGTCCTGATCCAGTGCCCGAGATAGAAATTTCTTCCGCACCATCTCAGCCGCTTACCACTTTACCGCCTACCTCCTCCCCCTTTGGAAGAGGTAAGCCCCACCCAGTTGACCCCGGACTTGTTTCCGAGGTGATCCAACAGAGGACGTTTCACCTGTGTCAGAGCAACCCTGCCAGCCTTGGTGACTCCACAGATTCGCAACCTGTGGGGCCATCTCGGTCTTATCATCCAGTGCCACGGAAGAGGTTCTGGAACACGTTCTGCCGAGACTGTGGCCGCAAGGGTCACATGTCTGCCAACTACGGAGGGTGCGCAAATTTTAATATTCCTGCCATCGCAATGGCCGTCACCAATACCTTCTTCTCTAGGACCCCCAGCTAAGGGCCCTATAACCGTCGCACCCCTCCAAAGCCATTATCAGCCAAGCCACGTCAGAGCCTACGACGACTCTGGCGCTCAAATCTCCCTGATACGGGAAGACCGATCCCCCGAGGGGGGCGAACGTCGATAGACGTCATTTAATCACCATCGAAGGTATCAACCATATCAAGCTGATCCTTCCGACCGTCCAATTGAGGGTCACCAGACCTCACTTTTCCAGAATTTGTACCTTGCAGTTGCAAGCTACATTCCAGGAGGTTACGACCTCCTCCTAGGGCAAGACTGAAGTCTCCCTCGCATTCCAAAAAGCCTAGGGGTCCTAACCCCCACAACAACTCACTCCAAAGCAAGGAGTCATCGCAATTCTCTACTTCCTCCAGGAAGTACGTCCACCAACAGTCTCCCCCGTTACCAAGGAGGGAGATTGACCATTCACAGTTCCGTTGCAAAACCTGCAACGTAATAGGGCACTCCCACGAATTGGCCTAGGTGCCCTAGCCCGACTATCAGCAGCGGGACACTGTCCATGTTCCACAAGGCCTAGCCTTCAACCAGAGACAGGAGCCTCTGTCTCCCATTTCCAAGGGCACGCTGAGAGGTATTGCACCTCCGGTACCCGCCACAGGTCCAGTCGACCTCAACTCTCTGCCGTGCCACTTGGCAGCACTGAGCAGTACCAAGCTCCGTCCAGACTGGACGTAGAGCACCACCGAACTTGACCTCTGCGCCTGGCCCCGAGCTAGCGCCGGCGCCTAAACCTTATCAAGGATCCTCCTACAGGAGATCCTCCAAACAGGCATGGAGCTTACCACAGCCCATGGCCAATCACTAGTTTCCTTCTTCTTCATCCTTACCACCTCTGTCGCCCGATGAACCTCCGGCAGACCTTACCTTTTGTACCTCCTCTGGAAAAACCAGGAACTGCCCGACCAGGAGTCAGCCTGGAGTTTTTCCCCTCACGACGGTTGTCGCAGCAGCCGGAGTGAGGGCCTCCCCTGCAGTAGGTTCCACCTCTACGACGGTTGCTACAGAGACCGAAGTAGGGTGTTCTCCTGAAATCTTTCAGGCTACCACTGGCTCTGCTCCTGCCGGCGTTTCTGGCCCTTCCCCAGAGTCGGTGCCTCCGTCTACTCCTAGGACTGGTATAGCCAGGTCCTGGAGGAATAAGAAGAAGAAGAAGAAGGGACGTAAACCAATCTTAACAAACTAACACAAAAGAGCCACATGCTCTCCTTGACACCTGTGCCCGAGGTACAGTGTCCGCATTCATTTGCAGAATGATCCTGGCACCTACCCAGAGAAGGTAGCCAGCCTGATCTCTGCCAGTAGCACTAACCCTCTAACCCCTAGCCATTGTAATACTAACCCTCACTTAAATATAATTACCTCATTGCATTTCCCTCCTGGTAAATTAACCACTCATCATCCCCACACGCATCATTACCTCTCATTATGTATTTTAACAGTTCCGTCGCTGAACTACTGCTGTGCGTACCACACTCTGGAATGATTGCGTCTTCATTTAACTGTATTGAGTATGGTTAGGGCTAATGATTTAGTACCAGGGCATTAGGTTAGTAGCAAGTAGAATTTTCAAGTAACCTTATCTAGGGGTAGAGTAGACTGTCGTCACAAGACAACCTGTAGTTATTATTAGGCTAGACTACATCATATATTAAGTTAGTACACTTAGCATCTTTGCCTATAAGTTAGGTAGGCCATTGTAGTCAGCCGTATCGCTGCTCAAAAAACTTCAAGTTAGAGTAGGAGAACTGGGTTGTCGAGGCGATCAACTTATTTAAGCCAAGACCTTCACGCCCGCCAAAGGGAGTGAAGAATGCCTTTCTTAAACAGGGGGTGGGAGCTGCTACGTCTATAGAACGCCTCGCCTTCCCACCGAGTTTTAGTTATATTTAATTATAAAAGTAGCAGCCATGCCTTCTGAAGCGACTGTTGTTGGGAGAGTGGGTATGTCGTAGGAATGATATTTCCGGTCTGACGGAAGCTTAGGGTAAGAGAGGCAAGTCACAAGAGTAGCTAGGCTTCGAGATGGATTTTAGGGACTTCTACAATAAGACCTATTTTCCTTTCCCAATTCTGCTGCGTTGTGTTTACCACCTTTCAGGCAATGCTCGAGGCGTTTTTCGGAAGCCCGTGAATTCGAAAACAAGCAGTATCGATCTCAGTCGGCTGCGAGACGTGATCTCGGACAGAGGTCAAATTACCTGCCTTCTTTTAGGCCTACCCAGGGCGTGAGTGGCGCGCCGATGACCCAGGCCTCATACAAAGGGGCCCCCATACTTTCCTACAAAGAGCCACATTTTCTTCAAAGGTCCACACTGAACACGACATCCAGGTACGTCTTGTGGAACAGCATATTGCCAGTCTCTCCCAACCTATTATCATTGTGATCCTCATTCTCCCAATCAATTTCCAGCAACAAAAGGAATTCATCCCTTTGTTGTTCCCTCTCACTGCCTCATGGCCGCATGCTTCCCCTTGTGTGATCGTCCAGACCAATGGAGTCATTGCATACTTCAGTGAAACCTTAAAAGTTCCTTCTCCCCAGTATTAGAGAATTAATTAATCAAAGCAAGAAGTCATTTTTCCTTTTATCTCGTTTAATCTGGGATTCTTTTCCAGATTCCATGAGTCACGTGCCGTCTCTCTGCCGCAAGTGTGCATTAACCCAAGTGAATGAAAATCAGCTTGAATTGAATGAGACTATAAGCCCCAACGTGGGGGCCAATATCATTTAACTTTTCTCCAGGCCAGCACGGGCCTTTTTGTAAAAAATAAATGTTTTAAAGTAACGAGCTGAGTTTTTCTGGCGACCTTCCCTCTAAAGAAAAAAAGAAATTAATACTAGCAGTTTACGGTAAGTTCAAGCAATTCCCTCTTGAAATCCCTCAATCATTTCTGTTTACGTATCTAGCTTCTCCACAAGGCCCTATATACGTAACAATATTCCTAGGAATATCAAATATCAGACAAATCTTCAATCTTAGTTTGACAATTCTTGCGAACAGTCGTGCCAATATAAACAAGTAAAAAAATGCGTTGAAGTTTCTACGGCGTAATCGAGTTTTCCGTCCAACGTATAATGCTGTACAAAACCATCAACTATTGACCGGCAGCTCTCCAGTTGCTCACCGATGCGGTAGAGTGAGGGTGTGGCTCCGGAATGAGCTGCCAGGTGCACGACTGATGGCTAAATTTAACCTTAAGTACAAAAAAAAAAAAAAAAAAAAAAAAAAAACGAAAAAAAAAAAAAAAAAAAACCACTAAGGCTTGAGGGTTGCAATTTGGTGTGTTTGGTGATTGGAGGGTGGATTATCAAAATACTAATTTGCAGCCCTCTAGCCTCAGTAGTTTTTTTTCTTTTCTTTATAAACTACTAGAATCTTGCTGAATGTTGCAAGCAGACTTTACAAAACATCTAATCTTCAGCCTCACTAGACCAGATTAATTAAAACCCTGTCACTGAATTTAATTCGTTTGGGAGAATTCCCTTGTTTGTGAATGATCAACTTGACAGTTTGGCTGAAGAGGATCCAGATAGGATTTGTCATGGGAAGTTAAAAAAAAAAAATAGAAAATAATAGAGGAAATAACGATAGAAACAGCCTACTATAAATGCAAAGCTAGATTTAAACGAAATAAAGTAAGAAAGACAAGAAGGAAGAAGGAAGGAAGGAAGGAAGGAAGGAAGGAAGGAAGGAAAGAAGGAAGGAAGGAAGGAAGGAAAGAAAGAAAGAAACGAGAGAGAGAGAGAGAGAGACATGGCAGAAGCGCAAAGGCTTAAGCTTAACAAATTCCCTGGTTCAGGTGTTGCAGATGTTTTCTTAATGAGATAATTAGATCAGTGAGTTTCCATTTCAGACTCACGTTGCAGTTATTCCATGTCATTAGCAGCACTTATGATTTCTCCCTCCTTCCAGCTGCCTCCTCGTGATCATTTTATCCTCGTCATGACTCGACGAGTTTTGTGATGCAGGATTTTCAAGTGAAATATTTCCTGTATTTCTTCGCAGCTTTCATTTTTATTCATTTGCACTTGCTCCAACGTCGCCAGTTGAACTGATCAGTTTGAGTACATCCTAGTTTAACCAGAACCACCGGAGCTGATTAAACAGCTCTTTCTAGGGCTGGCCGGAAGGATTATATATTTTTTTTACGTGGCTAGGAACCAAATGTTTTTGTTTGTATGGTGTTTTTAAGTTGCATGGAACCAGTGGTTATTCAGCAACGGGACCAAAGGCTTTACGTGGCTTCCAAACCACGTGGAGAGTGAACTTCTGTTACCAGAAATACACATCTCTAACTCCTGAATGGAATGGCCGAGAATCGAACTCGCCACCACAGAGGTGGCAGACCAACACCATACTGACCACGCCACTGAGGCTTTGCTGGGAACCAACTAGTTATTCAACAACGGGACCTACAGTTTATTGTGGGATTCGATCCACATTATATCGAGAAATGAATTTCTAATCATCAGAAATAAATCCCCCTGGTTCCGCGTTGGAAGCAGCGGGAAGCGAACTCGGGGTACTGATGATGGTAATGATAATGATGAGGGCTACTGATAATGATAATGATAATAATAGGGGATGATAATAAATAATGATGATCAAGTTACTGATAAGTATTATATTAAGGTTACTTCATATATAATGTCTCCACATTGGTTCATTGTTAGCTAACTGTTACTCTGACGGCAGTTCAAGTCTTGAGATCTGTATGTTGCAATCATAGTTACCCCATGCGATTCGTATCACCTGTCAGGTCACCTTTTCCCACATTTGATTTGTAGAAATCGGTAATCCTGGAATTGTCTGGTTCTGTGATTACATCTTTCTCGATCTCTGGAACTCTTTATCTTTATAGTTTTCCTGTAAAAGAAAACTATTGAGATGGCTATTTTTCTGTTCGGCCTCAGACCTTTAAAAACTAGTGAGGCTAGAGGGCTACAAATTAGTAGGTTGATCATCCACCCTCCAATCATCAAACATACCAAATTGCAGCCCTCTAGCCTCAGTAGTTTTTATTTTATTCAAGGTTAAAGTTAGCCATGAGAGTGCGACTGGCACCGCTATAGGTACCAAAACACCAGCCACCAGCGTATTGTGGCTAAAAGTCTCATGGGCCGCTGCTTGGAGTTTCATGGAGTGTGGCTGAGTTTCATTCAGCGTTATACGATGTACAGAAAACTATATTACGCCGAAGAAACTGCATTTTTTTTCATTTGCTTTCTAACAAATCGTTTCAACATTTAAGAGGCGACATTTCTATCATTTATTCGTTTATTCTCCTTTGTCTAGTTTCCTTCGGTGGGCAACAAAAGGACGTAACCCTAGCTTTTACTCCGGGAGTGAAGGTAAGAAAACTTCATTATACGAAAGAAAGGCGTCAGAGCGCCAAAAACAAAGCCAAGAACTTCTTCTTCTTCTTCATTTTAGCAGGAGATCTGGCTTCTTTTACCGGACCCAAGAGCTACTATGGATGAATGAACAAGAGTTGACGGTCCTAACAAAGTATTGCAGATTATACATTATTGCTTTTCTCTTCTCTCATTTTCCTCTTTTAGTTCATCATCATAATTTATCATCACCAACAGAAAGTGTCCTTTAATTGAAGAACATTTTATGTTCTCGATTGTAGATTAATAAAACGATTTCTCGTCAAATAAAATAAAATCCTAATACTTCATATCATTCTGGAATAGTATAGTACACTCTATTCCTAGAACCTAGCTAACTTTTTTTATATACAGCAATTCTACCACATTGCGAAATCATTTTTAGTACCGCTCCATGACTTGCGTCATCTCCACTAATTAGCCTTCAGCAACGAAAAAAAAACGCAGCTCTAATGATACAAACATTTCCATAAACATTTATCATTATGAGTCTCACATTACATTCATATACACAAACGACATGAATCAACCTTTCTATAGCCAATTCACTTAAGGTAGATTCTTGGATGAGCCCTATGCTTACGAGACATTTGTTTGTCGACCGTTGATTGGCTGGTAACGGGAGGTAATCAGCTCCCAGCCAATCAGCGGCCGCCAAACAAACATCTCGCAGGCATAGGGCTCACCCAAGAATCTACCTTAAGTGAACCTGCTATAGTAGGCTACCCAAACCCTCTCTCGAAAATGGAGGACAGTCCACGACGAGAGTCCGTCGTCGCGTTTTAAAGTCAGTAGCAAACGCTGTTGGAAACTGGAAGGTGGAATTCGAGAAAAGGGAAATGGAAGCCCAATCCGTATAAACAGCGAAGACGAGAAATGATTGAGATCAGCGGAGCGTTTTAGGTAAAAGCACAAGTGGTCGGAGAAAGCCTTTGTGTCAACTCCCAGCGGGTAATTAAAAGCAATGGCCTCATGCAGAGAGAGAGAGAGAGAGAGAGAGAGAGAGAGAGAGAGAGAGAGAGAGAGAGATGTTTGTTTTTTGTGCTATATCTTCTAGGGAAAACGTCTTGGTTTGAGGTTCTCTTTGCCTTTAATTCCACTGCTTTTCGCTTGCTTGGGGAGTAAGCCTACAAACTACTTTGTTGTTGGTTGTTGTTGGGGGTACGAAAGCCTAAAAAGGTCTGGAAAGGCGTTTTGTGTTGAGTTACAGATACAGGACTTATAGGATAGGATATTTATGATTTATTTATTAGAATGAAAAAGTAAAAAATAAATATGTGTATGCTAAAAAGTACAAAAAAAATTATTTCTAATAAAATATAGCGTATTTATTTTAATTTTCGTTGGTGAAACAAGGCTCTATTTGACTGCAGATTTTAGCACATTTTTATTTAATTAAGTTAGGAATATGTTTACAATTTATGAGGGAGGGGAAAATCTTCCACGCGTCCAGAGTAAGCTGGAGGTCGGATCACGCGTTGTCCTCATTAAGCCTTTCGAGCAATTCACAGATCACAGTTCAAAATTGTTTTTGCCTTTTACACGTACTTATATATGTGGGAATTCGGGCCGTTTAATTTCAATAGATGAACTCAAAAGATCGCTTCTAAAATGAGCGAACAAAATGTCAGTCAGAATTTTCCTTTTTTTTTTTCATATCCTCACGACGAATGAGGGACGACGTACATTTTCATATCCGCCTCACAGTAACAAAATAGATGAACTCAACTTAGTTTATTCTGGTAATTTTATTGGAAAAAAAAAACAGTTTACTGTTAGAATTAACCCAGATGCACGGGGATGCTCATTAATAAATTACTAACTTGAATCATTGTTGAATCGATTTTACTAAATATTAGGTTCACTAAAAAAAATTTTTTAAATTATATTTTAACTCTGATAAAATAGAAACAAGGATAAAGCCATTACAGTTGTGACCAGTATCAGTTCTCTACGCTTCCTGAACCTAAACTGCAAAGGAACTTTGTAAACCTTGAAGATTTATGTTTATATAAAGTAAAGCAGCTTTTTTACCGGAAGATTGCGCACGAGAATAAGAAATAATCAAATAAAAACATTTTACGAAAGGATCCAGGACGTTAAACTGGCTGAAAAGCCGGCTCAAGACGCAAAGCACAACGAACATATGAATAAAACACAAAGGCAGAAAAGGAAATGAGAAAATGTCACGGGCAATGGATAATAGACGGGATGCGCGAGGATGCATGTTGCAAAAAACGCAACGATGCATTGTGACAGTGAGACAACGGAAACATTTCGAAAACGGTGCTAAGCTCGCAAGAGCGGTTCTTGGGAAACAGCAAAAATATGAGAAAAATATCATAAATATCTCCTGCATGTTCCTTACATTTTGATCTTTATCTTTTTCTGATCGGCCGCACACACACACACACAACTACATGTGTGTGTGTGATTGTGTTTGTGTATTTGTGTATGAGCGCGCATGCGTGTGTTCACTCTATATAAACTCTAGCTTTCTCCTACAGCTTCACTGACCATACATCCTTTCGTTATATAACACGGTGCATGTACATGTCCACACATTTTCGCAGCAATCCCATTAATTAAAGAAAAAAACGTGACCTGGAAAGAACCCTTTATACTCTAAGTAGTCCAGTAGCTTGCTCTAACGCCGGGGAATTCGCAAAGTAATTCTCTTTTGTCTTTCCTGATAGAAATGGCGATCGGGATGTTCCTTCCTTTGGGGAGAGATCGCCCGGTAATCCCTGATAGTTACTGGGCAGGGGTAAGACAATACCATTTCCAGTTAATGGTTTTTAACTTTCAGGTCATTTGGGAAGATCACGAGGTCATATTAAACCTGATTTGCGAACTTCTTGCCGTTCCTTTGTTCAATGCTGACGGGCGATTGTAACGATTTCTTTCTTTTTTCTCTCTCTCCTTAGATAAAAGTTAATTACCATGACCCTTTTCATTGTTTGCTCCTCTGCTAGGATTCCTCCCTGACTTCAAGGATTGGTCATTTGCGCTGCCTTCTTCACCGCCTTCTCTCCCCGTTTTCTCGAAAGGAGAAAGGCGTCTGCACAATACACGGGCAAATATATGTGAAATTTTAAATTACGGGAGGACATGTTGAACACTAACTTGACATCACAATCTTATTCTTCTCCTCGGGGTCATTACTTCAAGATATCATCGCTTTTCTTAGAAAGCTGTCGAAGGAGGAAACAAAGCAACAGCGGTTCATAATCGCGGACCTTTTTAACCTACCAGAACCTGAGATGTAGCAAATAGGTTTCAAGGTAACAGGCTGAGTTTCCGAAATACAGACTGAGCTAAAATCTCTTGTCTATACTCTGTTTTTTTTTCCATCTGTCCATCCGCCTGTGGTGTTTTCGTATGGTAACACTGCGTCCCGGGCTTTAGATAGTTAAGCTATGTGTAAGTTTTAGGTAAATAAAAGGATATCTGGGTGTACATTTGCAACTGAAAAGTGTTTTAATAATTTACTGTATGCGAATTACACCGTTAATATTCAAAATAGGATATTATTTAAAACCCGGGACACAGTGTTACCATGCGCAAACACTACAGGCGGATGACAGATGGAAAAAAACAGAGTATAGACAAGAGATTTTAGCTCAGTCTGTATTTCGGAAACTCAGCCTGTTACCTTGAAACCTATTTGCTACATCTTAGGTTCTTAGGTTAAAAAGTCATATCAGAAGAAAATTAAGTACAATAACGTTAGAAATAAAAGTGGCTCTAATATGTTGGTGCTGCTGTGGTGGAGGCTGCAAACGTACAAGTGACCAATTCCGAAAAAAAATTAGTATTAACGATTTTAAAGCCAAAGGCGAGACGACGGAATCTCTGGGAGGTCAAAGAACAAATACAGTGAGTGGCCATAATTATAGAAGGACTTTATTAACACTTTACAAAAGATGGAAAACGCTCTGACGAAAACCGGACTCCAGGCTGCTGAATCCTTTGAAGTCCTCATAAATCCGAGCTATTCAAAGAGTAGTTGTCTGGGTTTTACTCTGAATGACTGAGAACAAATTTCTATAAATGTTACAGTAAGATTGTGAAACCAGGGTTTTCAAGAAGTCCCTGAAGTTTTCAGAAAATTCGTGAAATCATCAATTCACTTAGGGACACTTGATACCCGAGGAGCTGGTACTAAACAAGGCGAAACAGCGTAGATTAATCACTGCTTCGCCATCTACAAATGTCCGTAAGTGATTTGGTGATTTCACGAATTCTCTGACGGGAAATCACCAATTCACTTAGGACCATTTGATCCCCGAGGGGCTATAGTAGATTCACATCAACGGTGCATTTGATGTCTAGGTCATTCCCTTACGATGTTCCTGGAAACTCTCAGTCTCTCGAGAATGTTCACATAAGCAGGACGTATGTTCCACGTCTCCTGAGGGTACTTTTGAAAGACGTATCCCTCAGGATTGGTGGAACATAGATCCTACCCATGTGAACCCTCGAGAGAGACTGAGAGTTTCCAGCCCTGTGATTGGCTTATCAACAGCCAATCAGGAGCGTCGTAAGGGACTGGCCAAGACATCAAATGCACCGTTGATGTGAATATACTATAGTACTAAGCAAGGCGAAACAGTGTAGATGAATCAGTTTCGCCGCCTTTAGTACTAGCCCCTCGGGCTAATTCCCTGAAAAATTCAGGGAATCCGTGAAATCCCTGGTTTCACAGTCTTACTCTAACAAAAACACCATGAACCTTTTTCTGCGACAAATTCCCCCTAATTCAGCCATAGCAGTTACAGAATTTATACTGAACGAAAATTCTCGCCAAGCATAAGACTGCTGACAAAGCACTATCGTACATTACACGGGCTTCCGCCAGTATAATCCTAAGTTAACATTTGCAAGGCAAAATGCGCATCCACCAAAGTCTTTTACTGATATACCGGATAAATTATAAGGAGAGAATTATTCTAAATCTCTGACGTTCCCGTGATATTATTTCTTGTCTCGTGCAGTTTCATACCGTCCATGAACAACATTTATCTTACTCTAGTGACCGGGATGAATTTCATTCAGTTTCCTCACGTGTAACTAACTGAATCACGGACATATGGTACGTGATGCATAGATAAATAAAGGCAAAATCCCAGGCCTTAGCACCGGTCCGTTGCTTCACTTTCCTTAGTGGATTTTCCCTTTATCAGTATGCTTAAAAGAAACGTATGAAATTCTATAATGAATTTATCATTTAATGGTATAAATGTTATTCTAGCTTGAATTACATTGAGTTAGAATTGTGAAAAGAACATTTGGAAAGACCATCGTCGTACCTAGCTAATTCATTTATACTTAAGAATTATACTTGGATAGTGCTTGTATTCCCCATACGGGCTTTTAAATGTTTTGTTTTCGACATTTTTTAAAAGGATGCAGTGCGATGATTATACATATTCCATGCACTCATATATGCATAAATTGTTTGCAATTAATAGAAAATTTTGCGTCTGATCTTGTTTGTTTTGATTTTGTAATGCGTGACTGAATGCAATAATTCAAATGTTTTCAGTTTCATCCTATAGTACAACTAAGAAATTATTAGCAGAACTGGATACTGATTTGAACTACCTCGCTATGCAAGCGGCATAGACAGACCTCTCCTTAGTAATACAAGGATTCTATAAAACCTTTCACTAGAATCCCTATCTCTGTAAATCTGAGGTAAATACCTCTGGAAACTGGAAGGGGGGAGGAGGTGGATCTTCCCTAGACGGTGACGGTCCCAAGGGTTTTCGCTGGTCGTTATCTAGGTCTAGTACAAGGTCTTGGTCTAGTATTTCTTGGGGGTCATCATCTTTACGATATCTACAGTCTTTTGTTTATGTTGCTACGGTCATCCCCAACGGGCTTGTACTAAAGAGACCGAAAGGTGGATACTATAGACTGGATTAAAACTCTTGGGGGTCACTATCTATGATTTTTTTTTTTTGTTTTTTTTTTTGGGGGGGGGGGGGGTGGGGGGGGGGGGGGGTAGGCGGGGAGGAGGGTGGAGGGTCCGAATCAGTGGAGAGTTTTTTGGGCGTAAGAGCACATGTGGTCGGCGGCGCCTTTGAGTCAACTGCCAACAAGGTAATAAAAAGCAATGGCCACTTATACAGAGAGAGAGAGAGAGAGAGAGAGAGAGAGAGAGAGAGAGAGAGAGAGAGAGAGAGAGAGAGAGAGAGAGAGAGAGACTTTCGAAGCGGAAAGCACTGCATTTAAGATAAGGGAAAAGACCGAACGAACATATGAGCGGAACCTGAGCATTAATCTTGGAGACTAATGAAACGGCTCAGTCCTAGACTTTGAAATAAAAGATCTTCACTTGCTTTACGCTCAGCAATTCTCTGGAGGCTACGAAGACACCCCGGGAGAGAGAGAGAGAGAGAGAGAGAGAGAGAGAGAGAGAGAGAGAGAGAGAGAGAGAGAGAGAGAGATTCAGATCCACACTAATTTCCAATCATTTGCTCCTTGGATCATAATGAATCTTGAGAGACAGACAACGAAACAAACCCAAAACCTAACTTTCATAATAATAATAATAATAATAATAATAATAATAATAAGAAGAAGAATAATAATAATAATAATGGACTTCTGCCATTCAAAACTATTGTCTCTCTCTTAATTTTTGCAGTAAATTTTATCAGTGAAAGTCAGCCGATTGCAGAGGTTACACTGAAAGGAAAAGGCATGTAGTTAAGAGAAAATTAAGGCATGATCCGACCTCCAGCTTACTTGGGGCGTGCGCTAAAACCTATGGTCAAATAGAGCGTTGTTTCACCAACGAAAAGTAAAATAAATACGCTATATTTTATTGGAAATCACTTTTCTGTACTGTTTAACATGCACATTATTTATCTTTTACATTTTCATCTAATAAATACATCATAAATATCCCATCCTAAAACTCCTGTATCTTTAACTCAACGCAAAACAACTTTTTTAGATCTTTTCGAGCTTTCCACCACAACAACAACAACAACAACAAATTAGTTTGTAGGCTTATTCCCCAAGTAAGCGATAATAGAAGAGAAAAATTATAGCACCTGATGCTTCCATTCAAATAACTAGCAAACACAATGTATAATGAAATTATGTATGAACATAAAGTGACTAAGTCTACGGGCGTAACCACCCTCGTTTCACAGGCACAACCAGCTCCATTTCAGGGAATCCCTTCTCACCCCCACCCCCTTCGGAGGGAGGGAGGTAGGATGAAACCCCATTATAAACCATCTTAGGGGCCCCCACTATAGTCCTGCCAAGTTTCATGCCCATCAGACCAGCCGTTTGGCCATGACTGAATGACAGACGGACGGACAGACATTACGCCCATTATATTAAGATATAATATGAAACTGGAAAACGAAATATTAATCCGAACTTCGTTCAATTTTTCTCTTCTCGTTATGGGGTCACCTCGGCCTTAAAACTGAACACCTGCTTCATGTCAATTAGTGAGATGGGGTGAAATATACAACATTCGGTCCAGATATTTCGCCATTTTAACTTAGTGACTGAAATGTGGCTTATAGTGGCACTGACGCTTTACAAAATGATGTATTATTATGGGTATTATTATCCAGGGAGAAGTGATATTCATGTATCTTAAGGCCTTTAAGAAGAGTATGAATGCTCCCCTAGGAAGCTTTGGCACTCTCAGGCCATGAAATAAACAACAGCAATAAGTATTGGAAACATTTCCATTACCACTTATTTTAATAGGGGTTATAATATATTAATAATAATAGGAGAAAGAGACCAGCAGACAAAATTCCTGCTAATATTTCATTCTATTCACATGTAAAAAATATGTACATAACAAGAATAAAACAGTAGCAGAGATTTCATCATCTGTCCTTTTTCTCTTGTTATCAAGTGGAATGTGAATGGACGTCGACTTTCATCAATAATAATAATAACGACAAGGGCCGAGAAATGATTGTGCACAATAAAATGGTTTATAGGAAGAGCATAAATAGTCCACCAGAATCCCCGAAATTCATCAATGCAGAGGAGCAGCAGCAGCAGCAGCAGTAGAACCAGTTATGACGAACCGTTTGGGAGGGAAAATATATTATTAAATGATAAATGCTTAAACTCGATTTTCGACTCTGCTCCCAGAACTGTTTTGATTTGCGCGCGTCGCACTTTTCGGCAGAATATTGGAAAGCAAAACCAATTACAAATCATGATCAGTCTGTACCTATCTCCCCTGAAATTGACGAGTCGGGATTTACGTATTTCCTCCCATCGGACGGAGGACGAAGGGAAATGACACGGGATTAAGCAGAGAGGAGGTTTGCTGATGCCTTCGACCGCGGCCAAATGATTTTCCACCCACGGCCGCTCTATTATTTCAAGAACATATTCCAGGGGATTTTTTCTTTCTTTCTTTCGCGTGGTCCAGCTGCTTTCCATATGACGAGCGGATTATTTCTCTGATTTGACTGCAGTTTTAGACATGAAATTTTAAATGCAGGTTTCTTTTTTTTCCACATCCATTTACGATTATAGCTGCATCATTGCAATTCTTGGTTGATTAGTTTGATCATTGTGGTAACTGTTTGTTTGTCTGTATGGTGTTTTACGTTGCATGGAACCAGTGGTTATTCAGCAACGGGACCAACGGCTTTATGTGACTTCCGAACCACGTCGAGAGTGAACTTCTATCACCACAAATACACATCTCTAGCACCTCAAATGGAATGCCCGAGAACCGAACTCGCGGCCACCGAGGTGGCAGGTCAACACCATACCGATCACGCCACCGAGGCGCTGATGAACGTGAGAGTGAGTCTGAACGCGTCTCTAAAACGTCATCTCCCGTTGTGACACCAAGAGTTTCTTTTCACTTGGAAAAGTCTTTGTTAAAGAGACGATCACAATTTATCTGAGTGACTCCCAATTAGTTTTTTTCCACTCGACTTTCAAGGTGAGGAAAACTTGATTAGAGAATCCATGCTCAAAGTACATACTAGGTTTGAGGAGTAAGACTTCCAACTTCATCCCATTTACACAAATCAATTGCAATCTTGGTTCTTGTTTCCTTAATAATTTTTGCAGTCACATCGTCTTTACAATAAACAAGTACAATATGCGACGACGAAAAAACCAGTTTTCTGTATAGCGTATAATGCTGAATGAAACTCTCAGCCGCAGCCTATGAAACTCTCAGCTGCGGCCTATGAAACTCTCAGCTGCAGCCTACGAAACTCTCAGCCACAGCCTATGAAACTCTCAGCCGTGGCCTATGAAACTCTCAGCTGTGGCCTATGAAGCTATCAGCCGCGGCCTATGAAACTCTCAGCTGTGGCCTATGAAACTCTCAGCTGCGGCCTATGAAACTCTCAGCTGCGGCCTATGAAACTCTCAGCCGCGGCCTATGAAACTCTCAGCCGCGGCCCATGAAACTCTCAGCTGCGGCTAGAAAACTCTCAGCTGCGGCTATGAAAACTAGCTGCAGCCTATGAAAACTCTCAGCCGCGGCCTATGAAACTCTCAGCTGCGGCCTATGAAACTCTCAGCTGCAGCCTATGAAACTCTCAGCCGCGGCCTATGAAACTCTCAGCCACAGCCTATGAAACTCTCAGCCGCAGCCTATGAAACTCTCAGCCGCGGCCTATGAAACTCTCAGCAGCGGCCTATAAAACTCTCAGCCACAGCCTATGAAACTCTCAGCCGCGGCCTATGAAACTCTCAGCAGCGGCCTATGAAACTCTCAGCCACAGCCTATGAAACTCTCAGCAGCGGCCTATGAAACTCTCAGCCTCGACCTATGAAACTCTCAGCAGCGGCCTATGAAACTCTCAGCTGCGGCCTATGAAACTCTCAGCTGCGGCCTATGAAACTCTCAGCCACGACCTATGAAACTCTCAGCAACGGCCTATGAAACTCTCAGCCACGACCTATGAAACTCTCAGCAGCGGCCTATGAAACTCTCAACCGCGGCCCCTGAAACTCATGGCCCGGTGGTGCCCTGTGTTGATGGCGCCTATAGCGATGCCAGACGCACGATCAAGACTAAATTTTACCTTAAATAGAACAAAAACTACTGAGGCTAACGGGCTGCAATTTGGTGTGATTGATGTTTGTTTGTTTGTATGGTGCTTTTACGTTGCGTGGAACCAGTGGTTATTCAGCAACGGGACCAACTGCTTTACGTGACTTCCGAACCACTTCGAGAGTGAACTTCTATCACTAGAAATACACATCTCTCACTCCTCAATGGAATGGCCGAGAATCGAACCCACGACCACCGAGGTGGAACGATTGGAGGGTGGATGATCAACATACCAATTTGCAGCCTTCTAGCCTCAGTAGGTTTTATGATCTGAGGGCGGACGGAGCGACAAAGAAAAAGCCATCACAATATTTGTTCTCTTACATTGCACTAAAACGGCTATTAGATCCATCGAATCCTACGAATTATCTAACGTATGTGTGTGTGTGTGTGTGTGTGTGTGTGTGTGTGTGTGTGTGTGTGTGTGTGTACAGGCGGATAACTATTAATATAATCACGAGGAACAGTGGCTTAAAACTTACCAAAGCGTTGTCTTTTTAGTGTCGGGAAACTTGAGAGATTACGCCCAGGATCTCATTAAATATCATTAAAAAAAGAAAAAGAAAAAAAAAACAGCCAGCCTCAGCCCAAGGAAGACAAGCCCCAAAAGCATGATTATTAATATCATGATTTTTACATCTTCACATTTTACAGACTTTTTATACAAATATTTTTCTTCCTCTTTTGATGTATAAGATTTCATGAGGATCAACGGCCGTCAGGATGGCAAACTTTTGGGTCATTATTACTTTCCACAGGGTTGTTTATATGAGGATTTTAGAGAGAGAGAGAGAGAGAGAGAGAGAGAGAGAGAGAGAGAGAGAGAGAGAGAGAGAGAGAGAATAGTAAACTTTAAAAGACACGTTAACAGATATACATGATATACCTGTTTGATAAGAGCAGCAGTTTTAGTGTGATTAAACATTAGTTCTCATTTATTCTCATTACTTGATGTGAAACACCACTCCACATTCTGTGTGGTTTCTCATATTTCCTGAAAAAACTGTAGGTTAAACTACCAGAGAACAAAATTGGTTGCTTACTTGCAGAAATACAAACATATATATTTATTTCAATAGAAGGACCCACAGTAATATCTTGTTTATCCAGACGAAATATATTTGTGGAAATATTTGCAAAGATTATAGCTTTCGTCCATCGTTCTGTGGACTCGATCAAGTCCACAGAAGGATGGGCGAAGTTATAATCTTTGTAAGTATTTCCACAAATATATTTCGTCTGGATAAACAAGAATATTGTTGTGGATCCTTCTACTGATTACTTAGAAGCACGATACGGTGTTTTTACATCGCGTATATATATATATATATATATATATATATATATATGTATATATATATATATATATATATATATATATATATATATATATATATATATATATATATAGATATATGTGTGTGTGTGTGTGTGTGTCTATAACTGAATAACGAAAATATGGATCTAAAATAGCTTTTACAATACTAAAAAATTGGTCAAAGACCCCTATATTTCATGAAAGAATAACACCAAGCTCATTTTTCGGAAGACAATACGATGAAGGAAAGTGCAACAACACAACCAGCCTTTTTTTTTTTTTCTGTTGCTTATCTAGATCACTGTTGCAGGGATAGTCTTGCATTCTGATGACGTATATGAATAAATATTTGAGATATTTGATTCCTGCTATTCACGAACAAATTTAAATGAGCATATCTATACTTTTATTTGTATTGGTAATTTGTGCTTACAACTGAAATCTTGATTAATTTACACACTCTCTCTCTCTCTCTCTCTCTCTCTCTCTCTCTCTCTCTCTCTCTCTCTCTCGTATAAGATCATTTCCTCATTCTATCAATCTATGGTGGATTACGAACCTCGTCTCTGATATCTTTTCAAATTGTCTCTCATTTGAATCGCGACAGCTTAGGAAAAATAATAACAAGTTGTTCATGAAAAGATATGAACATAAAAGAGAAAAATCCATAAATGAAAACAGAAAACGGAAAAAATACAGGGAGGCTGAACTGGCGGTGGGAAGAGCGCAGGAATTGTACGTCCACAGTAAAAGTGGGTCACTGAGCGTTGACGAGGATTCGTAGACGCATAAAAGCGTCACCCATTCTCCATAATTAACATAAGCTCCGATTCCATTAGCAAATCCTATGCATATCTCATTAAAAAATGAGTCATGATATTGCGCCATTAATGAGAAATTATTGTTACAAGGGGGACATATATTATCAGTCCGAATTAGCTGCTAAATTCCCTGATGTGGAGATTTACTTATGTTGCCGCGAAATAGTTCTCGATGTAAACAAACATCTGCAGGGATTAATTTTCACGGAATTTTATTTTAGCGGGGCTTGAATTGGTGCCCGATGTATGTCTGTTCATGTTTACCCGGCAAAGTTAAGGGACTTATCTAATTAACCTACCGAGTTTAGAAGTCCAAGTTGAGCTTGAGCAAGCAGCGGCGCTTTGAACGGCTCCTCCACCCCAAAAGCAAGCATGGGCGAAATTTAAGTGCCTCTGTTGACTTGGAGAAACGGAAGCAGAGTTGTAATTGCAATATCAGAGGGTCCAGGCGACTTTAATCTTAACGCACATAAGTTGGCGCTGCTAACTTTTCCAGTCAGTATCGTCTAAGTTCAGGCTAAGGTTCGCCTATTGATTTATGATTGTTGGTGGGATTAAAACTCAAACTGTTTCATCATTATGCTACCTGCATATTAATCAGGCTGATTTTTAAGATTTTTTTTTTTAATCTTTCTTCATTTGCCCAAAAGATTTGTCTTTATTTTCAGTAAACAGATTTACGATTTCCCTTATTTATGTAAAAGAATTACACAGGCATATATATATATATATATATATATATATATATATATATATATATATATATATATATATATGTGTGTGTGTGTGTGTGTGTGTGTGTGTGTGTGTGTGAGCAATCACACACATCTATATACAAACATATATATATATATATATATATATATATATATATATATATATATATATATATATATATATATATATATATATATATATATATATATATATATATAGTGTGTGTGTGTGTGTGTGTGTGTGTGTGTGTGTGTAAGCATGTACGTCCACTGATCGAGAGAATTTCATCTCCGGAGTGATTCCCGACTTCCATTACTATACTCATATACAGGACTAATAGAGTACAAGGTTAGACCGTCCCATCGTTACTGCGCATATTTGTGACGTCATTGGTAGGTGGCCATAAAAGAAAACAAATAATTTAAGGGTCCCTATGGGAATTGTTTGCCCACACCCATTTTCTATCTCTTTCACGACCTTGTGTGAGAGAGGTCCCCGTTAATCGCCAGGTACTTGAAGATAGTTTCCTTGTTCTTCACTCTGGTGGGTTCAAATACTGACTGATGACTTTTTTTTACCTGAACCTCAGTCAGATCAGCCACGTGACGTCATGCGCGAGATTGTCCTCTTTTGGTCAGAAGCGGTCTAACCCTGTACACTATTATTAATCCGGACTCATATATATCTGATTGCCAACTTCCCCGTAATTGTTTAAGCAAGCGTGAATGTGATTATATAGCTCGGTCTCGACCGCACTCCTCACAAGCATCCGCTGCTAAAAATTCGGCGCTGGATGGAAGTGAATTATATCATGAGACGTTCGCTTTGAATCCCCTCCCTTTAATCATTCACTTTACGTTTCAATTTCGTAATTTGTCTGTATTTATACTGGTGGTGAGTTTTTTCTCTCAATTGTAAATGTTTAATTTGTGTTTGTCTTCAAAGGTGCTGAAACGAGGAAGCAGAAGCCAAAGTATCTCCTCCAAGTTTTACTTATTATTCTCTTATCCATTCATCAACAGCATTTTTATCAGAAACTAATTTCCCAGCAAATTGTATTTTGGCTTTCAAATTAAGTTTTCTTAATTGTTCTCTAATCCATTTATCAACAGCATTTTTGTCAGAGGCTAATTTCCAGCAAATTGTATTTTGGCTTTCAAATGTGTTAAATTCGTCAACCATATATCAAAGACCTTGGACAACACTTTTGCAGAATCTATTATTTATGGCATTTTTTTTATTTCGGTTATTCGCTAACTTTCCTAATTGCCCTCTCAGTTAAACTGCAAAAAATGTTGAAATAATCAGTCACAACTCACCGACCTTTTAAGTCTTTACTTTTAGAAGTTTTCCCGCCATTTTTCTTTATTTGGAGATTTCTTTTCAAAGCGAGACAACTCCCCCGATTTCGCCTTCCATTAAAACCCCAAACGTATAGCGGCGGCGCTTTCTGGACGTAAACTGAGTTGTAATTTGGCCCAGCAGCCTTCCTATTCTGGTTCGTAACTAATGGATCTTACGGCAAAGTTTTGAGCAGTTTTATTAAAATCTTGTCTTACGTTAACATGAAAGTAACCACGGCAAGCCTTGTTGTGTAAAAGCTTCCGAAGGGAGAATGAAAAATAAACGAAATTTACGACCAGTAATAATTTGCATGAAAGGGGATGCAACGCTGCCTTGCTGGGAGGAGGAGGAGGAGGAGGAGGAGACGACTTAGGCAAGGACCACGGAAACAAGATTGGAAAGAAAAGAAAGGTGTGAAAAGCAATATTGGCAATTCTGAGCGGAATTGGGAAATGACAGATCCGGCGGTTTGAAATGCTCTTCCTCTGGTTGTTCGTTTACTACATTCTTTGTTGATTTATTTATTTCTTGCTTCATTGACCACCTGCCGCCCCATTTTTTTTTCTCCCCCGCCGGAGAAACTATTTCCACTAACGATATTGGAAAAGTTCCACGCAGCATTCCATCCATTACACTCGAAAGAATAGCAAGGCCCCTGTAACAGAATTATCTACCCATGTATTTCTTCTCTTTCTCTCAGTCTGTGCACAAGGTTTCCCCTAAATATAAACTTATACATAATTTGTCTGTCTATGTAACTATCTACTATCTGCCTGTGTGAAAAGGCCGATGAACTAGCAGCCAAATGTCCTTTTGTGATGAAATCCTAAACGGAAGAAAAAGGAAATAGGAAAGCCAAAATAGATGATGTTATCTGCGGACAAAACAATAAATCCCTCTCCTGCAAGATCGAAGCTTATGAGAAGAAGAAGAAGAAGGAGAGAGAGAGAGAGAGAGAGAGAGAGAGAGAGAGAGAGAGAGAGAGAGAGAGAGAGCAACTTCAGGAAAAAGAGGGAATCTAAAATCACAAGGTCAGGGTTGCTGATGTGTGATTTGCCTCTGATGACGTTCAGCTGTGAGGAGAGAAAGGGAGAGAGAAGAAAAAGATGCGCTGACGTGAAGATCTGAATCCCTACAATATTTCAGATCTGACATTTATGATTCTCGTCAGACAGATTTGAATTTTTCGGAGTATTGTCATTAAATTTCATCAATAAGTTAACTGTATCTCAGTTTTACCAGATCACTGAGCTGATTAACAGCTCTCCTAGGGCTGGCCCGAAGGATTAGATATTTCTACGTGGCTAGGAACCAGTTGGTTACCTAGCAACGGGACCTACAGCTTATTGTGGGATCCGAACCACATTATATCGAGAATGAATTTCTATCACCAGAAATAAATTCCTCTGGTTCCGCGTTGGCCGAGCCGAGAATCGAACTTCTATAGGAGAGAATATACATTTATGTGAATAAAAACAAGCTTACTCATTTTTATTGGATCAATAGAAAATCATAAAAAGTCAACTGAAAATCATACTGGATATGACAAGACTTTTGTTACCCATAACCCTGTTTCATTCTATAGTAGATTCACATCAACCGTGCATCTGACGTCTAAGCCAGTCCCTTTCGACGACGCTCCTGATTGGCTATTGATAAGCCAATCACAGGGCTGGAAACTCTCAGTCTCTCGAGAGAGTTCACTTAGCTAGGATGTATGCTCCAACTCTCCTGAGGGATAAGTCTTTCAAAAGTATCCCTCAGGAGAGATGGAACATACATCCTGCCTATGTGAACTCTCGAGAGAGACTGAGAGTTTCCAGCCTTGTGATTGGCTTATCAACAGCCAATCAGGAGCGTCATAAGGGACTGGCCTAAACATCAGATATACGGGTGATGTGAATCTACTATAGTATCTGGTATCGAATCCAGCTAATCAGCGTACACGTCGCATAGATATTAGACAATCATCTCGCCATTTATAAATGTGTAAACGCAGCTCACAAAACGGAGAGTTAGATAGACAGATAGGTAAAATGAAACGGTGCGCGTTGAGAATATGTAAACTAGATAGAGCGAGAAACAATTAAGGAGGCTAATGGGGTCTAATCTAGTAATTCTGTTGGGTGGAGTCGAGTAGATGCATCTCATGACGTCTATAGATAATCGTTCGCATCACCGCCACTCTTTTCCTTCCCTTGTTCTATTCCCCTCTCTCGTTGCTGCTGGGTGAGGGAAGGAGGGGGGGAGGGGAGAACATGAATGGAAAGAGAAAGCACGATGCAACGGCTTGAAATGGTTATATGCATCACAAGGAAAAGCGATGCACAGCGCCCCATGAGCCTCTAGCCCTGCGATGTGCACAACACCTAAAGCTGTAAACATTTCAGCCCCGTAAGCTCGAAGACCCCCAGCCGGCATTCCATCATATATACTCTCGGCCCCTAAAACCTCTGACCCACTGCTCCCAAACAACACGAACTACCCCTCACCCGCACCCTCCCCACCTCCCAACCCAAGTGAAGCCCTACTCCTAAATTATGCTACAGAAAATGGTCTATTCTTTCTTAAAAAAAAAAAAAAATAAGTCAGGCAGAATCTAAAGTAGCCCATCACAGGTTTTCAACTTGTCTGCAACGCTAGACAATCAAATGGTTAAGAAAACAAAACAGAAGGTTTTTTTTATATTCTAAACGAGTGAGGCGCCTAGAAGAAATTCTTATCTATAGGCATTTTCGCAGGTCAATGGTGAAGTTAAAGAAGGTTTAATTAAATCACAGGGGAGAGTTTGCATCGAGGCAAAATAAGTTATCCCTGACTTTGATTAATTCATTTAATGTAGTAGAAATGACCATCTTATATTTAAATGAATATGAAGGAAGTCTTCCCTTTGCAGTACGAGAGATAGTTTGGATGTCAGAATTCGAGATGCCCAGTTCTCTTTGCCAAGATGCAATTGCAAATGACAACCTTTCGGCTATTTATGAAGTAAAGCAATTCCTAAATAATATGAACTCAGATCAAATGTCCTCTAAATACCGTCATGTTGTGAAAGTTAACTAAAATCATAGTATAACTGGGTGGGTTCATAATGTACCTCTCTACGTTTCCAGTTCTCATCTAGAAACCCTATTCAACCAGTTAAATCTTATTAATTCGCCTTTAAACCAAATGAATGATGAATTAGTTGAGACATCTTGGTGGCAACTATAGCTGGTTCACTTAAGGTGAACCCAAGGCCTATGCCTACGAGACGTTGGTTTGGCGGCCGCTGATTGGCTGGGAGCTGCCTACCTCCCGGTACCAGCCAATCAGCCGCCGCCAAACAAACGTCTCGTAAGTATAGGACTCCGACCGAAGAATCATACCTTACAGTGAACACCTATACCGGTACCAGCCAATCAGCCGCCGCCAAACCAAACGTCTCGTAAGCATAGGACTCACTCAAGAATCTACCTTAAGTGAACCAACTATAGTAACCTATACATCTTACATTTTCAATTCCTGAAGTGGTACGGAAAATCTTACGAAATAATATAACATGCGGCTAGTAAATCTACCGAACAGTTCCTCGTTGGACGAGTGGTTTTCGCGCTCGGCTACCAATCCGGTGGTCCGGAGTTCGATTCTCGGCTCGGCCAACGCGGAAGCAGAGCTATTTATTTCTGGTGACAGAAAATAATTTCTCGATATAATGTGGTTCGGATCCAACAATAAGCTGTAGGTCCCGTTGCTAGGTGACCAATTGGTTCCTAGCCACGTAAAAATATCTAATCCTTCGGGTCAGGCCTAGGAGAGCTCTTCATCAGCTCAGTGGTCTGATTAAACTAAGATATACTTAACTTACTATGAGATTCAAGGCATCTGTAACACGGTTTTTTCGCAATAACTTTTTATCTATGCATTTCATAAATATAACCCTTATTCAGAATACACATTATATCTATACATAAATTTTGACTCTATTTTGCATTACGTAGGTTGAATAAATTTGGTACTTATAATGTAAAAGTGACTTTTTTTGAAGACGGGCCAACTTACTCAGAGAAAAGGTTTCGAACGCTCTCGTTACGTAACATATGACAGCATTTCTTCCCTCTCTCTCGACGGATGATTGGCTATACGTAACGAAGGCAACAATGACATACAAAAATAAATACAAGCAAAGCAGTACACCTTTATGAACTCTGAAACCTCTCCACTGATAATTGTCATAATGAACTAACCAACAAAATATGTTAATAAATACAAAAACACTTCGATTTTCAGTCTAACTCCCAAAATAATTTTCCTAAGAAATTACAGTCTACTTTATAGGTCACAATCAGATTGACAAGATGTAGAGAATAGATTGGAAATTTTCAAAAACATAGTAGACAAGCTTGATTCGATAACTGCTATATCCAATGTCAAGCAATTTTTATTTATTGGCTATCTACCTATTTACTGAAAAAAAAAAATAGCCGGTACCATATTTTGGCTTTAAACCTTCACCAATAATTATCGTCAGAATGATGGCTTCATGAGGCTCCACCCACTTTGGCCTCGTTATAATTCAGGATAACACTGAAGGCTATCTCGGACATTGTTGGATTAGAAAATTTAACTTCTGGCTGTAAAAACTCATTTCTCGAGTAGTTGTAAGAAGTGCTAAATAATCCTCCATGATCCCAGCAGTTGCCCTAAACGTAGTATTACTACGCTAGCACAGATACCCCACCCACATCTATGTATCGTTCCGCCATTCATAAAGTCTTTGTCATGTTTTTTCACTGTGCAATAAGCCATGGCCTTCTCAGAAATTAAGTTTAACATTAGATGATAGGTTATTTCATTAGTCGTAAGACAAATGCAGTTTTGCAACCATGGGGACAATCCCAAATCCTGTTAGCCATTCTTGACTGCTATGGGTTTCAGAGCCGATGGAACAAGGTGGCTGGGGCGGGGCAAACATTTTCGACAAATGGTGTTTTACCTTGCTTACGTAATGAATGTTTTCGACTCTTGGCTCGTAATCATTGGCCATGGCGTCGGCTAGATCATTTTTACTCTATAAAAATTAAAACTATTGAGTTTAGGTTATTGATAATGCTGACAAAATTTGTGTGTGGTTGTAAAATATACATATGTCAACTTTCAGCTACATCCGATGCTTTGATAAGGAGCAAAGTCCAAAAAACCGTGTTACAGAGGCCCTGAATCTCATAGTAGATCTACTGGATGACCTCTGTTGATTTCAAGTAATTTCACTCGATATTAAAACACGTTTTACAAAAAGGTTCTGTTACATTTTTTTTTGTTACAGTACACGGTCCATATATACAGAAATAGATAAAACTTAACAATCAACTCTTTATGAATATAGCTGAACCATCTACTGAAGCTCAAAATAATGTAACATGTAGTTAAAACAACAATAAGTGTCGGAAGGGCCGTATTTACACGCAGAATGCTCCTACTGAAATCGACCGGGTAATGTCAAAAACAGACTGGTGGAACTAAGCCTATAACTGAGCACCATTAACAGGGACCCTATTAACTATGAAAGCACAACTCCCTTTTTATGAGCGCCCGTAATAGCTTCATTCGCTTTTCGGACATTAGAGTCATTAAGAGGAATTAGTTGCATAGAATACCTGGTCGCGTGAAATTATAAGCGTTATCCAGTGAAGGGAAACTTGACTAATAAATTTCTCTCTCTCTCTCTCTCTCTCTCTCTCTCTCTCTCTCTCTCTCTCTCTCTCTCTCTCTCTCTCCTGTGATAAAAGTAAATTGGTCAGAGTGACGAGGGATGGGGCCTCCCTTCATTTTGGAAAATGTAAGGCAGATTTTGTTATAACCGATGCTATATTTTTTTCTTTTGAGAGAGAGAGAGAGAGAGAGAGAGAGAGAGAGAGAGAGAGAGAGAGAGAGAGAGAGAGAGAGAGATTGAAAAAAGTTAAAATTATATTTTTTAAACATCGGAAATGTTTCAGCAGTGACGAACATTAGGAAAATAAAAAAAAACTGCAGGACCAGAAAGTGAACTGAAAATTAATTTTGCGAACTGTCAAACCGTCATTTTAAATCGAATGGGAAGTTGCTATATACAGGGTAATTCAAATCCAGTGATAAACATCCCATTTCGATCTATAATTGGACGAGTAGTACTGGGGGTAGTGAATGCAAAGCTTGCTCTGTGATACTAAGAATAAATATTGCACGAATATGTTGTCTGATCATAATTATTAAATATTTGTGCGAATGAGTATACACTGACAAAGGCAGATAAGACGAAAATGTTACAATTGAAAGGCAATTTTTTTTTTTAAATTGCAGGGAATGTTAGAAAACAAGTTCGACTTGGAAACTAAAAAATTAAATTAAACATTAGAAAATGATGAAGAAACTAACGGTCGAAATATCGCCAAAAGAAAAGTGAAGAAAAATTACGTTCAAAGAGACTGTTCAAGATAAGTGTAATTAAGATTCTATAGATTACAGATTTTGAGAAGCTGAAAGGTCAATGATGACCACTGTAAGAAAATGTCCGTGCAATCAAATAAGAGGAAATAAAAAGACATTCAAAAATACTCTAGAAAAATGTTAAAACAATAGATCTTTGGTTAAAACCACTAAAAATACTCCCCGTAAGAAGGTAATGCCATCAGTGCACCCTCGTGTGGTGCACTGTAGGCATTAATTAAGGTTCTTTATAGCGTGCCTTCGGCCCTTAGCTGCAACCACTTTCATTACTTTTACTGTACCTCGTTTCATATTCTATTTCTTCCTTCTTACTTTCCACCCTCTCCTAACAATTGATTTACAGTGCAACTGCTTTGAGGTTTTCCTCCTATTACACATTTCAAACCTTTTACTCTCAATTTCCGTTTCAGCGTTGAATGACCTCATAGGTCCCAGTGCTTGACCTTTGGCCTAAATACTATATTAAATTCAATCCAACTCAAAATACTAGAAGAAAGAACCGCTGGAAAAATTAAAATGAAGAGAGTGACGAAGGAAAGGCCAGCTAATAAAAAGATAAGAAATTCTAACATATGTGCAGAAGTTAGGTACTATGTCGTACCTCTAAGTAAATGGGGATACAATCCACAATGATGTAATATCCTTTTGTAGTTTAAAACATATTTCTTGTACAGGAACTTACAAGAAATATCTATTTTAAACTACAGAAGGATTTTACATCATTGTGGATTGTATCCCCATGTTAACATTATGTATAATAATGTTCGTCACGAAATCCAAAAGGGTTATCCAAGCTGAAGAGTCAGCCATTATATCAAAGCAGGAACAGCAGCAACCAGAGGAGAAG
>NC_061099.1:48102044-48107044 GCF_015104395.2 Macrobrachium nipponense | reverse complement strand
ATGATATATATATATCTATAATAATTTATATAATATATATATATATATACATATATATAATATAATAATATTAAATTTAAATAATTATAATTTATATAATATAAATTTGAAGGTAGAGCGAATTGGATATTAAACGACATTTGTAGCTTAATGCCTACAATTTTTTTTTTCATTATTCGTAGTGAAGGTACAACCGATAAATTAATTATTCATTCCCCATTATCTTTTGCAAGCTGTCAAAGGACTCGACTTAGGACGTATCCCGAATAACTGTCGTTTCCAGTCAGTGAGTTTGAATCTAACAGTCATCTGAGATGAGGTGGCCGATGATGTTGACTGGTAAACGTATCTACCCTGCTAAGTCACTGAACTTCTTGGTGGTCAGGAATGTTTGGTGGTCGGCGAACTAGATTTTAATAGGCAACGCTAAGTGTCAAGGACATTTCTAACGCACCCCGGCCTCCTGATTAAAAGCAAAACAATATTCCGTCTTGAAAACATAGGTCAATAAGCAATCTTCCCACGAGCTACATATGGTTCGCTTTTACATCACCCCGATCTACACGACAAACAAGACCACAATATAGAGCGCAATTCTTTTACAAAGAAGGAAAAGTATTTACCATCAATTCCCTTTATGTAGCGGGTTTTTCGTCGCTGGTCGTTCGCTCTTTACAGTAACTGTTATGTAAGGGTGGAATGGCCTCATTCTCATGCAACGAACTACGCCGTTTCTGGCCAAAATGTCGAGAGTGGCCAGGCATAAAATAACGTCAGACATCGCCATTTATTGTCACCGCGTTTTTATCTCTTGCCACAGAGTTCATTTTCGTGTCGGGTGATATATACATCGCGGCCGTTCTTTCAAAACTGGGTAAAAGTTGGGGCGGGGTTAAGGAAGGAGACAAACAACTAAGTGAATTTTCATCGCTAGATCGTCAGAATATTTGTAAAATGGGGTTTGTTATTTCATGTTACCGACGAGGACAAGTACCACAACAACAACAACAACAACAGTATTATGAAACAAAGGGAACGACATTTGTCTTGTCTGAAGCAGTCAATGTATTTAAAAAGGAAACGTGAATCGATGGAAGACAATAATGCTCAATGAACTGAATTGAATTAAACTGAATATAGAATTTAGGTCAAAGGCCAAGCACTGGGACCTTTGAGGTCATTCAGCGCTGACAAGGAAATTGACAGTAAATTTAGGCTAAAGGCCAAACACTGCGAACCTATGAGGTCATTCAGCGCTGAAATGGAAATTGACAGAAAAGGTTTGAAAGGTGTAACAGGAGAAAAACCTCAAAGCAGCTGCACTATGAATCAAATATTAGGAGAGGGTGGAAAGTAAGATGGAAGAAAGAGAATATGAAAGGAGGTACAGTAAATGGAACGAAAGGGGTTGCAGCTAGGGGCCGAAGGCACGCTGCAAAGAACTTTTAAGTAATGCCTACAGTGGACCGTATGAGGTGCACTGATGGCAACCCCCCTCCCTCCCCCCCCACGGGAAATACATGCTCATGATGTATTAGCTCTACCAAACTTTCGTTTCCTGAGAACCTAGAGAGGATATGGACCTATTAAATGTCGCGTTCTGTTTTATTTCTATAATACCAAACACTGAATAAAACGCGATTGAAAATGAACAACTTTCAAATCATATTTACGTTACTATGATTTTTCAGTTTTTTAATTCAACCAACATGTATGTAACAATTTCTGAAAAAAAAATGATATTGGTTGTTGAGATATTTGGAAAAATGTGCGCTATGTTTGTTTGCTTGTTAGTTTTTTTTTTTTCATGCCACTATGGTACAAAATCTCGCTCCGAACAAATCTTTTGTCCCTTTTACAAAATATTTCCAAAACTTCTCAAAAAAAAAAAGCGTCACACATTAATAATTAAACATGTCATGGAATATTTGAATGATAATGACAATCAATGAAAGATTATGGAGATTAAAGCATAAATTTCCCCCCAAAATTTCATACTGTCCTAAACAGTTAATATACATTAATACTCGTAAACATAGTATGTTAACTTGAGAAATATGATTAATGATAAAGATAATGATGATTAATGAATAAAAAACATAAAAATAGTCTAACATACATAATAATAAACATTAATAAACCCGTGAACACTCATTATTAATAATGAAGATAATGGTGATTAATATAAAAAAATCCAAAACATATCCAAAACATATAACGTCACACTTAGGTCATAAAGATCAATAAGCATCAAATATGTTAATAATAACAAACTTCTGAATAATGATTAGTGATGAAAATAATAGTGATTCATGAAATAATCATTAATGGATGAAAAGTCCTGAAAATGATGGATAATGACCAAAATAAAGTTTTACTCACCAAAATTTTTTAAGTTCTTGACTTGTTTATCATTCTGGTAGAGCAGTCAATTGCATTAATCCACAGACAAGGAGTTGGGGGAGGCCGGCAATGATGGAAAGATTGCATTATTTGCGCTGGAAGCCATAGGTGATTATTTTTTTCCACTCAATGGATTGTGTTTTTTATTTTGTTCAAGGTGAGAGACAGCTGTTTCAGTCCTCCTCCCACCAACAAAAGAGTTCGGTTGCAACCATCTTCCTTTACAACTCGAAAACTTATTATAATGGCAATCGAAAATCTTGTAATTTCTTATCTTCACCCAGCGATACCAGGCCAGCTGACATCCACCCAAGCAAGGTATTATTCGCACAACGCCCTGATGCTGAGGCGAGACTCCAAACATTGGTTTGTTTGTTTGCATGGTGTTTTTATGTTGCATGAAACCAGAGGTTATTCAGCCATGGGACCAACGGCTTAACGTGACTTCCGAACCGCGTCGAGAGTGAACTTCTATCACCAAAAATACACATCTCTAACCACCTCAATGGAATGCCCGAGAATCGAACTCGCGGCCACCGAGGTGGCAGGCCAAGACCATACCGATCACGCCACTGAGGCGCCAAAACATCGGTGGTTCGTGGCGTGTTTACGGGTGGAACGCCGGAGATGAACCAGGAGAAGCTGATGTTTTCCTGGCGCTGGGTTTCATGCCCCGCAGTTCCTCTATTGTCGTTTCTCCCTGAGACATCTTTCAATAGCAACTTTGGTCATCATGGCGGTACATCAATAGAGAGGAAGTCTGCCTTGCAGATTGCCGTTTCCTTGCTCTTGAAGGCAACAGAGTAGCTCACTGTCCACATACTTTTTTTTTTTTTTTTGTTAGATCAGTTCTTATTCTTATAGTTGCAAGGGGGACCCCACCTTTTTGATGGAACAGATTTCTTTGTATCAGCCTTGACAAAGCTTTGATAGGTCATGCCAAAGTTCACCACTTGTATTGGGTTGCTAGTGGGACAATGGCATGGATAGACATAGGTATTCTGTACCACTATCACTGTTATATGGATTCACTCACGCTTCATCTGTTGTGGTACTAACCTAGCTATCACGATAATCGTAATTAGGTAAAAACAATGCGATACTATAATTTTCTCGTTTTTCACACTACCTACACTAGCCTTCCCTTTACCTTTTCCTTTATCCTTCTCCTTCCCTCTTTACCTTCACTTAGCCTATTGTATCACTGCCTTGCACAATAACAACACTATCACTAAGATTAACTAAAGGAAGAGGTTCACAAACATAACAGTCGCCATCATTTGAACGCGAAACGTCATTCAGAAGACCATTAGCCTAGTATACTGTACTATTAGCCTAGTATACTGTACTAGACCATGGCAGAAGCCACAATCACAGAACTAATTTCCTTATTTTCTTCATGCCCCGGCGACGGCGCGACCACATCGAATACTTCCATTGAAGCTACGTTGTTTAAACTTATTATAACTGGTAATGTTACAGCTCGAAGATTAATAATACCGACGAAAATAACGATAAGGTTACTTCGTCGCGGTTACAGAAAAATCACTAGAAATCAACCCAAAGACTACTGAGTATTCTACGCACTGATTGGCTCTAGCGCAACAATAACAAAAGTGCTGATTGGCTGGATAGCCAGTCGTTTAGTCTCGATGATGGGTATACCTTACAACGGCCCTCCAGAAACATGGTGCGTTGATTGGCTGGCCCTGGCCCGTGAATAATATGATGTATAACCATGATCTCTGGATCCTGTATATTACATTATTCGCGATTAAAGATGTTTATCATAATGCATCCCCAGAAACATGGCGGGCACCGCTCAAGTCAGGAGAAAAGCACTTCGCACTAAAAGCAATTTTTAATCATATGTTCCAGGAACAGATACCTGTTCAAACCTAAATTTCGTTAAAAGGTGCGCATAACATTTTTCTCGATGTGATGGACTCAAAAGGGGAGAATGCTATGAAACAAAATAAATACAATAGAATACAGGATAACATTAGTTGAGAATTAAGTCAGCCCTAATGGTTCATATTATTATTACAATAAAAGAGAGAGAGAGAGAGAGAGAGAGAGAGAGAGAGAGAGAGAGAGAGAGAGAGAGAGAGAGAGAGAGAGAGTATCTCTAGCAATTTTGTCTGAAAGATGCATTTCCCAAATTTTGTTGACATCCAGTCATAATGAAACTTAATAATAATAAAACGAAAAATCAGTAGTTGTCCTTTAATTCAACAACGATTGCTTGGAAAATTTAACCCTTTGGACCCATCATATACATATATATATATATATATATATATATATATATATATATATATATATATAAATATATATATATATATATATATATATATATATATATATATATATATATATATATATATATATATATATATATATATATAAATATAAATATAAAAAAGTTGAGTAGAGAATGTGATGTAAGCCTTTTCTCTGTAACAATAGGAACGGGAGAAGAAAAGATACAAGATTCAAGGACAGAACATATCCCAACCTGATGGATTCCATCAAAGAAAAACAGTTCTTTCGGACTCAACGATTCCTTTGGAAAGGAAAACGCATCAAAACAGAGA
>NC_061099.1:48085606-48101544 GCF_015104395.2 Macrobrachium nipponense | reverse complement strand
CGTGGCATATACAAGATTAATATTCTGATTTCTAGACTAAAATCCCCACTGCACTGATGTGCCACAATGACGAGCTGAAAATATAGGATACGACACGTCAAGAGAGATGGCTTACCTGCCTATTACCGGAGACATTTTCTGAGAAACAAAATTGTGGGTAAATAAAGTTCAGCACGCTTTGCCTACCGCTGAAATGTTACACCATTTGTACCCGATGAATTCCTGTGCCTATGTTCGATACTATAAGCAACAATTCGTAACACTATAGATATAATTGACGAAAATTTCGCGGTCGCACACTGAACTATGGATTAAACTTTGGCGGTGACGACTCTTCGTCTTCGACTTTGGCTTTCAATCCAGCTGGCAGCGCCCCCCTGGTGAGAATACACCAAACTACGTGGTCCTTGATTCCTGGTATGCAATAGCATCTCCAGATATTTTCCCCATCTTCCTGATTCATTTATATACATATTTACCAGTGGTGGATTTAAGATGGGCCACCTCCCCCCCCCCCTTGGATATTAATAACAGACTGCTGTTTTCTTTCGATTATTCATAATTAGTAGCAAACATTTGCATAAGCATAATGATTATTTCAACAACAGCAACAACTGTAGTATGACTACAACAAAAATCACACCAAACTACTACTATCATGTATATATGTAATACATGCATATATATAATATATATATATATATATATATATATATATGAATAACTTGATCACGAACTACATAAAACGTGATGCTATGTATAAAACAGAGGTAATGCCACGGGGGAAAAGATCTCAGCATTTCTTGTCTTTTCATTT
The DNA here is from genome assembly GCF_015104395.2 of Macrobrachium nipponense. Taxonomy (NCBI): domain Eukaryota; kingdom Metazoa; phylum Arthropoda; class Malacostraca; order Decapoda; family Palaemonidae; genus Macrobrachium; species Macrobrachium nipponense. The sequence goes on along the minus strand of NC_061099.1, from coordinate 48,100,727 downwards.
TCCCCCGTGGCATTATCTTTTTATATATATACGTATATAATATATATATATATATATATATATATATATATATATATATACATATATATATACATGAATAATGTATATATATATATATATATATATATATATATATATATATAAAACGTGAGGCTATGTATAAATAAAGGTTTTTGCCACGAAGGAAAATTGAAAAGCGAGATAGCCAAGAACTTTTGGTCTAGAACGATCCTTTACTAAGGTATAACTGATCATACAGAGGAAAACATAGTAAAAGTAGGCTTAATATCCAAACTGACATTACAAGATTAGCAATAAGGTCGATTTCACTCTACAGAAACGAGGTTCTCTACAGAAACGAGGAAACGCCTGAGGGCAAGATTAGGGATTTTTAGGCAGCCGCTCATTGGAGGAGCAAAACACGTGGTCAACAGATGATTCATCCAGAAAACAATACATTTTGAAAAAACAAGGAGGCATATACAACTTATTATCATGATATTTACAAAAAATTTCCCCAAAAAATGATTGAAAAGACAAAAAAGGATATAAATATATCGAGCAAGAGAGAGAGAGAGAGAGAAAGGGAGAGAGAGAGAGAGAAATAATAACTATATACATGTGGGACTAATTAATTAGTAGTTCATTTATTTTAAGGTACTTCTTAAATATTTTACGGATCACCTGAAGAAAAGCGACCCCAACACACGCTGGGGTCGCTTTTCTTAAGGTGAGGAATTAACAGGGGTTACAGTAAGGCCGTGGCGGAACGGCGCTTCGCGCCTTATCCGCATATTTAAGGATTCTTGGCAGGCTCGGTATGTTTTGACAAGAGGTAATGTTGTGCTGCGTGCGCTAGCCATAGGGGTTAGAGTAGGTTTGATTATTTTTGTACTGAAATTGCTTTTAATTAACATTGATTATTTGTCTAAATTTGTGTTTTTAACAAAAGTTTAGTAAAATATTTTTTAATGAATATATGTCTATATTTTTTTCTCCTTTTTTCTATAATATTATGAGCTAAAGTGGGTCACCTGAAGATCGGAGACACCAACAAGCAGGGGTCGTTTATCTTCAGGTGGAAAATATTGGGGTCGCTTTTCTTCAGGAGGAAAATATTGGGGTCGCTTTTCTTCAGGAGAGGTATTAGGGGTCGCTAATCTTCAGGTGATCCCATTTTACAAATATATGGGTCCAAATGGTACAATCCCAGACTAAGATTTAGGTTGTTTTTATTGGTGATTTGTATAATTACTGATTCCAGTAAATTTCTTGAAACATAATAATTAGATCTAGCAATTACAGAGGCATCGCCGCAATTAATACAATGAGATTTTTCACTCAGATGGATAAACAGTGCATTTGAAGTCTGGGCTGTTCTAACTGAATACATATGCTGCTTAATACGTACACATAAATTTTTACTTGACTGACCAACGTAAAAAGATGGGCAATCCTTACAAGGAATTTTGTAAATGATGTTATTTGTTACGGGACTATTCTTAATTAACATATCTTTAATGGTATTGTTATACGAGAACGCTGCATTAACATTAAACGATTTAAATATTGATCTTATGGTTTCAAATCCACGAAAGTAAGGCAAGCTAAATTCATTTTTAGGGATTTCTTTTTCATTACTAGCAACACTATAAAACTTTTTGTGAGCTTTTTGATAACATACATCAATTATATGAGGTGGGTAGCAGAGATCGTTTCCTATCTTTTTTATGTATTCTATTTCTTGGTCAAGATATTGTGGGCTCATGATACGCAAAGCACGTAGGAACATAGAAGAAAAAAATTAAATTTTAATATTAAGATGGTGGCCAGAATAAAATGTACATATGTTAAATTATTTGTGGGTTTTCTATAAAATACTGAATTTACATTGGAAAGATTCCTCTATTTGTATTAATACATCCAGGAAAGGGAATGACATTGTTATTTCAATTTCAACAGGTGAATTTTATGGATGGCACTAATTATTCAATTTAGACAATAAATAATTGACATCGATACCAACAGGTAAGACTACTAAGATGTCATATACATATCTGTACCACTTTAAGGGGACAAGTGTGATATTCGGGAGGTGTTGTCTTTCAAAAAATTCCATATATAAGTTTGAAAGGAGAGGTAATAAAGGGTTTCCTATGGCCATACCAAATATTTGTTGGTAATATTCTCCATTAAAAATAAATCTGCAATCACAAATACACAACTTAATCAATGAAATTATGTGACTAACGGACATTCATGCAATACAAGTTCATTATTTAAATATTCTATCACAGAGTCAATAGGGACTTTTGTAAATAAGGAACATACATCAAAACTGACAAAGATATCGCTAGGATTTAGTACAATGTTATTTAATTTTTCCACAAGATCAAGAGAATTCCGGATGTGTGAATTAGATACAGTTCCAAGTAGCGGGGATAACAATTTAGTAAGATATTTAGATAGTTTATAAGCAATTGATCCTACAGAAAATGTTTAAAAGAATTGAAGAATGATAATAGCTTACACATTACTAAGGCTGGTAAATCCAATAGTTTAGTAGTTCTGGACAAAACTGACTACATATCACGCATGCATACTTTACTAGAAGATTAAATAACTTACAAAAATCTGGCAAAAATCCGTTGAATCAAGTAATAAAAAACTTTAATTTCAATATCAAACAAATTCTTAAAGATAAAAAAGAACTCTTGTGTAAATTAACTGTAAAGTGTCCCTCATTACCTTATTTATATGGCCTAGTTAAAACTCATAAGGAAAACCAACCTCTGCGCCCAATTATTAGTACTGTAGGATCAATTGCTTATAAACTATCTAAATATCTTACTAAATTGTTATCCCCGCTACTTGGAACTGTATCTAATTCACACATCCGGAATTCTCTTGATCTTGTGGAAAAATTAAATAACATTGTACTAAATCCTAATGATATCATTGTCAGTTTTGATGTATGTTCCTTGTTTACAAAAGTCCCTATTGACTCTGTGCTAGAATATTTAAATAATGAACTTGTATTGCATGAATTACCTATGTCTGTTAGTCACATAATTTCATTGATTAAGTTGTGTATTGGTGATTACAGATTTATTTTTAATGAAGAATAATACCAACAAATATTTGGTATGGCCATAGGAAACCCTTTATCACCTCTCCTTTCAAACTTATATATGGAATTTTTTCGAAAGACAACACCTCCCGAACTATCCACCACTTTGTCCCTTAAAATGGTTTAGATATTTAGATTGACCATACTTAGTGTTCTTACCTGTTGGTATCGATGTCAATGATTTATTGTCTAATTTGAATAATTTAGTGCCATCCATAAAATTCACTGTTGAAATTGAAAATAACAATGTCATCCCTTTCCTGGATGTATTAATACATAGAGAATCTTTCCAATGTAAATTCAGTATTTATAGAAAACCCACAAATAATTTAACATATGTACATTTTTATTCTGGCCAACATCTTAATATTAAAATTTAAATTATTTCTTCTATGTTCCTACGTGCTTTGCGTATCACAAGTCCACAATATCTTGACCAAGAAATAGAATACATAAAAAAGATAGGAAACGATCTCTGCTACCCAACTCATATAATTGATTTATGTTATCAAAAAGCTCACAAAAAGTTTTATAGTGTTGCTAGTAATGAAAAAGAAATCCCTAAAAATGAACTTAGCTTGCCTTACTTTCGTGGATTTGAAACCATAAGATCAATATTTAAATCGTTTAATGTTAATGTAGTGTTCTCTTATAACAATACCATTAAAGATATGTTAATTAAGAATAGTCCCGTAACAAATAACAACATCATTTACAAAATTCCTTGTAAGGATTGCCCATCTTTTTACGTTGGTCAGTCAAGTAAAAATTTATGTATACGTATTAAGCAGCATATGTATTCAGTTAGAACAGCCCAGACTTCAAATGCACTATTTATCCATCTGAGTGAAAAATCTCATTGTATTAATTGCGGCGATGTCTCTGTAGTTGCTAGACCTAATGATTATGTTTCAAGAAATTTACTGGAATCAGTAATTATACAAATCACCAATAAAAACAACCTAAATCTTAGTCTGGGATTGTACCATTTGGACCCATATATTTGTAAAATGTTTATGAAGGACCTTAAAATAGATTAACAACTAATTAATTAGTCACACATGTATATAGTTATTATTTCTCTCTCTCTCTCTCTCTCTCTCTCTCTCTCTCTCTCTCTTGCTCGATATATTTATATCCTTTTTTCGTCTTTTCAATAATTTTTTTGGAAACATTTTTGTAAATTTCATGGTAATAAGTTGTACATGCATCCTTGTTTTTATCAAAATGTATTGTTTTCTTGATGAATCATCTGTTGACCACGTGTTTTGCTCCTCCAATGAGTGGCTGCCTAAAAATCCCTAATCTTGCCCTCAGGCGTTTCCTCGTTTCTGTAGAGTGAAATCGACCTTATTGCTAATCTTGTAATGTCAGGTTGTATATTAAGCCTACTTTTACTATGTTTTTCCTCTGTATGATCAGTTTATGCCTTAGTAAAGGGTCCTGCTAGACCGAAAGTTCTTGGCTATCTCGCTTTTCAATTTTTCTTCGTGGCAAAAACCTTTGATTATATATATATATATATATATATATATATATATATATATATATATTATATATATATATATGATAGATTCGTCACTGATATTTACCCCTTAGATAAACATCCCCAGACTTTTCTGACTGCGTTTACGACAGAAAATCACGAAATTCTGTGATTGGTGACTGGCTGGGCTGTGAATAAGCTTACATAATACATATCGATTCTTTAAAAAAAAGGTAAATTGTACAGAACTATTAACTCTCGTAATGAGGAAATGAGATAGTTATGCCTCAATGAAATCGAAGTCTTCCTTTCTTTTATTTTTGTTTTTCTTCTAGGTTTTTTTCAAGTGTTACTGTTACCTGAAAGTTCCGTTTCAGGTCAAGCTAGTCTCGTGATCAGTGGCGGATTTAAGGGAGGGGCACCTGGTCACGTGCATCCCAAGCGGTCCCCCCCCCCCTACTTTCAATATGAATAACTGACCATTGTTTTCTTTCGATAAGTCATAATTAGAAGCAAACATTAGGTTAGTTAATGATTATTCCAACAACTGGTACTAATACTGCTATCATACAAGTTCAATATTATGCTAATATATATAATATATATATATATATATATATAGATATATATATATATATATATATATATATATGAATGACAATACCTAAGTGGCACCCGCCCCCATCCCTTTAAAAATTTTTAGATACGCCACTGTTTGTGCTGGAACGGGCTCTTGCTCCAGGGCAGCCCTTAAAGGCTGCCAGTCGGCAACTTGAAGTGCTTAGTTTTATTACATTTAAAAGAGTTTATACATTAGTCAATGATTATCTGATTTATTTAGCTTTCAATATTGGATGCTGATGTCAGATTAATAAATGTTTATAATTTTCTTTAGAAAAATAGTGTAGCTATAATGAAGACTGAAAATGTCAGCATCATATTATACCAGTCCGGCAAGTAAAATTCAGACCTTCTAACAGAACAAAAAACAAAAGAATGGCATATTTTAGATTAGTCGAAAAACTAAATGCTGTTTATTCTGCTGCTGACAACGACAGTGTTATTGTAAGCCCATGGATGGTTATTGATGGTTATAAGCCAAATACATCAGTTTTTAGATGAGAATATAGCGAAGTAATATAGGACATGAATCTGCGTCCATTTATAATTATGCATTATATATGTAATTCATTTTTAAAATGAAAACAAAATAATGCTTAACATAATAGTGGAACAAAATAAAGCAGCAGTAGACTATATGTGTTTGTTTATTGTTAACATCATACATTAGCAATGAATAATTACGATGTTCTTCCGGAAGACTAGACGGTTTTTTCAAACCGCTGCAATCGAGTTAGTGAGAGAGCATCGCCTCTTGAAGCCACGGCTGCTACTGAGAACTGAGCACTGCGCAGGTATACCTGAACGGTTAGTGGCAGACTCTGTCTCAAAGAAATCACTCTGTGTATGTGTATGAAAATTGGTGCGATCTCCCACGAAATTTTTCTGGTACCGCTAGCGGTTTAAAGGAAACGTCAGTTATATAACTAGACCGTGTACTCGTATACCCAGGAGAGAGACAGACAGACAGGCAGGCAGATCGGTAGTAAATACATGAGAGAGAAACGCTCTAGCAGGGAAAGAGCGAGAAACCACATGTGAAGGATGTCAAAAGAGGAAATCTCTCCCCGTCTCATACATTGCTGAGTAGAACGATCATACGAGTCCGATAGAATGCAATCACCATAAACATTTTGTGGTCCGATGGGAGCATTATTATTGGCCTCCCACTGAAGTATACCATCCTTCATTGTACCGTCTTCTATAATCATTCGTTTCTTCATTGTATTTTCTCGCTTCCTTCTTCCTTCCACCATCAGATTTTCTCTCTTTCAAATGCCCTCATCAGTCACTGTTGCCCTCCCCGCTTCCTGGAACCTTAGAAATATGATGACATTGGCTTTAACCAAAGGTAAAACTTACAGCTTATACCTATGACTGAGGAGACCTGCCCTAGGGACCATTTTCCTTTGGACAGTAACCGTCAGATGGTGTTTACAAAGATCTGCTTTTCGCTTACTCGGGGAGGTTTTGAATGCTTTTAGGTCTAATGTGTACGCTCGTTTGTATTCATATATATATATATATATATATATATATATATATATATATATATATATATATATATATGAAAATATATATACATATATATATATATATATATATATAATATATATATATATATATATATATATATACATATATATGTGTGTGTACATTCTTCTGTTAAAACAGGATACGTCTCAAGTATAAAAGGCCCATTAAAACACTGGTTTAAAGATAAGGACTATATTTCGGTGGACTAACTTTCACCCTTATCAAGTATTGATAGGGGTGGAAGTTAATCCACCGAAATATAGTCCTTGGCTTTAAACCAGAGTGTTTTAATGGGCCTTTTATACTTTATATATATATATACTATATATATATATCTATATATATATATATATATATATATATCCTGTATATATGTGTGGTTGTATATAATTCCGTGGAATTTGACTTACACATCAAGATAGAAAAAAAACATACTTTTTTTATTTGATACTTCAGTAACAAATAAGTAATTCGAAGGAGGCGAAAACATTGTTGTTTTTCATGTAAACATCGGCGACTTTAAACATTTTGCCTTGAAGGGTGATAAGTTTACAAACTTGAACTACATGCTGCTCATGATAAATAAGTTATTTCCACCAAAACAAATTCCTCTTTACATATTTCATTACGTAAACGAATTTAAGCGAAGGGGAATTCAGCTTGCTGACTCTTTGTCCATAATTAACTATTCCATATGATTCTATTTTTTAATATGTTTATCAAGTCAAATTTTATTTTAAGGAATATAAACACAACATCGAACTGAGCATCATCTAAATTTAACTGAAACTTGCTCGAGTTATACTAATAATACTCGGCGAAATTAATTCGACATAAGACTGTGCTTTTCAACTAAAAGCATTATAAAATCTATAAGCATTCAAAGCCTTTCTGAGTATGCCTTTTCAAGACAAAATGATCAAGTTAATAATCCGTTTATATTTTCTGGGAAAATTTGTCTAAGTTAAGCACTTGATCTTGTCTAAAGGATATTTTATCTTCAACAAGAATTATTATCTACGACATGAGATGAATTTACGTGTAACTATTTAAGTGTTACATAAAATGGAATTATATTCTCTCGAGAAAGATTCTGCAGCAAATAATTTCGTTGCTATGCGCTTTTAGTAGATTTTAAATCTGTTTCACCCGTAGTGGGGCAGTGCAATCAGTGCACCTCATGCGGTGCACGGTAGTCATTACTTAAGGTTGTTTGCAGCGTGCCTTCGGCCCCTAGCTGTAACCCCTTTCGTTCATTTTACTGTACCTCCTTTCATATTCTCTTTCTTCCATCTTACTTTCCACCCTCTCCTAACTGAGTCATAGTGCAACTGCTTTGAAGTTTTCATCCTGTTACACCTTTCAATCCGCTTCAGCGCTGAATGACCTCATAAATCCCAGTGCTTGGCCTTTGGCCAGAATTCTATACTCTATTCAGTTCGATATCTGTTCCAGTTATTTATTTTGTACCCTAATGGCGATTGTCGAATAGATTCGAAATCCGATTTTATGGTTAAGCTCCTCTTTTTGAGTCTGCCTTTCCATCTCCTTTTTAACCGGTCCTGTTTAAACACTTAGGGCGTCTCCCGGAAAGTGTTCCTTCGGTCATATTTTTGGGTCTTTCCTCACCTCTGGGTCAACACATTTTAGGAGGAATTCCATAACCCGGAAATCTCATCACATCTCCTCGATCCTCTTACTTTAAATTCTTCTTCTTTTTCTTCTTCTTCTTTCTTCTCTCTCTCTCCTCTCTCTCTCTCTCATCTCTCTCTCTCTCTCTCTCTCTCTCTCTCTGCTTTCTTCTTCCTGCGCCAAGTTCCTGCGAGTCATAAACTTGCCTCAGCCTCTAACTCTCCTTTAATCTCTCGTATTCCTCTTCCCGTTATATCACTTTTTATTCTACTCCCCCCGTAACCCTCCCCCCCGCCCCCCCCCCCTTGTAGCTACTACCCCTAAACTTCCCCCCTTCCCTCCCTCATCTCTCCTTCCTCCAGTATTCTCTTTTCCTCCTCTTCTCCTTCTTCTTCTTCTTCTTGCCGACCTTTTTTTGACCTCGGTACCGGAATGTTTGTCTTGCGCAAATGTCTAGCTAATTAGGGGAAACGTGACCCTTTCTCTTACCAGATAACCTGGCTCGGCTTAGCTTAACTTTTTTGTTTCCTTTACAGGCGTGCTTTTTTTTCGTGCTTTTGTGGGTGCTTGGATGTGAGTGCGTGCGCGCGTACGTGCGTAGCCTGTTCACACTTCCCAAACACCTTCTTAATTTGATTTTTTGTTTTTTTGTGGCCACTGTTTCAGCTCGTCTCTTGTTTTTGTTAGCTGAATTGAAGAAGTTATTTTTCATCATTTTTGAGAGCTTGGTATTTCTTCGTTCCGCAAAATATAATAATATATACATATACAATATAATCTATTAAATACTATTATAGAAAAGTAAATATATATTATATATATATATATATAGTATATATATATATATATATATATATATATATATATATATAAGGCAGAGGATACAAAGGATGAATGAACTAGACGCAAGCTTAATGGTTGCTTTTGAATGTATAGAAGTTTTTTTTTTATGAAGATAAAGGTGGTTGTATTAGATTATATAGAGTCTAGAGTGAAGCTGTTTACTCACAACGATGATAATGAAGAGAAGTTGCTGGGACTATTTGAAAAATTAAACACCGCCTAATAGAAGGAAGAAAAACATAAAGGGAATAAATAAAGAAAATGATAGCAGTATGAGAGAGCTGGTAAGGCTAAGAAGAGAACAGGATCTATGCAGTGGTTTGTAAAGGAAGATGGAGTATCTATGGGTGTGTGGTGTATTTTTTTTTTTTTTTTTTTTTTTTTATTTTTTTTTTTTTTTTTTTTTTTTTTTTGTAATCTGTCTAACGGTACATATATATTACTGGAAAATCTTGATCTGGTTGTACCACAGTTGGCTAATATGAAGATAACGATTGCTCATTCTTCAACGGCTATTCATCTGAGTTAATAATAATAATAATAATAATAATAATAGTCAAGAAGAAAATATCACTCATTGATATTGCAATACCACGGGACACTAGAGTAGATGGAAAAGAAAGAGAACAAAATCGATAAGCATCAAGACCTGAAAATAGAAATGAGAAGGATATGGGAGATGCTAGTGGAAATCGTACCCATAATCATAAGAACACTAGAAGGCACGATCCCAAGATCCCTGAAAAGGAACCTGGAAAAACCAGATGCAGAAGTAGCTCAGGGATTCATGCAAAAAGTGTGCTACTAGAAAAACAGCGCCTCAGTGGCGTGGTCGGTATGGCGTGCCACCTCGGTGGCCGCGAGTTCGATTCTCGTGCGTTCCGTTGAGGGGTGAGAGATGTGTATTTTCTGGTGATAGAAGTTCACTTCCGACGTGGTTCGGAAGTCAAGCAATGCCGTTGGTCCCGTTGCTGAATAGTCACTGGTTCCATGCAACGTAAAAACACCATAAAACACACACACACACACACACACACTATAAAAACAACTCAATCGAATAGCATGACTATGTTAGACCAAAAAGGAAATATAATAATGTCACTCGCGGGTTTTATAAGAATTTATTCATTAATTGTTATTATGATAATGATGATTACTTATTTAGTCAATTAATTAAAATCACTTAATTTGTTCGGAAAAAAGGAGGTTGATTAAGTAGAACTGAAGGGTCCTGGAGAACAATAGAATCACAGACCAGGAGATAAAATCGTTTATATAGCTGTGATGACGTCTAAAAATTAATATAATACAAACATCATCCACTGTTGTAGAATTTCCTGATGACTGTCAGATCTTCAACACAATACACTCTCTAAGTGTACAGTCAAGTGTAGGCGACCTAGTTTGATCTCTGGTTCACGATTCAGGATCGAGATTGTTATAGTTTCATCTTCTTCTTCTTCTTCTTCTTATTCTTCTTCTTCTTCCTAGCCAAGATTTCTACTCATTTTAGAGCGAGTTTATCCACCTTGTAATCACAGGTGGTTTTTCCATTGAGATTTCTGAGATTTACATGACATTCTGTCTTCTGGTTTTTTTATTATTATTATTTTATTTACAGTCAGAAAATTCCGCATCCAGATATGAGGTCTTCATTAATTTCCTAAAATGAGAGACTGAGGGCGGCCTCCTCTTCCAAATCAACTCCGAAGCTCATGATTATTCATCGTGCATTCATTACGACCACATTCCGTGCCTAAAACAACTTAAGCTTTTATCCTTTTGTTTAATAACATTCTTCCTCCCGCCACACTTGTTGGACCGGTTTCTTAAAAGAAAGACGTCTATTTTCTCAAGATGAACGTTTATGTTTATCTAATGAGCGGCAAGACGAAAGGTTAACGAGGTCAGAAAGTGCGAGGAGGAGTCTATAATATTCTCTCCGGAGGAAAATGGCCCCAGGGAGGTCGGACGCTGCAAGTGTGATAAATTCATTACCTTTAATGGTGAACTCAAAATTCTTGCCAGTTTCGTCATGCGTATCTCTCTCTCTCTCTCTCTCTCTCTCTCTCATACATTCCTATGCATTTGGCTGTATGGTGTGGTTTGCTTAAACACATCTCTCTCTCTCTCTCTCTCTCTCTCTCTCTCTCTCTCTCTCTCTCTCGCATAGTCCTATGCATTTGGCTGTATGGTGTGGTTTGCTTAAACACATCTCTCTCTCTCTCTCTCTCTCTCTCTCTCTCTCTCTCTCTCTCTCTCTCTCTCTCTCGCATAGTCCTATGCATTTGGCTGTATGGTGTGGTTTGCTTAAACGTCTCTCTCTCTCTCTCTCTCTCTCTCTGTCTTTGTTTTAAGTCACATATTCAGTCTCCCTCCTCTTCCAGTCCTAGCTTCACCTATTTACTCTCTCTCTCTCTCTTTCTCTCTCTCTCTCTCATCTAACGTTACAGTATTCTTCTTCTCTCCTTCGTTCACCCTTCTTCCAGTTCTAGCGTCCGCATAATCTCTCTCTCTCTCTCTCTCTCTTTCATCTCTTCTCTCTCTATCTCGGTTTCTCACACTCTCTCTTTCAGTTTTCTAGCGTTACATATTCCCATTCTCCTCTCGTCACCCTCCCTCTTCCAGTTCTAGCGTCGCATAATCTCTCTCTCTCTCTCTCTCTCTCTCTCTCTCTCTCTCTCTTCGATCACCCTCAATTTAGCGTCGCATAATCTCTCTCTCTCTCTCTCTCTCTCTCTCTCTCTGTTCTAACTGTACATATTCATTCTCTCTCTCTCGCTCACCCTCATCCAGTTCTAGCGTCGCATAGTCTCTCTCTCTCTCTCTCTCTCTCTCTCTGTAGTTCATTTCCAGCGCTAATAAATGAGCGAGGGATTCACCTCCACAGCCAATTCCGCGCGAGCGAACTAAGTCTCTGGGAAAGTTTTCGCGGCTCGAAATTACCATTGCATATTAATAGGTGGACCGCAGAACTCTGAAAGATTTCCCGTCACTTTGCATCTAGCTGATTCTCCAGTGGCGAAATAACCTCGCCGGGGAAATTGAAATGCCAGTGTGTACAGCATACTTTTTTCTCAGTGTGGCTATACATGCATACTTACGTACGTACATACATGCATGTATAAATAAGGCATGATATACATACAGGTTGACCGAAAAAAACTGGCCCCAACTTTTGATAGGCGATAATTATTTTTTTCTTTTATGAATCAAGAGCGACTACAGCTATAACTATAGTAGATTCACATCAACCGTGCATTTGATGTCTAGGCCCGTCCCTTACGACGCTCCTGATTGGCTGTTGATAAGCCATTCACAGGGCTGGAAACTCTCAATCTCTCTCGATAGTTCACATGGGTATGATCTATCTTTCACCTCTCCTGAGGGATACGTCTATCAAAAGCATCCTCAGGAGAGCTGAGGTGGAAAATAGATCCTAAGCATGTGAACTCTCTCGAGAGACTGAGAGTTTCCAGCCCTGTAATTGGCTTATCAACAGCCAGTCAGAAGCGTCGTAAGGGACGGGCCTAGACATCAAATGCACGGTTAATGTGAATCTACAATAGAGTTTGTTGTGTTTAGAACATCTTATAAAAGATCATAGTCATTAGCCTTTTCTTCTTCAGTCTAAAGCAGCGTTTCTCAACCTCTGCGCCCTATGAAGTGCTCAGGTGCGCCCCAAGGAATAGGAAAATTATTTTCTAATGTTTAAAATATCTGTGATTATTTTCAGAAATTTTGCAGACACCAAGTATGTGTTTCTATGTCTGAGTCAAGTCTTCGATATTTGACATTTTAAACTAGAAGGTAAATTCCTTAATTTTTCCTTTTCATTTTGAGTGAAGTGAAGTGTCCAGCTAAAAAAATTAAGATTAGACCTAATCGGAAATACGACAAAAGTTATTTAAGTTTTGGCTTCAAGTGGACTGGATATGAAAATCAGCCTCTCCCACTGTTTGGTTTGTGGTTGCAAAATGTCAAATGAGTCGATGCTTCTTGGTAAATTAAGTAAACATTTTCAAACATCGCATTGCAGTATTCAAGGAAAAGGCGTACATTATTTCAAAAGACTACTTGAGCAACAAACAAAGCAAGCATTTTCTTTCAAAAGTAGAGTAACGTTGTCTGAAAAAGCTCAAATTGCATCTTAAGATGTATCGAAAATGATTGCCGTAAAGATGAAGTCACATACTCTTGCTGAATCTATTATTTTGCCCATTTGCAGAAAGATGGTGAAGACTATGTTAGGAGATGATGCAGAGAAACAATTAAGTAAAATTCCACTATCAAATGATACTGTTCATAGGCGTATTCTGAAAATGTCTACCGATATTGAGGAAAATGTTTGTCGTAATAAACTTCAGGATGGGTCAACAGACATGAGCAACAAAGCGCAACTACTGGCTTTTATTCGCTTTCTTGATGGGGATAGAATAGTAAATCAGTATCTTTGTTGAAAGGAATTGCTTACCACTACTAAAGGTGGAGATATTTTCCTTATTTTGAATAGTTATTTTGAGAAACGTAATTTATCCTGGGAGTAGTGTGTTGGAATTTGTACTGATGGAGCGCAACAATGATGGGTTCCATTAAAGGTCTTGCATCATTTGTAAAGCAAAAGAATCCCAAGATAATAACAACTCACTGTTTCTTGCATATACGTAGAGGTACTGATGGCAAAAACACTGGGTATTAAATTGAAAGAAGTTTATGATCAAGTTGTCGAAATGGTAAATTTCATCAAGGCTAGCCCAGTAAAGGCTCGTATATTTGAACAACTTTGTGAAAACATGGATTCACAAACACACTCGCTTGCTATTGCACACAGAAGTGAGATGGTTGTCAAGGGGAAAGGTACTCTGTCGTGCGCTTGAACTTTGCGAAGAACTATTGGCTTTTTTTAAAAAAGAAAATAAAAGTAAATTTTGTGGACTTTTGGAATGTGAGATTTGGACATCAAAATTGGAATATCTGACTGATATGTTTCAACACTTGAATAATATGAACATGTCTATGCAAAGTGGAAATGAAAATCTTCTCTCATCTACCGACAGAATCAAAACATTCCAGAAAAAAATAGTGATTTGGAAAAGAAAAGCAAGTTCAGGCTGTTTGAAAATGTTTCCTTTGCTGAGAAAAGGTTATTCAGACGATTCCTTTAATAATGGATCATTTAGCGACTCTGAAAGGTAATCTGAATTATTACTTTCCCTCAATAAACCACGAGCAGTACGACTGGATTCGCAACCCTTTCATTGATATTTGTACCGAGGACGTTGGCTTTTCGTTAACAGAAGAGGAAGACCTGGCCGCTATATCTACTGATCGGGGATTAAAGATCAAGCATTAAGAGGTGACCATCGATCAGTTTTGGATTTCAGTTAAAGAAGAATATCCTTCAATAGCTAACAAGGCATTAACGGTTTTATTGCAGTTTTCCACATCTTATTTTTGTGAACAAGGATTTTCTGTACTAACTAACATTAAATGTAAAAGTAGATCAAATATCAAATCTATTGATGAAGAGTTGAGAGTTTGTTCATCACATATAAAGCCTAACATTCCCAAAATTGCTAATTCTCGTCAAGCACAGGTTTCTCAATAGGATACTAAAATGCAAAATGTAATATCTAAAAAATAAATGGTTATTTTAGAATACATATCTATTATAATAATAATAATCATAATTATTATTATTATTATTTTACTATTGTTATTATTATTATTATTATTTTTTTTTTGCTCTATCACAGTCCTCCAATTCGACTGGGTGGTATTTATAGTGTGGGGGTCCGGGTTGCATCCTGCCTCCTTAGGAGTCCATCACTTTTCTTACTATGTGCGCCGTTTTTCTCCTGTCTCTGTATATT
>NC_061099.1:48053106-48080606 GCF_015104395.2 Macrobrachium nipponense | reverse complement strand
GGAGTGGTATGTGATAAGAAAATGCCAATCATACCAAATGTCAAGATATATAACACCGTCATAAGACCAGTGTTAATGTATGGAGCAGAAACATGGGCTCTAAGAAGAAAAGAGGAAGTAAAGCTTGAGAGAACAGAGATAAGAAGGCTGAGGTGGATTATGGGAATATCGCTGCTTGAGAGATTGGAAAATGATGAAATAAGAAGAAGGGCAGGCTTAGTAAAGATTACAGAGATGATAAGAGAGACATGATTGAGATGGTATGGGCATGTGTTGAGGATGGATGACAAGGAGGGAGTAAAGAGGGTTTGGGAGGAACCTGTTAGAGGAAGAGGATCGAGAGGGAGACAGAGAATAAATGGCGAGATAATGTGAAGGAAGATATGGAGAGAAGAGGCTTGGTGGAGGATGATGCCTTTGATAGAGGACAGTTGAGGAGAAGGCGCATCAGGCAACATATCCCTTAATGTAGGGATAACGGTGGGAAAGAAGATATGCATACGTAAATGGGTTTTGCCGAATAAAACTTTGTAAAGGTTTATAAAAGATCAAGAATACAAGCTGAGTGTTATTCAGGTTTTTACCAAATTTTCTTGCTTAATGCTTGGATCGTCCTCATATTTATTGATTTTCTGTTTTTTCTAATAATTATTAAACTTTTACGTACTTTTTCATGTAGATGTTCCAAATACCTCTTCTCTCTTTAATTTATATAAAAAAAGAAGGAATCTTTTCATTTCTCTTGTTCCCTTATTTTCCATCTCCATGCCTTTTCTCCTCTAAACCACCCCCTCCATTCCCCTCCCCCCACTTCCATAACCCCCGCCCCCGAGAATCTTTCTGCCACCTCTGTTCTTTTTTTTTTCTTTTTTTTTTGACAAGAACAATGATCTTTATAGATAGTGTTTCCACTCTCAGCACAATAGCAAGCGCTCGAGAGAGAGAGAGAGAGAGAGAGAGAGAGAGAGAGAGAGAGAGAGAGAGAGAATGCCCAATGATAAAAGGAAAAAAATAAGAAAAATCTTTCATCCACAAAAGGAGAAAATACGAAAAGAAACAAAGGACTTTTGTTCAGAGAGAAAGTCTTGAGTAAAGTGAAAGCTATTAAAAAGGCTTCCTCTCTGGCGGCTGAATTGCGGTAATCTCCAGAGATATTTTGCATAAGTGGTGGCTGGATTCTGGACGCATTTTCCAGCCTTTTGATGACGTCACGCTTAAATGGTCCCGTAATGCCCCTTATTTTGCCAGATTTTTTTTTTTTTTTTATTTCCTCAGCGTGCTGTGTGGCTCCGCCAGTACAAATAATAATCAGTCAGTCAACAGCGTTCTGGAGCAGTACTTCCTCACTCGTTCAGACGATGTCTAAGTGAATCTGATAACGCTTGGCGTAAGACGCCTGCACGTAATTTAACTTTTCAAATTAAAAGTTTTATTGGAAACGGCTCTCTCTCTCTCTCTCTCTCTCTCTCTCTCTCTCTCTCTCAAATAAGGTTCCTTTTTCCATTTTTATTATCATAATTGTTACCTAAATTAAGGGTAATTTTTTTATTGATGTGGTGAATTTTTATATGATTTTAGCATTGTTTTCCACACCATGAATGATATAATGAGATGAAAAGAGAGAGAGAGAGAGAGAGATCCAAAGAGAAATAATCAATAAAGGTGGAATTGAATTTAGCTCCTGTTTCCGTATCACTTGGCCTTGTACTATTCTTCTTGCGCTTTAATACATTTTTATCTATTTTTATCTATCTATTTATCTATTTATTAATTTATCTTACTTCTTCCTAATAAACACCATATTCTTATGAGTAGGTTTCGTCTGCTGAATAATAATAATAATAATAATAATAATAATAATAATAATAATAATAATAATAATAATAATAATAATAATAATAATAATAATAATAATATGTGGCGCCGTGGAGGAGTGGGTTAGGTCGTCAATAGACTTAAGTCGAGTTAAGCAACATTGGCTCTGGTCAGTCGTTGGATGGGTGACCGCTCTCCTCGGCGTTGATTCCTTGGGAAAGGATCTTTACCATAATTTCCTCAGTCTACTCAGCTGTAAATGAGTACCTATCCCTGATGGGGTAGGGTCCAGCTATGGGTTAAATAGCAAAACTCAGCAATGATGGAAAGAAATGAAGGATTAAACGACAACGACGTAAATGGAACCTCTGGCAACAGAGGAGCTTCGTCCGGCAACCAGGTATTCAACCCAATTGAAGGGGAAGACGGTCAGGTACTTGGAGGTCGTCATCCAGCAACTGATCACCACAACGACAATAATCAACAGCCTGAGATTGGAGCTACAGAGGCAAAAAAAGGAAAGAAATGGACAAGAGAAGAAAATAAGGAAATATGGAGATGCTACATCAGAAGCAACCCGACGGAGAGAGGATATAGAAGAAGATTGGTCAACATCTGGAATGAGAGGAATAACACCCCCCAAACAGAGCAGAGGCTGGCAGACCAAGCAAGGAACATAAAGAAAAAGAACTGGCTCTCCCCAACAGAAAGAGAAGAACTGGAAAGGGAAATGTCACACGACAACGAAGACGAACTGAGAGACGATGCCACAGAAGACGACAGGGAGGATGAGGTATCAAACAACGACACACGAAGAAACACCGACGAAGTAACAGAGAGGACGGAATGGGTAGAAAAGATTAGACAATGGATGGAGCCAGATACAGAGAGAACAAAGATCCCCTCCATGAAAGCCTACAACACCAAGAAATTAAGGGAGAAAACAAGTGAGGTCAATGAAATACTGGGCATAATACAGACCACTAGTATCACAGAAACAAATAACTTGACATATGCAGGAGCAAGATTAGTAGCAGAACTGATGGGGATTCGAACACCAGCACCACCAGCACAATCAACCCAACAGAAACCAAAACAGCAACCTCCTTGGAAAAGGCGCCTGGAAAAGCAAATCATGGTGATGAGATCTGACTTGAGTAAACTGAAAGAGATGGCAGAAAAAAGGCTAAGAAGCAAGAAAACAAGGGAGGAACTCAACGAGAAATACAAAGTACAAGAGAGGGATTAAACAACACAATAGAAGATGTAAAAAACAGAGGCTTAAGGCCAAAGCACATAAGATCCAACGGTACATGAACAGGAATAAGGGATACCAACAGAACAAACTATTCGGAACCAACCAGCAAAAGACTATACAGCCAACTAAGAGGGAAGACAACCACCCAGAAATTCCTGAAGCCGAACCAAGTAAGAGACTCTGGGAAAACATATGGAGCAATCCGGTATCACACAACAAACATGCAACCTGGCTCCAGGAAGTCAAGGAAGAAGAGACAGGGAGAATAAAACAAAGATTCACAGAGATCACGACAGACACAGTCAGACACCAACTAAAGAAAATGCCAAACTGGAAAGCCCCAGGTCCCGATGAAGTCCATGGATACTGGCTCAAAAACTTCAAGGCCCTACACCCACGAATCGCAGAACAACTCCAGCATTGTATCTCAAATCACCAAGCACCCAAATGGATGACCAAAACAGGCAAGAACATCCTTAGTACAAAAAGACAGAGTAAGGGAAATATAGCCAGTAACTACAGGCCTATCACCTGCCTACCAATAATGTGGAAGTTACTAACAGGTATCATCATTGTGAAAGGCTATACAACTACCTAGAGGACAAACACCATCCCCCACCAACAGAAAGGCTGCAGAAGGAAGTGTAGGGGCACAAAAGACCAGCTCCTGATAGACAAAATGGTAATGAAGAACAGTAGGAGAAGGAAAACCAACCTAAGCATGGCATGGATAGACTATAAGAAAGCCTTCGACATGATACCACACACATGGCTAATAGAATGCCTGAAAAATATATGGGGCAGAGGAAAATACCATCAGCTTCCTCAAAAATACAATGCGCAACTGGAATACAATACTTACAAGCTCTGGAATAAGACTAGCAGAGGTTAATAATCAGGAGAGGATCTTCCAGGGCGCACTCACTGTCCCCGCTACTCTTCGTAGTAGCCATGATTCCCATGACAAAAGTACTACAGAAGATGGATGCCGGGTACCAACTCAAGAAAAGAGGCAACAGAATCAACCATCTGATGTTCATGGACGACATCAAGCTGTATGGTAAGAGCATCAAGGAAATAGATACCCTAATCCAGACTGTAAGGATTGTATCTGGGGACATTAGGATGGAGTTTGGAATAGAAAAATGCGCCTTAGTCAACATACATAAAGGCAAAGTAACGAGAACTGATGGGATAAAGCTACCAGATGGGAGCAACATCAAACACATAGATGAGACAGGATACAAATACCTGGGAATAATGGAAGGAGGAGAAATAAAACACCAAGAGATGAAGGACACGATCAGGAAAGAATATATGCAGAGACTCAAGGCGATACTCAAGTCAAAACTCAACGCCGGAAATATGATAAAAGCCATAAACACATGGGCAGTGCCAGTAATCAGATACAGCGCAGGAATAGTGGAATGGACCAAGGCAGAACTCCGCAGCATAGATCAGAAAACCAGGAAACATATGACAATACACAAAGCACTACACCCAAGAGCAAATACGGACAGACTATACATAACACGCAAAGGAAGGAGGGAGAGGACTACTAAGTATAGAGGACTGCGTAACATCGAAAACAGAGCACTGGGGCAATATCTGAAAACCAGTGAAGACGAGTGGCTAAAGAGTGCATGGGAAGAAGGACTAATAAAAGCAGACGAAGACCCAGAAAAATATACAGAGACAGGAGAAAGACAAAAAGAACAGAGGACTGGCACAACAAACCAATGCACGGACAATACATGAGACAGACTAAAGAACTAGCCAGCGATGACAATTGGCAATGGCTACAGAGGGGAGAGCTAAAGAAGGAAACTGAAGGAATGATAACAGCGGCACAAGATCAGGCCCTAAGAACCAGATATGTTCAAAGTACGATAGACGGAAATAACATCTCTCCCATATGTAGGAAGTGCAATACGAAAAGTGAAACCATAAAACCTCAATAGCAAGTGAATGCCCGGCACTTGCACAGAACCAGTACAAAAAGAGGCATGATTCAGTAGCAAAAGCCCTCCACTGGAGCCTGTGCAAGAAACATCAGCTACCTTTGCAGTAATAAGTGGTACGAGCACCAACCTGAAGGAGTGATAGAAAACGATCAGGCAAAGATCCTCTGGGACTATGGTATCAGAACGGATAGGGTGATACGTGCAAACAGACCAGACGTGACGTGATTGACAAGGTCAAGAAGAAAGTATCACTCATTGATGTCGCAATACCATGGGACACCAGAGTTGAAGAGAAAGAGAGGGAAAAAATGGATAAGTATCAAGATCTGAAAATAGAAATAAGAAGGATATGGGATATGCCAGTGGAAATCGTACCCATAATCATAGGAGCACTAGGCACGATCCCAAGATCCCTCAAGAGGAATCTAGAAAAAACTAGAGGCTGAAGTAGCTCCAGGATTCATGCAGAAGAGTGTGATCTAGAAACGGCACACATAGTAAGAAGAGTGATGGACTCCTAAGGAGGCAGGATGCAAACCCGGAACCCCACACTATAAATACCACCCAGTCGAATTGGAGGACTGTGATGATAAAGCAAAAAAAAAAAAAAAAAAAAAAAAAAAAAAAAAAAAATAATAATAATAATAATAATCTGCAGCCAGGCGGATTGGTAGGGTAGAGGAAATAACCTAGTTGGAGTTAACTGCCCTCTTTCTTCATCACCTGGTCCATAAACGAGCTAACGACCGGTGTCGACAATCTTCAGCGACTCTGTTTATTTATTTTTAAATTCGCCTCAATACATGGTGTGCCTAATTATTTATTTGGACCGAAGTTGAACCCAAGGAAGGGTTCGAAAGGTGTGTTAAAGGGTTTTTAAATTATACTCGAACTCGCAACATTTTTTTTTTATTATTGTGGACCTCTTAGAACAAAATAATAATAATAATAATAATAATAATAATAATAATAATAATAATAAAAGCAGTCCACCCTCAGCTTCCTAGCCTAGAGGATGTCTGACAGCTGCAGACGAAAGCTCGCTTCAAGAAAGAGAGGGAGAGAGGGAGAGAGAGAGAGAGAGAGAGAGAGAGAGAGAGAGAGTAGAGAAAATCGTTAATGACTTTGATGACTATGATATCATAGTTTATCTGTAAAATTCAAATATATACACCGATTTTGACACTGTATTTGATCATGAGCTCTATAGGCGCTCTACTGGCCTGTTTAAGTAGCACGGAAAAAGCCGTTGTTCGGAAAATAGAGAAGAATCTCTACAAGTGTAACGCTGCTGAAGTAGCCATTGCTTTTAATAACGTATGCCTGAGAGAGGGTCTGCTTCCTAAGTACAATAATAATAATAATGATAATATACATGGCGAATAGACAATACATATTAGCGGATCAATAAACTCGGGTATCCTTATGTCCTATTTAAGTGAAATATAGTGCAACTGTGTCCCTTGTCAGTGGAGCCTTTTATACCTCACAATATTAATTTTCTTGCAACGAATTTGATACTAGTGCCTCCCTGTTTAGTTGTAGAATACAGACCCTCCTCTACTTACGAACTTTCAGAGATACGAACAGCCATGATCGTAAATTAGAACTGTACTTTACGGTATCATTATCATAATTTGCTTAATGTATTTAATGTACTTATGTTTTATTTATCATTTGTATGTTCCAAAATCAATCATTCAAACGGGATTTACAGGATTTACAGGATTTATGTAAGCATTCATG
Organism: Macrobrachium nipponense; assembly: GCF_015104395.2. Lineage (NCBI taxonomy): Eukaryota > Metazoa > Arthropoda > Malacostraca > Decapoda > Palaemonidae > Macrobrachium > Macrobrachium nipponense. The sequence continues at coordinate 48,073,823 of NC_061099.1, read as the reverse complement.
CCTACGACAACGAATTCATTTATGAACACTCATCATTATTTTCAAAGGCTATATTTCTCTAAATGTTCGGAAACATTTTTCACCTGGCAAAAAAAAAAAAAAAAAAATTGACCCAATTACGCCTGATATATCGATAATTGTTTTAACTGGATCATACTCTTAATCAACGGACGAATTCGTTTGAATGGAAAAATTTCGCCTTTTTATTTATTTATTTATTTTATTTTTTATGTAGAAGGGGATATTTTTGAAAATACAATATTTTCCACACACGTTTGCTTCACCCCGTAATCAGTATAACTGATATATGTCAATAGCGGATGGGAGAATAAAAAAGGAATAAGTAAAATGATAAAAGGAGGGTATGACAACCCAGAATTCCCTCCAAGCAATGGAGCTGGAGGGGAAATGGTTTTGTCGTGTGGCGGCATGGCTGGGCTATACTCTTGTGGGGAGAGAGAGAGAGAGAGAGAGAGAGAGAGAGAGAGAGGAAGTGGCTGGCAGTGGCCAGACCTATCAAGGGGAGCGTGGCCCCCTTGCCAAAACAATTGGCGACATCTCCGTAAATGACTTTGGGGGGGGAGAATATCTTGCAAAAGGGTTGCAGGCTAGATAGCTCCGAGATGGTTAGTTTATGGCGCTTTATAGCCAGACATATTGGCGCTTCCATCCCCGAACTGCCAAAGTAGTAGTATCTCTGCGCGCGCTTCCTCGCTGGGCGATGGAAGCAAGGAGGTTGCGGGGGTGGGGGGTGGGGGTGATTTCAAGGAGGGAGGACTGTTTTAAATGACGACCATAAGTTTTTTTTTACCGTAGATGTCTTCTTGCATATTATAAGTAAAGCTGCTACACACCGTAATGTCGATTGAATGTACATTTAAGCAATTTTTTTTTTATCTATGAGTATTGTCAGCAGAACGAAAGCTAAGGCAAATGTTTTATTTTCATTTTTACCTGACATTATCGTAAAATCATGGACTGTCAACACTAAACAGCACTGCGATGAAAATACAGTAATGAGTAAAACAGTTTTCAAATCATTTGCTAATAAACTAAATCACAAACTGATTTAAACATCGATTATCCGACTGTTAATATTTGAAATAAAAAAATCACCGTTTACTTCAGAACCTTTGTGTCCATTTACAATGCAGTAATTTTCCGCTGATAGCTCAAATATCTTTATCTTATACAAATTTTAGTGTTTCTCCATTTTTTGGAGCTTCTCTTCATTATCCCCACTAAGAAATGTCAGCCATTTACAAACCATTTTCTAATTCCAAGGCTCTGCACCTACATCTGCTGTTCACTCTCACATCTCGCATCAACGCTTGCAAGAAGATATTGAACATAAATGCATAACACACTTTTCTCAGAACATCTTTTGACACCTAACCAGCCACTCTCCCGTTTACATATATAACACACTTCGTATTCTTGATTAAAAAAAAAAAAAAAAAAAACTTTGAATCGTAGTCCTTCTGTTTTCCTGATATGCAAGTCGTATGGCTTATATATATATATATATATATATATATATATATATATATGTGTGTGTGTGTGTGTGTGTGTGTGTGTATATTATGTATATATATATATATATATATATATATATATATATATATATATATATATATATATATGGATAACTACAAGAAATACTTGTATGTATTAGAGTGCATAATGACAATCCGTAATATATATATATATATATATATATATATATATATATATATATCTATATATATATATATATATGCTTTCATGGAATAACTACAAGAAATACTTGTGTGTTTTAGATTGCACAATGTCCATCCGAAATCGGTCCGATCGATAGGAGCGTTGTCCACAGCCTTTGTGATTCACAGCTTTCGAGGGAACATTCAGACCAGGGTACGATTCTGACACATCCTCCTCCGGAGGTTCTCCGATTAAGGTACGAATTGAACATTCTCTCTCCTTGCCACAATTAGTTTTGCTCATATGATTTCGATCCTTCCTGATGCTGGGAGTATTGTCAGCGATGAAGTTATTTGACATTGTACCGTTAACACCTGCACGTCAAATCACCGTGTTTATAATAAAAGCAAGCGTTTTTTTAGACTCCATTTCCACCAACATGCAGACGCTCGTACTACGATCCGAGGCCATTGTACAGTCCGAAGCCAAGCCTGTTTTGGCAAATGTCAATGATAATGTCATATCTGTTCCTGATAATAGTCTAAATTTTAATGAGATCCGCGGCGTATTTAGAAAAAGGGAGGAAATTCTTACTCTCACGTTATTGTGTTCTGTAATTAATGTCTGTGAATAAATGGAGCTTCAGGAAATTGCCATTCTAAATTGATGGCCCGGTCTGAACAAGGAAAAATATTGCTGTGTAATTACGCAGCGAGAATGCAAATACTTAACCTCATGCGCATGCGCTGTGTTTTATGGGTACATATCTGTACATATGCTCGTGTGTGCTATTTTCAGCAATATGCTGCTGTTTCCCCTCATTGCTGGAGTTCCCCTTTTAAAGACGAGGGCGTTCACTGGATCGCAGTTCAGAATTGGATGTTTCTCTGTACACTTATTTTCTTCTCTCAGCTGTAACAACAAACTCCTTTATTACGGGCTGCTAAAGAGCAAGAGCCCGTGCCAGCATAAGGCTGGCTTCATCTATCATCGAACTCCCGGATAACAAGAATGAGGAATTATTCTCAACACTAATACGTATCGAAATCTGTCAATTTCCGTTCACTTTCTCTCTCTCTCTCTCTCTCTCTCTCTCTCTCTCTCTCTCTATCTCTCTCTCTCTCTCTCTCTCTCTCTCTATATATATATATATATATATATATATATATATATATATATATATATAATTATAATGCCGTAATAATGTATAATCCCGTATAAAACCATCAACTATGACCGACAGCTCTCCAGTCACTCACCAGATGCGGTAGAGTGAGGGTTCCTCCAATGCCCCCGGAAAGCGCTGCCTGATGCACGATCAATGTCTAATTTTAACCTTAAATAAAATAAAACCTAATAAGGCTATAGGGCTGCAATTTTGTATGTTTGATGATTAGAGGGTGGATGATCATAATACCAATTTTCAGCCCTCTAGCCTCGGTAGTTTTTAAGATCTGAGGGCGGACAAAGCCATCTCAATAGTTTTCTTTTACAGAAAACTAAAGAAGGGAAAACAGCTGAAAATAAAGAAAACTGAGACGCTTTAAAAATACTAGGATAATAAAGGAAAACATTCACACTATGAAATAAAGAAAAGCTTGTTTATTTGTACAATTAAACAATTATAAACGAAAGAATGAATATCTTGTTTACTTGTACACGTAAAAGTAAATTAAGAGCTCTTCTGTCATACAAAATGGGAACTCTTCTAACTGGCCGAATGACGCAAACTGTAAGTGAAACTGTGATAGATTGATCAGGGCAGATATCTTTATTATATGGTGCTGGGGTATTTAGCTCTCTCTCTCTCTCTCTCTCTTCTCTCTCTCTCTCTCTATCTATATATATATATATATATAATATATATATATATATATATATATATATACATATATATATAGAGAGAGAGAGAGAGAGAGAGAGAGAGAGAGAGAGAGAGAGAGAGAGAGCTAAATACCCCAGCACCATAAAATAAAGATATCTGCCCTGATCAATCTATCTACAGTTTCACTTACAGTTGTTCGTCATTCGGCCAGTTAGAAGAGTTCCCATTTTGTATGACAGAAGAGCTCTTAATTTACTTTTACGTGTACAAGTAAACAAGATATTCATTCTTTCGTTTATAATTGTTTAATTGTACAAATAAACAAGCTTTTCTTTATTTCATAGTGTGAATGTTTTCCTTTATTATCCTAGTATTTTTAAAGCGTCTCAGTTTTTTGTTTCTTTTTTTCAGCTGTTTTCCCTTCTTTAGTTTTCTGTAAAAGAAAACTATTGAGATGGCTTTGTCCGCCCTCAGATCTTAAAAACTACCGAGGCTAGAGGGCTGAAAATTGGCATTATGATCATCCACCATCTAATCATCAAACATACCAAATTGCAGCCCTATAGCCTTACTAGGTTTTATTTTATTTAAGGTTAAAATTAGACATTGATCGTGCATCAGGCAGCGCTTTCCGGGGTCATGGGACGAACCCTCACTCTACCGCATCTGGTGAGCGACTGGAGAGCTGTCGGTCATAGTTGATGGTTTTATACGGCATCATACGCTGTACAGAAAACTCTATCGCTTTCTAGTCCCCCCTACAGAAAAAGTTACGGCCGGATCTCTGAAGGAAGGAAGGAGTCGTTATGATGTCGTTCTTCATCTTCTTCATCTTCAACGGAATAAATTCACATGAGTTCTTAGCTTCCTCTCCTAAAATGTCGACTTGCTCTTTCCCCCGTCCTCTTCCTTCCCAGACGCTTCAATTTTTCCGTGGGTGACGTTCCCAAGAAGCATCGTCGCCTGTCTCTGCCAGGAGTTTGTTTTTGGGAAGCAGGAAAGCGTATCTTTGAGGCTGGTTTATGCTGTGGGTATATGTTAGATTTTCACAGGTACCCACACAGACTCATACACAAACGCAGTCACACACATCCTTCTTCTGTTCTTCAAGTTGTGTATACTTTTAGTGTGTTTCCCTCTTTCGCTTTGAGAGGTGGGCATTTTTTGCTCTTCCTTTTAATTTCTGTTTTTTTTATTATTCTTTTTTGTTGAATTCAGTTTTTGTAAATGTCATTTTTAGTTTTCTTATTTTATTTTAATGTGTAATTGTATTCAACTGTGATTCAGTATTTGGGTTTAACTATGTTTCCATTTTAAGTTTTCTTATACTTGTATTATGTGTCTTTTAATTATGTGATCTGAATGCTCCTTTTTTCATATACTAGATGTCCTGATGATGTGACCAGGGGTCAGGAAACGCGTTGGATGTGTACCTGCGTCCATCCCCTGCCTACTATAGTGCCTTCTGATGTGTGGATTACACACACACACACATATGTATAATATATATGTTACCTATCCGCTGACACCTATTACCAGTGAAGGTATTTAGCATTTTGGTATGTGTTAAACCTGAGCGTTAAGGCGAACTGGTTACACTCAATCTCTCTCCCCCACCCCTCTCTCTCTCTCTCAAGGCGGTCACTAGCATAGCCTTCTCTCTCTCGCTCTCTCTCTCTCTCTCCATTTCATCAGGTCATTAAATCAGAGTCAGAGTTGCAAAAAATACATACATTTATTCAAAGTAAAGCATTAGTTGAATAATTCATGCTCTTACAAGATCATCAATGGAAAGATAATAATTCAAGTATCACAGACAACTAACTCAGTTAACCCCCTCAGTATTCAAATGTCTTAATCAGTAATTAGTCACACCAATTATCTCTTCTCCAAAATATAGTCCCCTCACTAGGGCACTCGGTCCCCTCACTAGAACCGCCTGTTTAAAAGACAGGAGAACGCACTAGTGAGCGCACACACAATTGTAAAGACAAAGTCAAAAGGTTAAACAAAAATGGAACATCTTTACAAAATGTCAAACAGAAAACAGGCCATCCCTTTGGCTAAAGTATGACAACTCACCCATTGCAGCCTGGAAAATCACACACTCTGTTCAAGGAAACTCTTTGGCACACGCCATCGTGGCTCTGCCTTTCTCGCACAGACCTCTCCGTAAATCTCCCATAGATTTGGCTAAAGATACCATTATGAATGGAAGAGGCGCACACGTACACACGAACTCACACTCTTCAGTAACGCCTCAATAAACTGGTCATAGCCAGTTTTCAAAGGCACCTTGAACAAGCCCTCATTAACTCACATATCACAAAAATGATTTATCAGCTTTCTCAGGTCATCGCTTCGGACTGTCTCCATGGGAAGTTAAAAGCAATGAATCTGCGCCTTCTAAAAAAGTCACAGCACATCACAATGGCATATTAAATATATTATTAATTATAGCCCTCTTTCATCTAATATATATATATATATATATATATATATATATATATATATATATATATATATATATATATATATAGTATATATATATATATAATATATATATACATGAAAAAGTATATATATAGTATATATATATATATATATATATACATATATATATATATATATATATATATATATATATATATATATATATATAATATATATATATATATATATACACCTCTGTTGCAGGATTCTCCGCTGCAAAATTCATACACAATTTTTCCTTCATTTTATATTATACTGAATATGCTTAGATCAGTTTATTCTTGAGAGTAAGAGTAGTATTAGCATTCCTTGCCGTAAGTATTCTTCTCTTGTGTTTGACTTTCCCCTCTGCTTATCATATGGAAATGTAGGATGCTGTCAAACTTCAATATGCAAAGTAATTAGAGAAGAAGTTGCTGTGTACGTAGACTCCCAGCCAGTTCTTTAAGCCCGAGACCGCTTCAGAAGGGCAGATCCTATATAGTAGACCCTTTCAACTCCATAACCAGGGAAATTGTATCACATTACATAGCATTGTTTGATCAAATTAACTTTCTGCAACTTCCTTCATTTACCTGCCTGAGAGTGGTCGACATTTCATTATATAAACTGCTGCTGACTTAGCAGTTAGTCACCTGCAAGAATATATCTCATGAAAAGTGTACATTTAATTATACATTATTCTGAATCGGTGTTGAGTGATCATGTGGAACCTGCAAGTCCTGTGTGCGTGCGTGCGTGCGTGCGTGTGTGTGTGTGTGTGTGTGTGTGTGTGAGTGTGTGTGTGATGGTCATGAAACACGAATACTGATAAATTAATTCTGATAGATAATCGATGCCTAACACATTATTGGATTTCCATCTTTCGACTTCCTCCACCCGAGAGAATAAAGTGTTCCAACAGGCTTTTTATCTTATCTAGCAAAATAATGATAAAAGTATTACCAATGTACTAGATTTCTTTAATTAATTGTTGTATTATTTTTTGCTCTTTCATTTTAGTTTGGTTTGAATCTCTCTCTCTCTCTCTCTCTACTCGTCGACCTCATGACCCCTTGACCCAAGCTCTGACTAACCCGTAAAAATCCTATTGGCAAAGTTTAATGCCGAAGGTAACATCCTAATTTCCATAATCGTGATATTAATATGCGGGATAACCTTCTACAGGGGCCTGTCAACAGTAGTACAACCTCGTTAAAAAAAAAAAATCATTGGGGAATCGCGTTTATAATTTCGTTTCTTTGTTTGTACGAATAAAAATTTATCCAGTTAACATTCGCTTAAATCTCTTATTAATGGATTGTTGGCTTCACGATCCAAATTGTTCAATTGGTGTCGTCTTTCCGATTCCTGCCATATTAAATACAAACGTCTCGCAAGACTGTATTTTCAGACCCTGATTTGCTTTAGATAATTTGCGAGGTTTTTGCGTTATTTCAAGTATTTAGTGGCTCCTTACGTAGCTTGAAACTCTCTCACATTGTAAAGGAATTCATCCCATACCTAGGCAATCTTTTATCAACAACGCGCAATCCGACCTAAAATCTACGAACAAATGCACATTATTTTTTTACTTTTTTATTCTAATAATTGAATCATAAATATTCTGTCCTAAAATTCCTGCATCTTTAACTCGGCACCTTTTCAGAACGAGAAGAAGAAAAACAATAAAAATATGAACAAAGTAGTTTGTAGACTTACTCCCCGAGTAAACGAAAATAATATATGTTATTCACATAATATAAAAAATGTACTTTTACAGTGGATTATCTACTTTTGGGCTCCAAAGAGGATACGATTATGAGAACATGAGCTTTTTTATTCAAATTGGCAACTTCTGCTGCATGTTGCCTAATATTTGATTTGTATTTTTTCATTTAATCATAAAAACTATCCTAATCCTCTGTGGACATTAATCAAGACCGGTAAAACTCTGCTCGTTTTCCCTGCGTTTGCAGACTTCCGAAAACTATTCACCGTAGATAACAACAGTATTCCAAGCTCGTTTCAGATCTGGTATTTAGAACATGAAAATGAATTTGGAATCTCTCTGATACTACATCATTTTTCAGATGCTGAACTTCGCAATTCGAAGTAAATTCCCCAACCGCCATTGCAAGAATTTCAACTGTATTTCAAAATTTCTCATCGTGTCAGTCAGTGGTCGTATTATAGTGAGTGGAAATCATGGAACGTTTCCCTGATCTGCTGTTTTCTATACAATATACTGTATGTCTTGACTGATTTCTGCTAAAACAATTTCTCCCTTTGGATAACGATGGCTATTTGTAGAGATATTTTCCCAGCAAATGTGTCTCACATCATTAAGAATTTTTATTTTTCATGAGCATTCATATAGTCTGATGTTAGTTACATTATCTTGACTTGCCATTTGGCTATTAAAGATTTCAAGTCTAGGCTTTCAATTACGGTTTTGAATTATCTATTTATATATATTAGGTTCAATAATGAAATATAATCATGAATTTCAGTTGGTTATCTACCAACTCATTCATAAACGCAACTGGCTGAAATGAGAAAACTATTCATTTAATTTTTTAAATTCAACTTTTCCCCTCCCGCTTAATAGCAGACTCCTGCGTCCCGCCCAAATGGCCGGTGCAGACGATAACCTGAACCCACAACGGCACGATTTTTCGTTTCAATTTTACAAAGAAATCTTGGGACTCATCTATATTATTTCATTATGCCAAAGTTTGTAACAAAATAAAAAAAGGGAAAATCCTTCCATCATATTTCAGATCCATAAACCAATGGAAGACAGGCAACGGCGGAATGATGAAAGTTGCCAAATGTCGCCAGAGCCATAAAACCCCGTCTTCCGTAGCTGACCAAATTACCGCCGCGCCACAAAATCTTCGTCGTGGCCTTAGACAAGATTTCCGTCTCCGTCGTTCATAAAGCTGGTTCTCCCATAGGTAAGCTCTCAGCGCATAGTCTTTAGTATAAAGCGCTGCCTAGCTCAGAGATGCTCACCACTTTTATTTCTTTCCTTTTTTTCTAATTTTTTTTTATAAGTCGTTTCTTTGAAATATCTAGATCAATTCGTCACGGAGATATCCTGCGAGATGGGGACATTATCAGTGACATTTTATTTCTTTCTCTGACGTATTCAGATTTATCATATTCTTTGACATTTGGAAAACACATGTGGAATGGGGCCATAAATAAAGAAAAACGGAAGACCCCGGCTAGTTACGCTCTGCACTCGCGTTAATCTATATTCATAAATCAGCGCTGGGAGTGAAATGTAGATGCAGGAGTGAAATGAAAAAGATAAGATAGAAGCTAGAGAGTTATTCTATTCACTTATCACAGTTCAAATGAGAAGGGTTGTTAAGTATATCTTAGTTTTACCAGACCACTCACTGAGCTGATTAACAGCTCTCCTAGGGCTGGCCCGAAGGATTAGATATTTTTACCTGGCTAGGAACCATTTGGTCACCTAGCAACGGGACCTACAGCTTATTGTGGAATCCGAACCACATTATACCAAGAAATTAATTTCTATCACTAGAAATAAATTCCCCTGATTCCGCGTTGGCAGAGTCGAGAATCGAACTTCGGACCACCGGACTGGTAGGCGAGCGCGAAAACCAGTCGTCCAACGAGGAAATGTAAGTAGAAGAGATTATTTTACAGGCGTTCTTTGGAACGGGGACGTTTTTGACAGGAAAAGGGAGAGGGTGGGGGGGGGCCGTTTGTTTGCTACGGAGGGGTTCGAAGGGCAGATCCTTAGCTTGCAAGAAGTGATTATAAGGGGTTGTTGATTCCCCTGGGAACAAAACGGCCGATGGTGACCATATTGCTTACTCGGGGAGTAAGCCTACTTAAGATTTTCATATATATATGAAGCATGTACACACATACGGTACATATAATATCAATATTTATATATATGTATGAACACATATATATATATATACACAAAGAAGTTGTGTAGCGCCTCAGTGGCGTGATCGGTATGGTATTGTCCTGCCACCTCGGTGGCCGCGAGTTCGATTCTCGGGTATTCCATTGAGATGCGAGAGATGTGTATTTCTGGTGATAGACGTTCACTCTCGACGTGGTTCGGAAGTCACGTAAAGCCGTTGGTCCCGTTGCTGAATAACCACTGGTTCCATGCAACGTAAAAACACCATACAAACAAACAAAGAAGTTGTTGTTTTTGTTGTTGAAATAATCATTAACTAAGCAAAATTTTGCTACTAATAATGATTTATTAAAAGAAAACAGTGTTCTATTATTCATATCCATAGGAGGGGGAGGGTGAGCTAGGGGAAAGGGACCAGGTTCCCCCACCTTAAATCAGCCACTGTCATCCATGCACCTTCCAAGACCAAGCAAGAAATTCCACGCTCTTATAACTAGTAAACTCTCAGCAACCATATTTTTATTTTAAAAATCAGGAGTTACTCCTCGTCAGTCCCTTTGAAGCCTTTGCCTCCTCGCCTAGATGTGCCCAATACTCCTAATCTTATCAGTTTCCGACGTCTTTCCATTATTCAACATCTCCATGGCTTCATTCCAGCCTTAAAAGTTACTTCCTAACTCATTCAAAGAAAAACAATAACGTCTTTAAGTCTCGCATCTTTTCGTTCAGCCAATCCTTTATCATGATCTGTTGGAGATCCCTCAAAATCATCTTTCCGTTATCGCAAGAATGCCTTCGTTTCAGAGAGCATTATCCCATCTGCATGATTTATCGAAAGATCCTTTACACATCAACTTTTCCCCCTGTGCTGACGTTCCCAGGGAATAACCAGTTTTCTTTGAAGTTGTTCACACGCTCCAAAATCTTCCGTGGTCTTGTCTACTGCCCGATACCTTTTTGTTTGTTTCTGCAATTCATCCTTCTAACCACAAATGGGTTACAAATTAGCATCTACGTCCTCCTTCACCAAAACCTTTTGGTTTCTAAACTTTCTTCTTCCTAAAGCAACTGTAGCAAAACACCTCGTCACTTCTAGGGACACCTTTGTTCTAAACCTCATGTCATATCTTACCTCCCCATGTGTTAATTTTTCATATATATATATATATATATATATATATACTATATATATATATATATATATATATATATTACTGACGAGACCTCATTCAAAACTGGATGTTATCTAGCGGGGGGGAGATAGTAACTTTTTTTAATAAATATCTCTGCCTAATATCATCCAGTTTGAATGAGGTCCTGTCAGTAATTGTATTAATGCACAGAACAAATGTGTAAGTGATAAGTTAATATATATATATATATATAATATATATATTATATATATACATACACATATAAATTTATAATCATAATTTCACAAGTGTAAACTAAGGACATACCAGAAGAAATTATTAAGTTATTATTATTATTAAGTTTCATCATTTAGCACCCAAGGAAGGCTCACGACCGCTGAACATTAGACACCTTCTGTTGCTATATCTCACAACAAGAATCGAACCACTCACTTTCACAGACAGACAGACATGATAGATATGTGGTATGCTGCTGGACACAGAAATGTTTATAGCTTTAACGTTCACGCACCAAAAAACGTTACCGCTGTCTTCTGAGTCTAAACTGATGGTAACACGAAAAAATATAGATAAAAAAAAAAAAGTCATCCTTTCCCAGAAGCGCGAGAAACGAGATTTGCAAGACGAATTTTAGCGGTTACAAATCTCATCTCTTTCCACGAAATTAAATTCCATCGGATGTTTTGGCTTCGCCTTTCCCTGCCAGCGTCTTGAGGCTTTCATGCAGCACTGATCTGTATTGCCTGGTATACGAGGGTCTGTTTTAGATCGTCTGCCAAGAGCGTCACGCAACGCGTCCGTTCTTCTGCTTCCTCTTATGATAATCCGTTAGCAGAGTAACTTTGTGTGATTCCAGGTACGTTATTGGATGGGGTTTCTTATCACTCAGTCCCGCTGTTCTCTCCAGATTCCAACATTCCAGTGAATGATCCATTTTTAGGAGATAAACTGATTCATGGAAATGGAAAATGTATGTGAGCTTAGTCAACCTTTTAGTTTATGACATAGGCTAGATTAGATGAGAGAAAATATTTGCTGTGGTTGTGTTTTAACAGTTTTTTCTCATTAATACGTAATGGTTTTATCTGAAACGTTAGTGAAATGGCATTTCATAGAATATCGATTTAGATGCCTAGTCAAAAAAAAAAAAAAAAAAAGCTGAATTTCATTTATTTTTTCATTTTTAATTATCTTTATTTTTTAACGCACTATTGTGAATAATTTGGCTACCAATTCCCATAAAGAAAAGATTTCACTCTTATTCTTCAGCTGAGGATGAAGATTTTTAACTCTGCCAGTGAAGTCAGCAATACGTTACGCTGCCCTCACAATTAAAAGCAAAGTAATCGCCTGTTCTTCACAACCACAGCAAATATTTTCTCTCATCTAATCTAGCCTATGTCATAAACTAAAAGGTTGACTAAGCTCACATACATTTTCCATTTCCATGAATCAGTTTATCTCCTAAAAATGGATCATTCACTGGAATGTTGGAATCTGGAGAGAACAGCGGGACTGAGTGATAAGAAACCCCATCCAATAACGTACCTGGAATCACACAAAGTTACTCTGCTAACGGATTATCATAAGAGGAAGCAGAAGAACGGACGCGTTGCGTGACGCTCTTGGCAGACGATCTAAAACAGACCCTCGTATACCAGGCAATACAGATCAGTGCTGCATGAAAGCCTCATGTTGGAAGATCTTAATGCCTCTTCCGTTGCAGGTATGCAAGATCAGCCTGAACTAAAAACTGAAATCATTCTGTGTCCAAGGTAATAATGTTGTTATAACAATAGTTTTACAGATCCTTGGCTGCTGGCAGAGTCTTCTAAAGATTTTATTTTTTAGCATTATTGAGTGTAACATTTTGACCTTACATATTTCATAGAACGAAGTGATGTTTTCAAGTGTTAAGGAAAATTGTTTTTACTTTTACTTACATGAGTTTGGTAAAGTTTTGTTATATACTTTTTGGTTATCATCAGGTGGAACAGTGTTATAATTTTGTGTTTACTTTGAAAACCGTATATATTTCTACATCCACCAATTCATTTCCAAATCAGTTCGTCGACTCAAACATTGTTTTTTTAATCCTTTTCCTCAGTGAGTTGTAAGTGTAACTCACATCTTTGGTATTAAATTACTAAAACTAAAACATATTATTCTTAAAAACATTCTTTACAGATATAGTTCACCAGCCTCACATTTCTTGGGCAGTAGGTACAAAGAACACGACTTTCATTGTATAGAAATTACTTGAAGTGTTCGAAACGCTTACCATAACTACAAAAATTCTAGCAATAAGTACCAAAGAAATGGTAAAGATTATATAAGACATTATTTATCTCATCACTCATAATCCGATTTCATCTATATATCCTTACATGCAAAAATTCCTCCTCCCAGCATAATCAGCTTACATCTCTCTCTCTCTCTCTCTCTCTCTCTCTCTCTCTCTCTCTCTCTCTCTCTGTTAGGGAATTCAGGTTTCATTCAGGAAATTAGTCAAAAATCCTTCACGTGTTCTTCTAAAATGATCCTCTTCTCTCTCTCTCTCTCTCTCTCTCTCTCTCTCTCTCTCTCTCTCTCTCTCCAGATGAGAAATGGGCAAAAGATATATTGGAGACTAGAGGCCTCGTGTTAGCATTCAAATTGGGTACTAAAAGTGTGACGTTGGACAAAACGACTCTATTAAGTGCAAACGATAAAAAGGGTCAAAGCGCAGCAATAAAAAAAAAGAAAAAAAAAGGGAAGATGATTGCGATGTGAGAAAAGAATGAAGCCAGAGCAAGAGAAAGGTGGTGATAGCTAGAGATTAGAGAGAGAGAGAGAGAGAGAGAGAGAGAGAGAGAGAGAGAGAGGTAGATTAAAGGAGAGAGAGAGTGTGAGAGATTAAAGGAGAGAAAGGGTGAGAGAGGAAGATTAAAGGAGAGAAAGAGAGAGAGATTGAGAGATTAAAGGGGAGAAAGAGGGAGAGAGAGAGAGATTGAGGGAGAGAAAAAGAAACTGAGGGAGAGATTAAAGGGGAGGAAGAGGGAGAGAGAGAGAGACTGAGGGAGACCTTACCTTACCTTACAGACCTTACAGTTCGTTCGGGTTGCCCCAGGTCCCTCAGTGTGAGGCGCCTCTAATGTCTATCAGAGAGTTGCTAGTACATCTTCCGGTATATTTTGCATCTTCCAATCTTGGATGGTCTGGGATGCAGTTTAGATATTTGTCGAGCTTATTCTTAAACACATCTACGCTCACTCCTGATATATTCCTCAGATGAGCTGGCAACGCATTGAATAGACGCTGCATTATCGATGCTGGTGCGTAGTGGATTAATGTTCTGTGTGCTTTCCTTATTTTTCCTGGTATAGTTTTGGGCACTATTAATCTACCTCTGCTTGCTCTTTCTGATATTTTTAGTTCCATGATATTTTCTGTTTATTCTTCTATCTGTTTCCATGCCTGAATTATCATGTAGCGTTCTCTTCTCCTTTCTAGACTATATAATTTTAAGGATTGTAGTCTTTCCCAGTAGTCTAGGTCCTTAACTTCTTCTATTCTAGCTGTAAAGGACCTTTGTACACTCTCTATTTGTGCAATATCCTTTTGATAGTGTGGGTACCATATCATATTGCAATATTCAAGTGGACTACGAACATATGTTTTATAAAGCATAATCATGTGTTCAGCTTTTCTTGTTTTGAAGTGCCGTAACAACATTCCCATTTTTGCTTTACATTTTGCCAACAGAATGGCTATTTGATCATTGCATAACATGTTCCTATTCATCATCACACCAAGGTCTTTAACTGCTTCCTTATTTGTGATTGTCTCATTATTAGGTCCCCTATATGCATATAGCTTTCCTTCTCTGTCTCTATAATTTATTGATTCAAATTTATCAGAGTTAAATACCATCCTATTTACCTCTGCCCAATCATATACTTTGTTAAGGTCTCTTTGTAGAGCGTTCCTATCTTCATCACAAGTAATTTCTCTACTGATTCTTGTGTCATCAGCGAAACTACTCACTACCGAATCCTTAACATTACTGTCTATGTCTTCAATCATAATAACAAACAATATTGCAGCTAGCACCGTACCTTGTGGCACACCGGATATTACCTTGGTTTCATCCGATTTCTCATCGTTTGCAATAACTATCTGTTTTCTGTTGTGTAAAAATTCTTTTAACCATCTTCCTACTTTATCTACGATATTGTGTTTTCTAATTTTCTTTGCTAATTATTATGGTCTACTTTGTCAAAAGCTTTGCAAAGTCTAGATAAACCACATCTGTTTCATTTCCGCTTTTCATATTTTTGAATATGTTCTCACGGTGGACTTAACAGTTGGGTTTGTACTTTTTCCGGGTACGAAACCGTGTTGTCCTATATTAAACAAATTATTTTTTATTAAAATGTTTCATAATATTTTTCTTCATTCCTACCCTTTCATACACTTTCATAATATGTGATGTTAGACTCACAGGCCTATAATTACTTGCCTCTAGTCTTGATCCACTTTTGAAAGTAGGGGTGATATATGCTAATTTGTGCTCATCATAAATCTTGCCTGTATCTACACTTTGTCTTAATAATATTGCAAGTGGCTTTGCGATAGAATGAACTACTTTCTTTAACAAAATAGCAGGGACTCCATCCGGCCCTGCAGCAGCTCCATTTTTAATTTAATTTCATTAATAGCCTGCACAATATCAGCTTCATTAATTTCTATGTCAGCTAAATATTCACTATTTTCGTCCCTTACTTCTATATCATTATCTTCATTATCTATCTAGGGGTGAATTCTCTCTTATATCGTTCTGCCAGTATGTTGCAAAATTTCCTTTTTTCATTCGTTTAATCTCCCTTCAATTCTCAGAGGGCCTATTTCTATTCTTCTTTATCATCTTCTTCGCATATGAGTATAATAGTTTTGGGGTTTTGTTTTGCTTGATATTTAATAGGGTTTTTGCTTTATTCCAAGTCCCGTTTGTTTTTCATTTTCTTTTGATTGTATAATCTTTTGTTCTGCATTTTCTATACCTACTTTTTAGTTCTATAACTTTCCATGCATTTTTTTCTTTTGCAAGACCTTTTTTCCACTTTCTGATTTTCTGGAACAAGATCCTTCTGTCTCTTTGTATGCATGAATGATGTTTACTTTTCTTCTTCGGTATATATTTATCCACTATTTTCTCCAATATTTTATATAATATCTCCGTATTTACCCTTATGTCATCACTTACGAAAATGTTATCCCAATCTTTGTTTAATTCTTCATTAATTTCTGACCATTTTTATATTTTTACTGTAGAAGTTGTATTTTCCATATCCTTCCCACTTTTTCATTTCTTGCTTATCTCTATTTTCACTTGCTTTGGAATGAGCTGTTAATTCTGACATTATGATCTGAAATACTCGCATTATAAACTATTATTTCTTTAACATAATTCATCTCGTTCACAAATACTAGGTCTAAAGTATTTTCCTTTCTTGTTGGCAGGTGATTTATTTGTTGAATGTTGTATTCTAGTAGCATACTAATAGCTTTTCAAATTGCCCTCTTATCTTCTGCACTACTATTACTCTCTTTTTTATATGTATAAGTACAACCACAGTCTCCTATTCGTTCTTTCCATTCTACGAAAGGAAAGTTGAAGTCACCAGATAGGAGATATAGTCCAGTCCTGTGATTTCTACATATATCATCCAATTTTTTCAATTATTAAGTCAAACTCTGTGTATTAGGAGGTTCTATATATTACTATGTTTCATCAATTTTTCAGATTCAAATTCTACCGCTATTAGTTCACATTCTGAGTTACTATATTTCTCATATATTTTTCCTTGTTTTTTGTCTTTCCCATATATTGCGGTTCCCCCTTGATTCCTATTTTTTCTATCTGATCTATAAGTTTTTGGAACCCTTTTATTTGATCATCATTCCCAGTCTCTTGGGAATACCAGGTTTCACTTATATTCATTATATCTATTTTCTTTTCATTTTGGGTTAGTTCTTCTAAGTACTCTATTTTTCTTTTGAGTTACTCGTAACTAAACCCTGCGCATTCATCACTATGATGGTTTGCGTGTTTTCTCCTTCATTTAATATTGGTAGTAATAAGGATTTCCCAGGTCTCTTTCCTGTTCTGGTATGTTGTTCTTTTTTTCATTTCCAGAAATTCTGACATTAAAAAATCCAACTTTTCCATAATATTTGATCTTCCTTCATCATAATTATTCATTTTGTGTCTGAATCTGCAATTTTCTCCGTTTCTGCAATATCCTCTTGCATAATAAATACAGTTATTATCTCTTGAGTAGAATTTCGGAGCTGATGCTTTGAAATTTTTTGCTGACACCTCTGCATATCTCATTGGTGGTTTGCGTTTTCTCTTTTACCTGATATTCTTGATTTCTCTCTTTATTTGTTTCTTTCTTATTTTGGATTTTATTACTTGGTTGGTTATTTATTTGATTATGATTCATGGCTACAGGGTGCATATATTTGCATTTTTTGTCGAACTTACATCCTTTTCCTTCTTTTAGGTTTTTACTATTTTTTTTTTGGATGCAGATCTCTGCAATCATCCCCATAGCCATCTAAGTATGCAACATTTACCATATATTTCATAGTTTTGACATACCTTAGGATGTTTGTAGTAACATCTTTCTCCAAATCTGCAATTCCCTCTTTTCAAAAGGTTGCAGATTTTGTCTTTCTTGTCTATTTTTTCCTCTTTCCCGTCATTGTGTAGATCTGGGTAGAGCCTCTTCGGGATTTGCTTTTCTGTTGTCATATCGTAATTTATTTCTTCGTAGGTATGCTGTTTTATTGCCTCATATGTAGTATCAATGAGTATCTCTGCATCCATAATTATATCTTGTTCTTTGTTTCCTTATTTTTTTTCTGTCATTTCATTTTTGTTTACTTCTCTTCTTCCGTTTTTCCTCTTCTTCTTTCTTCTTCTTCTTCCTCTTCCTCTTCTTTCTTCATCCTCAACTATTTGTACATTCAATCTTGATTTAATAACATTGTCTATCCATGAATAGACATGTTGAACAAAAAATTCTTGTATCTTTTTTTCTTCAAATCTTGCATTACCTCAGCACACTGTGGATGGGTCGGAATGTTGCATGCAGCACATTTTTCTGATTAGGTTTTGTGGATTGACTATGCTTCTACCAAACCTTACACAGTTTGCATGCTTTTGGCATTCTTTTTCCTAATGCATCAATTAGGATATTCACAAGATTCACCTTATTCATTTTCTTTGTCGGAATATGTGGTTTATGTATATTTTCTTTATGAGTCTCTTGACCACTTGGATTTTATTTGGAACTTCTTCAATTATTTTCAAGAGTTTTCATTAGATTTGTTCCAGTTTGAAGGATTATATCCTTCTAATATATCTATGAATGCTTTTGTATCTTTTTGGTTAGGACTGTTGCTGAGAGAGAGAGAAAAGAAATTTGACAGAGAGAACGAGTGAGGGAGAGAGATTGAGGGAGAGAGAAAGAGAGACTGAGGGAGAGAAAGAGGGCGGGAGGGAGAGAATGATTATACTGGAAATAGGGAACCATGCTAACGAATGAGGAAGAAGGCAAATCTCGAAGACTAGAAAAATTATTTGAAGGGCAATGAAGATGAATAGCCTTCAGGAGAGATTTTTTTTTGGTAAATTAATGGTAATTAAAAAAAAAAATATATATATATATATATATATGTATATATATAATATATATATATATATATATATATTTGTGTAGATATATATATATATATATATATATATATATATATATATATATATATATATAATATAATAAGAGAACGTACGTATCTTTTGCATTAACCGCAACTCCCACCTAGAAAAAAAGTTTCCGTGTCACATCCACGTGATCAAATTACCTGAAATCCTCCTCATTAGCTCGTCTAGCCCTTTACATTTACTGCACCACTATCATCTGTCCCATATGTGCACTATCGCTTTCTTCATGCAAACCAACAATGATATCCGGGAAGCAACAATAGACATTGAGTAAGATTGATGATTTTGACGCATTATTTACATCACAGGACTTTCGTAGTGGCCTTCCTTCAAGGGAATAAAGTTTACATTAATTGCAAAATTCAAGCGCTTGTTGGGTGTAGGTAAAAAGCCTCTTGAGTATGAATATTCTCTCTCTCTCCTCTCTCGTTCTCCATCTCTCTCTCAAATCCCTCTCCTTCTCCTCTCTCTCTCTCTCCTCTCGCTCTCTCTCTCTCTCTCTCTCTCTCTCTCTCTCTCTCTCTCTCTCGTCTGAAGCTTAACAGCAAACAAGTGCATAGACGAAATCGTCCTATCTGAATGTATGTTAAAGTTTGCTGTTCAACATTCTTCCATAAAAGTAGCTTTGAGCAAGAAAACAAGAAAGACAAACTGGATAAAGGGAGAGAAGGAAAGAGAGTAAATTGGGACAAAATTTCCACTGAATGGCTCCCATGGCTGACTGTCCACTCCTTTTTTTTTTCTTTTTTTTTTTTTGCGAATCCAACAGAAATCTCGAGTTCATTTGAGCCTTATGCTTCCCCTAATCCTGCAGTCTAGTTGAACTCGTTGTATTTCTTGTTGTTTTTGTTTGTGTTGTTCATCAGAAGGGCTTTGTTGTTTATTTATTTTTTTCTTTTACTTTGAACCTTTCGAGAACTGTTGTATTATCGCAAATGTTGAATGTACTGTGATTCTACCTGTGTTATTTATGTGGTTCCTAGACTGTGGGTTCTGTTCTTTATTGATTATATCTGCCTAAAAATATCTTTGCTTTTTACTTATTCTCTGCTTTACTTGTCATGTGTTACAGAGGAACATCACCAGGTGACCTCAGTTGTTCATCTATTGTTGAGCCAATTTTAAAATTGTTGATCTACCGCGATGCTTGCTTTGTTTTTGGCGATCCTTGTTTCGTTCACTGTTCTTCATCTCGTGAGTATCCAGTTTTTTCTTTCCTCCTCTTCATATGATGAGCATGTTGGTCGAATGCGCATTTCTGCTGTTGTTATTCCAAAATAGATTGTCTTATATGATTTTGCTTATCTGGTAAGAATCTCCCATTCCACTGCTATTGTCCAAAGACAGAAAAACATTCTTTGCTTTGGCAGTCTTCCACGCTTCCCTTACCAAAGTAACACATTTTTTTCATCTTTTGAGATACCATTTTGACAGAGTCTCCCTTTTACTTCGTTTTCTTTGAATTGGCCCGATCGATGTTGACGAAGCACGACACCTTTCCAAACAGTGACTGAAATCACATCATAGATTGCATTTGTTTATGGTTTATATGGCTTTTGGAAAGTGGCCTAAATCAATATAAAGAAGCGGAGATAAAATCTCAGTTTTGTAAATAAAAAATAAGATATAAATATGCGAAAATCGAGGAGCGCTCAGTATCCTAAGAAATGAGGCACTGGTTAGTCGTCACTGAATTGTTTTGACAATTCAGTGCAGATAATTTCATGACAACCGCAACTCTCTTTCGTTTTTGAGACAATAGGGTCTCTCTTTAGCTTTCCACGACGAATATATTTCTTCCCATTTCCTGCCCATCCCTTTCATCTTTATCCTCTTCAGAGGTTTTTCCTTCATCCTCATCTTTCTCTTCTTTCCTCTTTTCCCTCTCTCTGTTTTGAT